>NC_138553.1:70779788-71117288 GCF_964273705.1 Natrix helvetica
TCATATAGTTTATAATGACAATTTGCAAATTTGATCATGCTTATCAACAAATAAACCAAATGCTATCGGTGGTTTCACATTGCCAACTTTTATTTACACAGTCCAAACTTCTCCCTGGTCCCTACTGATTCAAACAATGTTGGTTATTTGTTAAAAAACTAATACATTACTAAATAATAATAGTCTGTTCTTCATGTATGCACTCCAATATGGGAAGAGCAGTGAACACTGGTGGGATGCTGCCGGTTTAACAATTGGTTCATTGAGCGCGTGCTTTGCATGCGTATGCGCCTAAAGTGCTTATGTGCAGCACTGAAAATGGAGCATTTAGAAGCTCAGCTGCTTACCTTCCTAATCAGCAATGGTAAGTAAAACAGTGAAAGGGGGGGGGGGATCAGCTGTGCTGTGCAATTGAAATGAGCTAGAAAGCAGGAAATAAAGGACAGGATAGGGCAGGGCAGGGGAGGGGCCAACTAATTGTCGGAGTACCAGTTTGCCCGAACCAGTCCGAACCAGCTGAATACCACCTCTGATGCTGAACAAACTTCCTCCCTTCCTAACCACAGGATTCCAGTTCAATCACATGAAAAAATAAGTTCTTCTGTAGAATCGTACTGTGAACATGGGGATGGATTTTCATCAACGTACCTAGGGAAGGAGAAGAATGGCTCCCAAATTCTGAATTGAACATACAAAGTTGATTCCTGGATACTTTAATTTGTCTGTCACAAATAATAAGCAAAGTAGAAGGACATTTTTTAGTAGGCTGGAGTTTTGATTTTTTTTCTTCTTCACATAATTGAGATACCAGGAGGTTCGTTGACTAGTTTTATGGCAAAACCAGTGGTGGGTTACAGCCAGTATGCCACAGTACGGGTGTACTGGTGCCTGCTGGGAGCACCAGGTATCGTTCCTGTATAGTGCTCCGGTGGTCCCACCTGCCCTTCTTACCTGTATTTGACCCAACTGGGCCATTTGTGCATGCACACGGAGCGTACGGCGCCCGCACAGTGCTCCGCCGAGCAGCTGAAGCATTGCAGGCCCAAGCACGTGCAGCACGTGGTAGATGCCTGGCCCTGTTGCAGCGTACCAGTTGCAACGGGATCTGGAACCCACCACTGGGCAAAACATGACGTGGAAATCAATTGGACCAGAAATACAGGCAATAAGAATTAAAGAATGTACATGCCAAATAGATTTCCCGGCTTGATCATGAAAATAGTTCTGGTTTTGCAAAATTTTGTAAGTTACTTAAGACAGAGTAACCATCCAACTAACAGACACATCCATGTTGGAAATGGTATAAAGACAGTTAAATGACTGTCAGTTCTATCAGAACATGATTTCTACTATTTACCTTTGATACTACGACATTTACTTCCCCAAAATGTCTTTCTTGATCTAATGTTTATTTGCGTGCATTCCCTTTGTATATTTATATTTATTTTTATATTGTCTATCAGATGGCACTCCAAGCAATTTATAATAAAAATAAAAATATCAAAACCATCATGAAAACTTGTTAAACATTTAATTAAAAATGTCAACAATTAAAAAAAGCAGAAACCAGCAGAACAAATTTGTCTTTGCTAAATGTCGAGAGTCTTGAGAAACATTCTTATTGAAATGAATTTTTTTGATCTCTAGTTACTAATAAAAAATAAACTGATAATAAATAGCATCAAATCAATCACTGGTGCCATCTTAAGAAACAATTCACTTTACAAAGAAGACAGCCTCTAGACACAATCATTGAGCAACTGTCCATGTAAATTTGGTGTCTTTTGCTAACAAGGTTTTAAGTTGTACAGGATTCCCGCTGCCACAATTTGAATTCTTGGAAATTCTGATCTGTCGTCCTGATTACTAGCACTTATAGTATCAAATAAAGAAGTTTCTCCACCATGCATAATGAGTCAGATTGCAATCAAGGATATCTAAATAAGAAAATTATGACTATGATTGTATTATAGTATTAATGTATTAAAGATATTTTATTCTGAAGTAGCGTAATCTTTTACTTTTTTGTTGCTTTTTCACACCCAGTTGATCACTTTTTCTACCCAAAGGATTGCAAGAAGCAAGAAAACTCACCGTGGTTGTCTTTATTCTCCCACCGGGTTGCGTACAGGTCCAGCCTGATCTATTGATTAGCAAATCACAGCCTTCTCCTTCTAAACATGGAAGCATTTCACACCATTGTTTTGTTTTGATAATGCGTGCTGTTCAGAAGGAAAGAGAAAAAAGAGAGACAAAAATCAGTTTGCAATACATGCATTTTTTTCTCTGCAGTGTACATTTTGATGACGATTCAGTAATCACATGTGTGATTCTTTGTTCCTCACTCTTCTTCACTATCATGTGGAGTACACATTGTATATCGGACATTAATACGATTGAGGATTGAGCGGGTTGCAATGAATCCTCCAGTCCTCTGCTCACAATAGAATCCCTTATGCCACCATGCTCGAAAGTTTGGGCTTGGACAATCTGGAACTGCGCTGCCTGAAGTCCGACCTAAGCATAGTACACAAAATTATCTGCTACAGCGTCCTACCTGTCAATGACTACTTCAGCTTCAACCACAATAATACAAGGGCAAATAATCATACAAACTCAAGGTAAACCACTCCAAACTCAATTGCAGAAAATACAGCTTCAGCAACAGAGTGGTCCATGCCTGGAATGCTCTACCGGACATCATTGTTACAGCCTGAAACTCTCACAGCTTCAAACTTAAACTGTCAACTGCCTACTGTCCCTGTCCTACTGTGCCCATTTACTTTTATTCATTTTCTTTGTTGATGTCCATGTTCATACTTACACCTGCTATCTTGTACATGTTTGACAAACAAACAAACAAATAAATAAACAAACTTCTCTAGGGAGAAAGAAGAAACATACTTAGACACTGTGGCCAAAGGGTAATCTCTGACTAATTTTAATTATAATGTTGAAATTGTGCATTATGATTTGAAGTTGTTGTTTCCCCCCCAATAAGTCATACAACACTGAGACTGGAAGCCAGGCAAGCATCCAATAACCCAAACAGAGAAGTTTTTTTATCTCTTCTTGTCCTGAGATGGATAGGCAAGAAATAGATTAATTCCAGATGCTGCATGGAAAGTGCTCTTTATGACTATTCTTTTAAGTAGGAAAAAAAATTAAGATTATTATTATTATTTATTTATTTATTTAATCAAATTTTTAAACCGCACCCTTTCCTAAACAGGACTCGGGGCGGTGTACAGTCATGTTAAAACAGTATAGTACAAAATATAGATATACATTCAATAAACAAATATACAAATAGGTACGCGGAGGAGGTAGGATGTAGACTGTACAATATATAAAATAAAATACAAATAAACATTAAAATACCCTTAAAAAACTGCCCAATAAGATGTTTGCCAGGAGGTAAATGGGATTATGAATCGGTTAAGCCAGCTAACTGGAACAGGTGGGTCTTAAGCTTCTGTTGGAAGGAGCGGAGGTCTGTGGTAGTTCTAATATCGGGGGGGAGGTCATTCCAGAGGGTTGGGCCCATCACAGAGAAGGCTCTGTTCCTGGGCGCCGCCCGTTGACACTGCTTAGTGGACGGCACCCGGAGGAGTCCCTCCCTGTGAGAGCGGATTGGTCGCAGGGATGTATGAGGTGAGATGCGATCCCGCAGGTAACTAGGTCCCGTGCCATGGAGCGCTTTGAAGATAGTAACCAACACCTTGAAACGCACCCGAAAAACCACAGGCAGCCAGTGCAGCTCGCACAGGAGTGGTGTTATATGGGAGTATCTTGTCCCTCCCATGATGGCCCGCGCGGCCGCATTCTGAACTAACTGTAGTCTTTGGGTGCATCTCAAGGGGAGCCCCATGTAGAGAGCATTGCAGTAGTCCAGGCGAGACGTCACCAGCGCATGAGTGACCGTGCGTAAGGCGTCCCGATCCAATAGGGGGCGCAATTGGCGCACCAGGCGAACCTGGTGGAACGCCCCCCTTGCCACGGCTGCCACATGGTCATCCATCGACAGCCGGGCATCAAGGAAGACGCCCAAATTGCGCGCCCGTTCCACAGGGGGCAGTTGTTCGCCCCCTATGGCCAGCGATGGAATCCACTGGTTGAACCGGGGCGCCAGAAGCCACAGCCACTCAGTCTTGGAGGGGTTGAGTCTGAGTCTGTTGTCCCCCATACAGACCCGAACGGCTTCCAAGCACCGGGACATCATTTCGACGGCCTCGTTGGGGTGGTTTGGGGTGGAAATGTACAACTGTGTGTCATCACCGTACAGATGGTATCCAACCCCAAAACCACGGATGATCTCACCCAGCGGCTTCATGTATGTGTTGAACAGGAAGGGTGAGAGGACCGACCCCTGCGGCACCCCACAAGTGAGTGACCTCAGGGTCGACCTCTGCTCCCCTGCCAACACACATTGCATCCGGTCGGAGAGGTAGGAGCAGAACCACCACAAAACGGTGCCCCCTACTCCCAACCCCTCCAGCCGGCGCAATAGGATACCATGGTCGATGGTATCGAAGGCTGCTGATAGATCTAATAGGACCAGGATAGAGGAACAACCCCTATCTCTGGCCCTCCAGAGATCATCCACCAACGCGACCAAGGCCGTCTCCGTGCTGTGACCCGGCCGGAAGCCGGACTGGCGCGGGTCTAGATAGTCGGCCTCTTCCAGGTGACGTGGGAACTGTTGTGCCACCACACTCTCTACAACCTTCGCTAAAAAGGGAAGGTTGGAGACGGGACGATAATTAGCTAGCTCCACCGGGTCCAGGGAAGGCCTCTTGAGTAGGGGCCTCACCACCGCCTCTTTCAAGGCAATACTTGAAAGAATACTCAATACAAATCTTTGGAATAAGATAATAGGAATATTGTGATCATGCAATCAGATTCCTCAGTCTCATGTACAAGTGATGTTATATACCCATATTTTTGGAGTATAAGACGCACCGGACTATAAGACACAGCAAGGTTTTGAAGAGGAAAATTAAAAAAAAAAATTGTATTCTGCAAACCTCCCCAAAACGGCCCGTTTTTCGCAAAAATGGTCTCCCCCTTTTTTTTTTCCCAAAAAAAGGCATGAATAGCCCTTAGGAAGCTTATAGAGTGCTGCTGGGGCGGGGGGGGAATGGACCGTTTTTCACTCATTTCTGCCCTCTCCAGCCCCCAGGACTCTCTGAAAGCCTTCTAAAAGCTATGCATGGCCATTTTGGTAAAAGAGGCAGAGTTTCAGAAGGCAACAATGCTCTATTCAGTGTATAAGACGCACCCAGATTTTCAACCACTCTTTTGAGGGGAAAAGGTGCATCTTATACTCAGAAAAATAGGGTACATAGAAAAGGGGAGAGCTTTGACTGTATGACAAGAAGTGCCATCCTGACTATTTTGACATATACATAGACACATTTGATGCTTCTGGATAAGCAGTTGTGCTGGGAGATGACATATATAAATGTTTTTTTTAAATAAAGTTTTATTGATTTTACAAGTTCTTCAAGGAAAAAGGGTAAGTAGGGATATAAAAATTTTTAGACAGCTACATCGTGCGGAAGAAAAGAGAATCCCCCCAAATCTCGCTACTTTTACAATATAAAAATATATAAAAAAAACATCAACATTAAGTATTAGCAGTTCTAGGTCTAACAAATAGTCAATTTGTTTCTATCATTTCTTTTTTGTATCACTTCATAAAAAATACATTGTTTTGAATATACCTGCAAAATTCAAATTGCTAAAGCTCTTAATTACTGGCCCCTATAAATTACTTAACTTTGCATTATGGTAAAGCATCGACATATATAAATGTTGATGCTTTACCATAATGCAAAGTTAAGTAACTTATAAGGGTCAGTAATTAAGAGCTTTAGCAATTTGAATTTTGCAGGTATATTCAAAACATCTTAAGCAAACCAAAGGACCTAGCAACCCCAAGGGGAAAAATAGGAATAATCTACAACATGCAATGTAGGAACTGCAACAACTATTGTGTAGGACAAACAGGCAGAAGATTGGCAGAAAGTATCCATGAACACCAACTGGCAGTCAGAAGACATGATGGGAATTCTTTAATCTCGCGACATATAGACAGATTTAGCCATAGTTTCAATTGGGAAAATGTGACAATTCTAGACCAGGCCACCCCAAGTCCAAAAATGCCAGGGAATTTCTAGAAGCCTGGCACTCTGACAAATCAGCCATCACTAGACACATAGACATTAACAACACCTATGGACTATGCAAAAGAGACTATCGCCCAGCCCCAAAAGGAACAAAAAGACCAAAGTACCCCTCCACCAGCAATCAGCACCCAGATCAGCATAGATAAACTTCAAGGTTAACTTCAGACCAATAATCAATTCGGCAATAACCCAATCAAGAACTTCAAGGTTAACTCCAAGATTAACTTCAGGCCAACAATCAAGTAAGCAATACCCTAATCACAGTTGTGAAATCTAATTTTTTTCCTACCAGTTCAGTGGGCGTGGCTTGGTGTGTGTGTGGGGGGGGTGTCATGTGACTGGGTGGGAGTGGCTATGTAGTCATGTTACTGGGTTTTTTTCAAAAGACAGAAACTTACTTTAACACTGTCCTGCGAGAGCAGGGGGTTGGACTAGATGACCTCCAGGTCCCTTACAGCCCTGGATTGCTGTGCTCTTTCAAGGTACCCTCTGAAGCTGCGTCTAGTGACAGGTTTGTGGTCCACCCACCCTCTCCTTTTTCCCTCTTTCTTTCTTTCTTTCTTTCTTCTTTCCTTCCTTCCTTCCCTCCCTTTCCCCCCATTCCTCCCACTTTCTTTCTTTCTTTCTCCCTTCCCTCCCTTTCTCCCCATCCCTCCCTCCCTCCTTCCCTCCCTCCCTCCCTCCCTCTTTCTTTCTTTCTTTCTTTCCTTCTTTCTTTCTTTCTTTCTTTCTTCTCTCTCTCTCTCTCTCTCTCTCTCTCTCTCTCTCTCTCTCTCTCTCCCTTCCTTCCTTCCTTCCTTCCTTCCTTCCTTCCTTCTTTCTTTCTTTCTTTCTTTCTTTCTTTCTTTCTTTCTTTCTCAGCACCCCCACCCCGTTTTTGGCCTAACAGGCCTCAGATAAGTCTCCAGGGAGCAAAAACAGTCTCCACATGCTAAAAATTTTTTTTTAAAAAGTTCCTATCATCGCGCAGCATAGCTGATCAGAACTTTTTTTTACTTTGTTAAGCATTTTTTTTTACTACCGTTTGGACGAACGGTAGCTTATTTTACTATCGGTTCAGGCGAACTGGCCCAAACCGGCAGCATTCCGCCCCTGCCTAATCAAGAAACTGCCAACAGTAAACAGTCCAACCGAAGAATCTCTAAAACCGCCCCCATCCACATAGACAGGTAAGATCTTGTGAGTTCAAAAAGTCTTAGCTAATAGCATGTAAAGCATGTAAACTGACAGCAAACAACACTCCTTACTAGCAATGATGATGTTACCTAATTTGAGTAATGAAACATCTGCAAAAAAAAACCGAAGCTAGGGGAGCATCAAGGACCCCTCATTGCAGGTATATATTTGATTTTTATGTGCATTAATATTTTGCTTTTCAATAGATGAAACTGAATTTCTCTCCCTATCCTGATCTTTTATCAACTACTGAATATATCGCTTTCCTTCTTCTTTTTAAACAAATTCCCTTTTCCTGCTCTTTCCATTGAGTATGTTTACATTAGTATTATCACTGCATGGGATCTGTATCACTGCAAGAGAAGGACTGTAACTGAGTAGACTGTAACAGAAAATATTAACACAGTCATATGAGTGAGACTTAACGGCAGGGCGTCCCTCTCAAATCTGTTTTCAAGAGTATAGATTTTAGAGGACCTGTTGGATTGTAACAAGAGAATAAGTATATGGTAACCTATGCTAAATTATCATAACTCCTAAAGCTTTCAAAACAGGAAGACTTTTTGTTTTCACAGAGAGCAAAAGCTGTACTATCTAATAGTAATAATAAAACAAACAAGAGGAGCAAGAAGAGAAAATGTACCCAGCAGACAGACAGACTGACACATACCGTGAGGTCTTAGAGATGTCTTACCCTCACAGTATTTGTTTCCAGAGAGTAAATGATATGTGTACCAAGTCATTTCAGCAGCCCAGGCATTCCAGAGTTATGCTGGAACACACACACACACACAAACATACACACCAAGGGGTGTTAGGAGTGACTTACCCCCACAGTATTTTTTCCCAGAGAGTAAGTCATCTGTGTACCAAGTTTGGTTGAAATTGATTGAGGCGTTCCAGAGTTGTGCGCGCGCGCACACACACACACACACACACACACACACACACACACACACACACACAGACATTGAGATTATCTGCGGTATATAAAATTGCAATGGGTCTAATTTAAAAAGACTTGGGGCTATAGAGACAGATATTTCAAGGAAGTCTCGTGAGTTCAAAAAGTCTTAGCTATTAAAAGCAGTTATTTGAAGGTCAGATAATCCAAAAGTCAAATTAGAAATCTAAATCATTTTAAAACACTGTTAAAACTAAAACTGGCTTTCAAAATGCAATCAGAATTCCAAACCCTTAGTGGTTATTTTATTTCAATAAGTTCACTTTACTTCTCTTGTGCACAATGTGTTGTTTCAAATGACAGAAGAATAGAATAACAGATTTGGAAGGGACCTTCTAGTCCAACCCCCTGCTCAAACAGGGGACCCATTGCCATTTCAGACAAAGGTCCACTCTCTTCTGAAAAAACTTCAGTGATGGAGGATGCACAACTTCTGGAGGCAAGTTGTTACACTGGTTAATTGACTAGTAATTTCCAGTCCACTGACTGGAAATGTCTCCTTAACTCTTAAGTTGGATCTCTCTTTGATAAGCTTCCATCTGTTACTTATCCTGCCCTCAGCTACTTTGGAGAATAGATTGACCCCCTCTCTCTGCGACCATCCCCCAAATATTTGAAGATTGCTATCATAACAAGGACATACCCTAGTCCTTCTCTTTGTTAGACCGGACATATCCAGTTCTCATAACTATTCAGCATATGCTTTAGTGTCCAGTCCAGTGGTGGGTTCTGGATCCCGTTCCAACTGGTACAGTTGGAACAGGCCCGGTGTTGTCCATATGGACGCAGCGCATGCATGCATCTTACTGTCCAGAGATGCCTCCGCAAGGCTCCACAACACTCCAGCTGCTCAGCGGAGCATTGCGCAGGCACTGTATGTGTCGTGCATGTGAGCGGAAGCGCCAAAGACTTTAAAGACAGGTAAGGAGCGATGGCAGGCAGGTGGGCCCTCCGGAGCATCATACCGGAAGGATAACCAGTGCTCCGGGCAGACTCCAGTATGCCCGTACCGGGGTGTACCGCCTGCAACCCACCACTGGTCCAGTCTCTAGAAAACGATGGACTCATATTTCAGTAATAATCCCCCCAGATCAGCGGTTCTCAACCTGTGGGTCACAACCTCTTTTGGGGTTGAATGACCTTTTCACAGGGGTCACTGAGGAGCCTCCCACAGAGAGGCTGGCAAGAAGCCGGCCCAAAGGGAAGGAGCATCTTGAGTACCCCGTGTGGCGGAAGGAGAGGCGCCAAAAGACTGACGGGCTTCCCAGCAGGCCAGTCTGGCCGGCCTCCCATGCGGGCGTTTTTCAGCGACTGTTCTTGCCCGGGAGCTCCTACAGGGCACAGGCCTTTGCCGGGGTTGAGCTGCATCAAAGGGGGAGGCTTGGGCAGCAAGAAGGGCAATGGCTGAGGAGAGGCTGTGGTGGCCGCTGAGTCTCCACCTGACATCGCTTTACCCCCCCTCCCCCCAGCACAGGCATGGCTCCGCTGAGCAGGGTCTACTTAGTTCCGCCTAGATCCGAGGGGGAGACCGTTAGTCGCTCATCTCTTTCGTGTGCGCATGCAAGCAAAATACCCTCCTGGGTGAAGATTAAGGTGGAGGGGACAATTCTCCTCCCACTGTCACCACTACACAATGAGGTGAGTAACTGGGTACGCAGCGCAGGGGAGTCACACTGTGCAGGAGACTCCTCAGTGCCAGACTCAGGTTGGCGCGAGCCACTGTCCCCTTCGTGTTAGCTCAGGATGGAGGGGAATGGGGAGCAGCAGCAGCAGCTGGTTGGGTGCAGGGAGGGAAGAGCTCCAGTTCTCCTGCACTGCACCGGGCTCTCCTTGCGCA
This sequence comes from Natrix helvetica, assembly GCF_964273705.1. NCBI lineage: Eukaryota > Metazoa > Chordata > Lepidosauria > Squamata > Natricidae > Natrix > Natrix helvetica. Next base: position 70,789,957 of record NC_138553.1, read on the forward strand.
GGGCTCTGGAACTCTTCTCTCTCTGCATCCAGAGACGGCTGCTCCGGCTCTTTCCTGAGCCAACATGAAGAGAGCTGGAAGGAAAAAAATGGGAGAGGAAAAATAGAGGGAAACAAATTAGAGGGAGAGGGGGAAAGAAATGAAAGAGAGCTGAAGGGAGAGAATGAGAAAGAGGAAAAAGAGGGAAACAAATCAGGGGGAGGTTGAGAACCACTGCCCCAGATAATCTTATTTTAAATAACAGTGTTAATTCAGACAGATAGGTCTAGATGGAAGTAGAGTGTTAGCATGAAGCTTATTCACACGGCCAGGATTCTCCAGGAAGAAAAAGAAAACATATTAAAAACCTGATCATGAGATCAATAGGGGTTAAATGCCAGTTAAATAGATATAGATTTGCTGAGTAAATCTGAAGAACGCACTGTAGGAAAAAGTCCATATAAATCTCTATCAGTAACACTGTTAATAGTCAATGAATATATGTTATATATGAATTTTAAAAGAAGAGTGATGAAAAATACAAGAAATTACTAGTGTCTTCCCATCGTAGAAAAAAAAAATCCACTTGGATTTATAGTCCTATCCTGACATGTTCCACGTCTCCAAATATGCTATTATGTAATACAACATGATTTGGAAATTTTGAGATCAAAAGTATTTCCAGCTACAAAATACTTTGCTATAATGGAAGAGATTTCGCATAAGTCTTACAGTATTTTGTTACACATAAACCTTAGTGAATAAAATTTCCAGATATTGCTTTTCTAATTTTTCTTTAAAGTAGGAAATAAATTACTATTTTATAGGAATATTTAAAAACAAAGGACCTTAAAGTTTAACCTAAATGAACTAGTCCAAGTCTTGCCAATACTTGTTTCTAATATATGCCTAATTTCTGTTTAAGACTTCTAAAGAGGAGAAAAATACAATGCTCAAAATGTTCCCATGTATGTATGCATATGTGCCTGTTTGTGTGTGTACATTAATACATGTACATGCATATATACTGACAGTACATACTTCCAATTTTTGGAGTGGGATTATAAATGCAAAAATGCATCTGTACAAAATTCCTGAATGAGGAATAATTACCATTCTACCACCTTGCTTTGAAGTAGCAATTCAATCAAACATCAACTGACCATCTAGCTTGGATTACGTAAGTGACAAAGGTAGGGTGCATGGCACAGGTGATATTCAACCGGTTCGGACCGGTTTGTCCAAACCAATAATGGAAACCGCGGGTGGGCCTGCCCACCTGGCCCAGTTCTATGCCGTCCCATTTAGGCACGTTTTCAAGCCAATGCGCGTGCGCGGAAGGACGAGTGCATGCATGGACGAGCGTGGGCTCCCACATTTGCGAATCGGTAGGGAAAGTCAGTGAATACCACCCCTGGTGAATGGGACTTTGAAACTGTACAGCCCCAAAACTGTAGAAATTCTAGTTTTCAGGGAAATAACAAATAAGTGACAGATAGCTTCAGGGTACTTAGTTTTTGCTGTCTAACAAGGGATGTTAATTGAATGCTTGCCTCCAGAGAAAAATCTTTGTCAGGACTCTCTGTGCTCTGTTTCTATCTCCTGCTGTTCCGCTCGGTTGTATTCAATTAGTGTATTGGAAGCAAAGTAAAATTTAAAGTGATCTCTGGCATGCCAGCAGAAACCACTGCAGAGATCAGGTTTTTAGGACATTTCACTTTGTCTCCAGTATGCTGAACATGTCAGAGTTAATGGGAGCAGGAAGAAATAAACAGTGGAGGTATTATACGAGTTTAAGAGGACATAAATGGCAAAGTGCAAACTATAGAAACACAAATGAAGGCTAAGATAGTACTGTAAAAATTAATTCTTTCATGTATGTATGCATGAGTGTGTATATGTATGCACACATACACACAGTGTATATATATATATGTGTGTGTGTGTGTGTATGTATATATATATGTGTGTATATATGTATGTATGTATGTATGTATGTATGTATGTATGTATGTACGTATGAATGTATGTATGTATGTATGTATGTGTGTTACAACCCCTGGTACGCCCAAATACCCTTTATTTAAATATCCCTTTATTTATTTATCAGCACAAATACAACATTATATATATATATATGTACACACACACACATATAAATGGCTTTTTCTCTCTTTGTGTGTGTTCCAGCGTAACTAAGGAAGGCCTTGAGCAATTTCAACCAAACTTGGTACACAGATGACTTGCTCTCTGGAGAAAAATACTGTGGGGGTAAGACACCCCAACACCCTTCAGGATGTGTGTTCTGTTAAGATACAGCCTGTTGTGCCTTTAAATGGTTTCTACTGTACTGCCATAAAATGGCTTCTATTGTACAGGGCAGTGGAGTTGCCATGGCAACAGCTTCACAGTACTCCACAAGGGGGCTCCCTCTGGTAAGGGGGAAAATCCAACATTATAAGTTACATTTAGTCTGGACATTTCCGCCCTATAAATAAATATCCGGGCAAAGCCATGCTCTATCTAGCTATATCTATATCTATATCTATATCTATATCTATATCTATATCTATATCTATATCTATCTACAGTAGTTTAATATTCAATTCTGCCAATTTCTATTTTTCAAGAGAAAAAAAAAACATCTCTATTCTCTTGGGCAACCTTTCTGAATAAACACAGTCACAACTTTCTCTATTAAATGTGATGCTACTACAACCACCCCTAATAAGTTTTCTGTGGTGAAGCTTTCTTAATTTATAGTGTGCGGTATGAAATTCATGAATCAAGAACAAGGGATTCTGAGAAGGTCCATGAATTATCACCATCTCTATAATAACAGAATCCTTACCAATGGTTTTGCTCTTGAAAGAAGTTAGCACCCACCCCTCTACTAGAAAAATGAAATACCCTGGAAAACGTTAACAAGGCAGAATATTATATTTCCCTGGATGAGAAAAGGAGAAACATGTTTTAAAGACAAAGCAGATCCCTGCCCCCCCTTTTTTTTCAGGTCCAGGGTGATGGGATTAAGGCATGATAGGATTAGCACTCTACCCATCTAGCAACATAACTCACCACATGGCACCTGGAGAGATTGCAACACCCAGCAAGGCTCAACCAAGCCTGGGACACAGACAGCCTACAAGTTAGCTAAGACCCCACTCCCCTGGGAGTCTGACAGCCAATGAGATACATTTCTTGGACAGGAACAGGAAACTCTAAGGTGGAGCCCAAGAGAGGGCATAAATCTATCCCTCTCTCCACTCCATGTGGGACTCTCAGCATCTCTACCCTTTTTCTTTCTTCAAGGTCTTCAAGGCATGTGATTCCCCTTTCCAGGACCTGTTCCCCCCCCCCCCCAGGACCTGTCTATCATCAATAAACCTTCTTTCCAAACAATTTCCATGAATCCAGTGTCTTTTTCCCCACTTGGAACTGAACCCAGAAGGACATTTCTTCCAACACTCTAAAAAGAGAAACCAAGGGCAGGTCCCGTCCCCCGCCCCCTTAGAACTCAACAATACAATACTGTTTATGTCACAGCACAATGTAGGGGGAGCACAGTTCAGTGATAAAATAAGCTACACATAAGAGTTTCAGCCACCTTGTGCTCCTGTACAAAGGTTCTGTTGTTTTTCCAACATATTTGTCACAGGCATTTGGGAAGGAAATGGAAGGAAATCTTGATCAGTTAGTAGTATGTTTGAAACTGGCAGTCAGTTATTTACCATTCTCCTTCCACTATTTGTTAGCCTTCAGGAATAGCTTCAATTGCCTGCATTTGGAACTCATCCTGTCATGACAGCTCTGGCTGTTATTTCGTTAAGCCTTCAGTTCTACTTATTCTTTGTCTAAAGTCTTCAACAGCCTGCCATTTGTTCTTGTAGTCTCGGTGGACATTCAGCAAATGCTTTTGACATCACCTTCAATTGCTGGTGTTCTTACTCACCAATCAAGCAACAATCAAGTTATGTGTTGTATTTCCATCTCATCTGTTTCACAAAAGAAATTGAGATAAAAGTCCTAAACAGTTGCAAGGAACTTACTGGACCAGACCAAATTGGCTTAATTTTGAGAAAGTTACTCTAAAAATCCTTTAAAGCATGTGCCATGGGGTATTAGTTTTTTCTTACCTATTTTGCTTCATGTAATTTTATTTTCCATGTTATTTGCCGCCTATATTCATCAGAATTAAGATGTATTATACATGCTGTTAAATAAATGAAAGTCTCATAAGAAAAAATATAATTGGATTTATTTTCCTCAGCTTGGTTTGATGAAAAGATAGCAGTCAGAACGGAAATACAATAGTATGTTACAATATGTTGATCAGCAGTGTTTGCTTCCATTGAAAGACCAGCTCAGATGAGTATCAAAGTTGGAGGATAGTATTAAATTGGAGCATGAGTACTTCCCTATGTTGGTAGGTTAACTATGTGAGGGAAATATGGCTTTCATAACCTTGTTTATTTATCAAATAGCACAGAGCTAACACTTCCATTCTTGATGTATGGTCAATTCCCTTTCCCCACAACTGCTAAGTATTAAGAAGCTCTCATTTCCTAGGCATGAAAGCAAACCATATCACTTTCTAAACAGGAATGTGTTTCGGTATGGATTCAAAGCCAAAAGGGTGCATAGGAGTAGGTATGGGCATACCTACTACACCTTTGTCCAGAATGATGTAGGGTTTTCTTGAGCAAGGGGTAGGACTAGAAGACCTCCAAGGTACCTTCCATCATTATTATTCTGTTTTCAACCTGTCAGCCAAGGTCTTAAAAAGACCACATAATCCCAGGAAAAAATGATATCTGAGTTAAGGAGGCACTGAGAGAGTACGGTTAGCTGCTTTGAAGATAATATACTGTGCTATTAAGGTAAAGACTCCCTGCACATGCGTGCTAGTCATTTCCGGCTCTAGGAGCGATGCTCATCTCAGTTTTTAAGCCGAAGAGCCAGCACTGTCCAAAGATGTTCTCCATGGTCATGTGGCCAGCATGACTAAACACCAAAGGTGCACGGAACGCTGTTACCTTTTCACCAAAGTGGTTCCTATTTTTCTACTTGCACTTTTTACGTGCTTTTGAACTGCTAGGTTGGCAGAAGCTGGGAAAAGTAACGGGAGCTCACCCTGTTATACGGCACTAGGGATTCAAACTGTTGAACTGCCAACTTTCTGATTGACAAGCTGAGTATCTTAGCCACTGAGCCACTGCATCCTCTATACTGTGCTATTAGTACCCCCTTAATGTGTATATGTACTTTCTTAGGCTTATGTGCAGTGGTGGGGTGTGGTTAGGTGGGGGGGGGATGTGACTGAGTGGGCATGGCCAACGTGACATCACTCACACACACTCAGTCACATGAACCCCCCACCAAGCCACGCCCACTGAAACGGTGGTGGAAATTTTTGACACGTTGGGGGGCTGCCACCACTGCCCTCTCCTGCCACTGCTCTTTCCAGCATGAGAAGCTTGCAAGCTGCCCCTCTACCCGCCGCAATGTTTACCTGCATGTAGGCAGGAGGAAGCAGTGGATGCACGTGGTGGCGAAGGCAAGGCAGGGCAAACGTCCAAGCGGGTGGAGCAGTTTGGGGGCATGGCCATCCAGTGGTTACTACCAGTTCTGCGACCCAGGTCAGCATATCACTACTAGTTCACCTGAACTGGTCCAAACCGGTAGGAACCCACCTCTGCTCATGTGGATATTGAATGAGCCCAGGAAAAGAGGCCCTTTCTTGAAAGAGATGCTAATGGTTGCCCATTCTGCAGCAATGTTATATGCTAAACACTCAAACACGAATATTTTAAAGTAAAATATAATATCTATTTAATAAAACTGGCTACTAAATCATAATTTAGGGATACATATGAATATAAACTATTTTTTTTCTTAGCAGTGTTTCTCCTCATCATTCTATTTTTTATTCTATTCATAATTCTATTTTAAACACAACTCTAAATTGTATTTAAACTTCATATGTTAATCCACAAATAATCTTTATGAATTCCTGAATACATAAAGGTGCATCTCTTAATTAACCTAGATTTACTTACTTGCAAACAAAAACAAAATGTCACAAGCCATTTGTTCATGCTGAGCAGCTGATTGCTATATTATACAAAGCCATATTTTATATGAATTCATATTTTAATGCCTGTCTTAATTATATTATATGCTCAGTAGCTAGCACTTAACTGTAATTCCTATTTTTAACAACATAAATTCTGAATTCTATTTAAACAACATATGTTAATCTACAAACAATCTTTATGAATTCTTGAATACATAAATATGTATCTCGTATTTGACCTAGATTTACTTTCTTGCAAACAAAAAAACAAACAAACCCACAACCCATTTGCTTACGATGGGCAGCTGATCGCTATATTATACAAAGCCATATTTTATATGAATTCATATTTAAATTTCTGCTTTAATGATATTATATGCTCAATAGTTAGCAATTTTTCTCCTTCCAAAATTAAGTTACCAAACTGTTTCTTTCAGGGTTGCCTTAGCAATAGTTATACAATGACAGAAAAGCAACTGGCTGCACTGGTAGGCATAAATCTGTAGATTTTCAGGCTGCTAAGCAGAAACAGAAAAAAAGAAAGTAAGTTCACTTTTGCAACAGGTGACACTCCTGGCAGATAAGTCCAAACAAGTACCAAACAAGTACCCAGGATCAGGGGTGAAATGTTACCAGTTCAGACCTAAAGTGGTAAAAAAAAAGCTACCGGTCTGCCTGAACCGGTAGCAAAAAAATGCTGCTGGTTTGGGCAAACAGATATTTCCAACAATCGGCTGTGACGCATGATTTATATTAGCTTTCTAGCTAATATAAATCATGTGACACAGTGGATTCCACCCCTTCACTGTTCTACTTACATTCGCAGGCACACGCTGTACAGGCTCCACCTACCCACCCAGACATCATCATGTCTGCTTTTGATGCTCTGCGCATGCGCAGAAGGTCCTGCGCATGCACTCACATTTGTGAACCGGTAGCGAAGGTAAGTAGATTTCATCCCTGCCCAGGATAGTAACCAAGTCAACAAGGATCCTCAACCTTCCTCTCTTTACAAAAAAACTTTTGCTATTGCACTAGAAATTCACTCTATCTGCTCAAAGAAAATTATGGTAAAGAATAATGCTGAAATCTGTTTTATACTGGTTTCATCTTGAATTTTCTTGCAATATATTTTCTCTATATAGATAGAGAAAATCATTGTACAAACTGAAATATATTATGCAATTGTATTGACTACAGGAGCTTCCAAAGTTTAAAGCAATGAAAATGTAAACATCTTTTCAGGAACAAACATGCAACATTTATTGACATGTTTCCATGGAATTTTGTTTGTGTGTGTGTATGTGTGTGTGTATGTATGTGTCAGTGACGTGCAGTCAGGGGAGGGAGGTGGAGCCTCACCACTCTCATCATGAAAATAAAAAAGAATTACTCCAGGAAGTCATGAAAGTGGCTGGGAGAGGCGCGCAGTTTGGTTTAGCCTCCCTGGACATCTCAGCAGCAGCCCCAAGTGTGCCGATCTCGCCATTTTTTACATCGGGCGAGCCCAGGATCCTTGCAAGGGGAATGGGACGTGTGCAAGAGGCTCCTCAGCTCCAGCCTCAATCAGCGCAGCCGTGGTCCCCTTCATGTTGGCTCAGGAAGGAGGGGAATGGGACCACGTGTGCAGGGGAAGGGGATCGCGGCTTTGCTAATCTGAGGCTGTGCGCTGAGGAGCCGCCTGCACACGTGGTCCCATTCCCCTTGCAAGGATCCCGGGCTCGCCCGATGCAAAAAATGCCTAGGTACCGTGTTTCCCCGAAAATACAACCTGTCCCGAAACTAAACCCTTGCCACAATTTTCGCGTGGGCAAACCACCCCCCTCCAGCCAGGCAGAGCACCGATCACTGACCTAGCGTTATCCCGAAAGCGCCAAGTTACAGGAGCCGGGGGGAGCGCTCACGTTGCTTGCCGCCTTCGGTATACCGCTAGGTTGGGGAGTGGCGTTCTGTCTGGCCAGAGGGGAGAGTTGCTGGGTGGCTGCTCTCTTGTGAACTGGCTCCCGAAGAGCCGGGCACAGCATCGGCTGCTCTAGGAGTGCTCTCTATGGTGGGCCGGCTGCTGGACAGAGAGTTTTCCAGACAGAGTCTTCCAGCAGCCGGCCAACCATAGAGAGCACTCCTAGAGCGGCCGATGCTGGAAGATTCGGCCGCGAGTTTTGGAGTTTGAAAGTTATGCTCGGAGCGGGGCGGCGGCGGTCGGCAGCAACGGCCAGCGGTCGGCGGCGGGCAGCAGCGGCCAGCGACCAGCGGCGGTGGCCTGGGAGAGCTGCGCAAGGGCTTGGTGAAGCTGCGGGCGAAACAGGCGCTTGCGCAACCCCCTTCTCCAGCCGGGCAGAGCTCCATGCACTGACCTAGGGGGTATCCCGAATGTGCCAAGCTGCGGGAGCTGGGGGGGCGGGCAGAGCACCACATGGATTGGCACCTTAGGGATACCCCCTAGGTCAGTGAATGGCGCTTTTCCCGGCTGGAGAGGGGATTTGCTGGGTGGCTGCTCGTGAGCATGGTTACCTCATGGCTGCTTCGCCCCTGAGGCTGTGCCCGGCTCTTCGGGAGCCAGTTCACAAGGGAGCAGCCGCCCGGCAGCCCCAAAACAATAAGGCCTCCCTGATAATAAGCACAAGGGCATATTTCGTGGGGCAAAAGAAAATAAGCCCGTTGTATTTTCGGGGAAACACGGTAACATCATCAGTGCTAGAAGTGGGGGGGGGGGAAGGAGGAGAAAGGAGAAGTTTCTCTTCTCAGAAATGTTTTCTCAGTGGAGCTGCGGCAGCCTGCCTGCCTCTTTCTGACATTTCTGAGAAAAGAAACTTCTCTGTTTGGGCTGCGCCCGAGCGATCGGAGCAACCACGTGGTTTGATGACGTCACCAGCCTCACCAGTCATAAACCTCACTGCACGTCACTGGTATGTGTGTATATGTATTCACATGCGCGCGCGCACACACACACACACACACTGATATAAAAAAGGTAACATTTTATAAATTAATACCGAAATCAAGAAATATAATTCTTTTACTTAAGACTGTTGCAGTACATAAACATCACGAGGGACTTCTGTTATTAAAACTATGTCTTCATGTATTAAATTTTTTTTAGAATGGTACAATTTCAAGCAATATAACACAAAGTTATCTTAAAATCAGATAACTAACATTTTTAAAAGTTGTGTTAAATGTTTAAGTCTATTAGGTTGCACAAAACAGCCTGTAGAAGAATTAAATATTTGTACTATATTAAAAATGCTGCTCTATTCTCTTGCAGGATATATGCAATACTTAGTCTAGTCACAAGCTTATAGATATAAAATAAATTTGCTATAGATCTCTCCCAAAACAAAATAGCTTATTCATCAATATAAACAACAGTGCATAGCAATAATCAGTGACATATTTAGAAAATGTGATGCCAGAAAATTGTGTTTTCTGAATGCTTGCAAAATAATAATATATTAGGGAAATCGATGTATAAAGCTGAACTTGGGAATGTTGCTTTAAAATGTACATAATAATTAAGAATATTTTAATTGTCAGAAAAATCTGACAACCTAAACAAACTATGAAATGTAAAGCATAAGATAAAGGCATTATATTAATTCATCATCACTTCTGATATGATTAAACGATGAACAGATACACACCACATTATTGACATTTAGGCTGTCAAATCATTTTGGTTTGAATTCCATTTAATTTAGCAGAACTGTGACATTTTTATTACATTTTGCTTCAGTGAAGGGCAGGGTCTAAGAATTTATAGGCTTCAAATATGTAATACACAATAACACAATACAGTTTAACATTTGAATAATAGCCATTTTGTTTATTTTTTCTTATAATTCATTCACAGTTACTATTCCATAGATGTAATTACTGAACTCTAAGAACTAAATATTAGGAACTGAGGAACGAGTCTATCATACAATATTAACTTTGTTACAGACTGACGTAAACAAAGCATCCATTCACATAAATTCATGTTACCAAGCAACAAACATACAGACTTCTTTTCATAAAAGAAAATTTATTGTATTGCTTAACCTATGTACGAAGCACTGAAAATAATAGTAGGGACACACATTTCCCCATAAGACTATATTAATGCCCCAAAGAACAAAATGTAACTAATAGTAATTTCTCAAAAGTTCCTGTCATTTTTTGCAATTTTTACCAATGAAAGCAAAATCATTTGAAATACATTACAAATAACTTATACAAGAAACATGAAATAGTTGTCACTACTTAGAGACTGTCTATGAACTTTATTTGAAATAGTAGGGTGAGCCATACACCAAGCTAACTTATTATAATCATTACCATAATTACCAAATAAATCAAAATTATGTAGAAAACAGAGGAGACCGGTTGGCGTCGTGGTGAGAACGGCTTGAAAATAGCGGAGCTCCACTGAGCGCCATAAAAACCAGCCGGTATCTGCATGCCGAAAGACCCTATGGGGTCAAAGCTGTCCTGGAGGGGTGGTGAAGGAAGGAGAGGTGCTTCATTGACCACGAGGAAACTGCAATTTCCTCATTAGGTCAGAAGAAAGCTCTCCCGAATGTCAGCAGGGACTATGGACATTTTTGGCAAGTCACAAGCTGTGACAACCGGTACATTAAGATCTGTGCTGGACTTTACATTAAGTTTGTGGACAGAGCATTGAAATTGGCTGAGACAACTTCCAACTTTTATTCCTGAGTTCTAACCCAAGTAAAATAATAATAATAATGTCCAAATGTTAAGAAAGTAGTGATTAGATACATGGAGAAAGAGAAAAATTAAAGACCCAGATGTGAAAGAAATATTCAATAGAAACTTTAAAATATAGAAAGTGTGGAAAAGATTTAATAATACTCTGAAAAGTGATTATTGGGAGAAACTGTTTTTTTATTGTTATTTCAAACCCTTCCCCCCATCAGCTGTTGTTTTTTCTCACTGTTTAATGGGAGCAGGAGAGCCATCTACTGGAGAAAGTTTATTGAAATTGTTTACAGAAGGATTTGAAAGACTTGAGGGAACTTGATGGGCCAATTTACATTTGGATTACTAATGCTACTTGATAGAACATTCTATGAGGAAAAAGAAGAAAGGTGATAGAAGAAGAAAAAAGAAAGAAGAAAAGATAAAAAGACTTTAAAATTTGGACAATTGGGAAGGTGTAAACTGGAAAATTATAATAGATTGTAAATTATCAATTTATAGCCTTTCAGGAAAAGAAATGTAGGGAACGTGGAGGAATAATTCTGGGATTGACTAAATTTTATTAATAATTTACTTCTTTGGTTTTTAGATATTGGGCTATTGGAATATTAGAGCTACATCGAGTAATTGTTAATATATTAAACTTGTACAAAATGACCCAACAGAAGATAATAAAGATATATGAATATTTATGCACATATTTATATGCATTCCAAAAATAACATGTTATAAACTCTATAAAGTAAACTTATTAAGAAAAGAAACATAATTCAAAAAATAAATAGAACTGCTTATTATTCTGATACCTTTGTATTTATTCCACATTGGCAGAATTTCTCTGGCAGAAAAGCTTAGAGAAGAGGGTTGATATTTCAACTATATGATGAAAAGCAAAACTATTCACAATATTTTCACAATGTTTTTTCCTGAATTTTGATCATGGAATAATAATATACTCATTTTTTAAATTAAAACCAAAGCAGCCCAAATTTAGGACTAAATTTCCTAAAGGTTTTAAAAAACCTTCATTAGTTTTCAATAACCATAAACTGTAAATCAAAATTGAGTGTAATCCCCCCCCCATCAAAACTGCATTTGGATGCTTACCAAATTATGAAAATACTTGCAGAGCTTCTGAAAGAGAGAACAAAACCTCATGACATTATGTGTCTGGTTTTTCATCTCTAAAGTGATGCTTCTCCTTTGGCAATTACTTGCCAGCAGTGTTATGACTGTGAAAAATAGCATTCCTCTAAAGTTTGTTGTTTCATTTCTCAATGGTACTTTATGACATATCAATATCACAAAAATCCATTCCCCGAGGCTCAAAATGGTATCAAAACATTTAGAGAAATGGAAATGATGACTAATTTCCATCCCAATTCTGAGGTACAGTTAGGCCATGGATTTCCCTGGAATTCTAAGTTCACTGAATATGTGCATTATAAAGACCTTATATTACAGGATAGAAACAAGTATTGTCTTTTGCCCTTTAAAATATAAACCAGATATACAGAACTACCTGCCACAGATTCTTTCCTTCTGCAGACCATTTTCTACAATGCCTGTACATTCTACTTTTGCACTACCACACAAGGTTATGTTATTTCTGTACTGCCGGAATTTTTTGTAAAAAAAAAATCAATTCTTATAAATACATCTTCCCTTCTCTCTCTACTAGCTGTGACTGGCAAAATTCAAAGCATTCATCTTCTCAGATGCTTAGTCTATCAGTAAAGGTCTCATCTATTATTGAACATATTTTGCGCCCTGGTGACGCAGTGGTTAGAATGCAGCATTGCGGGCTAACTGATCACTGCCAGGAGTTCGATACTGTCTGGCTCATTTTTGACTCAGCCTTTCATCAATCCAACGTCAATAAAATGTGGACCCAGATTGTTAGGGACAATATGCTGACTCTGTAAATCACCCAGAGAGTGCTGTAAAGCACTATGCAACGGTATATAAGTCTAAGCGGTATTGCTATTTGATAGTTGGAAAATACATTTTTGTAGAATACAATTAAAAACAGGTTAGCGTGTATTTCTCTTTAACCCTGTCTTTGTTTGCCATGAAGTTTGTTACATGCTCACTTCATAAGAGTCTGAATATAAAAGATTTTATATTTTATACTAGCTGATAATCCGGCATTGCCTGGGTATTTATTTATAGGAGGAAAATGGAGGAGACTGAATGCAATTTTTAAGGTTGGATTTTCCCCCTTACCAGAGGGAGCCCCCTTGTGGAGTACTGTGAAACTGTTACCATGTCAACTCCACTGTGCTACACAGTAGAATCCTTTTTAAGGCACAACAGGCTGTATCTTAACAGAACACACACCCCGAGGGATTTTAGGGGTGTCTTACCCACACAGTATTTGTTTCCAGAGAATAAGTCATCTGTGTACCAAGTTTGGTTGAAATTGCTCAAGGCTTTCCAGAGTTATGCTGGAATATACACAAACAGAGTGATAGATGATAGATAGATAGATAGATAGATAGATAGATAGATAGATAGATAGATAGATAGATAGATAGATGATAGATAGTTATAAAGATAATAATAGATAAAAAGGTGCATCTCTTCAAATAGTAATAATACATGATTAATTGCTCTTCATGCTCTTTTTATCCATTCAAACTTTATAAAGAATAAATTCTAAAAATACATGGAATTAGAATCCTTGAATTAATATGCCTATGTTTAGTTCACTATTCTAAATATTACTTGGGTATTATGCATTAGTCTACATTTTTATGGAATCAAATTGAAGATTTCAGTCTTGGTGAAATTGTGTATTGCTTGGTAGACTAACAATGAAGGCATTAGAAAAGATATTTGGATACCTTGATTGGTTGAACCTACAAAGTTCAGAATCACACAGGCAATAGTTTTCCCAGTAAAACTCCATGGAAGCAGTTGAGCTGAGCTTTTGAACTTTGATGTTGGAGAAGACTGCAGAGAATACTACAGAGAGCTAAGAAAGCAAGCAAATGCATCATAAAACAAATGAATCCAGAGTTCTCTCCTGAGATACAACTATACAGGTTCAGAATAATCCTACTTTGGACAAGTTTACAAAAACCTTGCTCTCTTGAGAAAATTATAATGCTGCAAATGGTGAACCGAAAGGCAAAAAGGAGGACAATCAGTAGCAAGGTGGGTAAACTCAATTATAGTGGCAATTGGTACACAGTTAGGAAGACATGAAAGACCAGGCAGGGGGACACTTCATCCTAGAAAATATTTATTTATATGGTTGCTATGGATTGACACGGAGCTGATGGGATATAAACATCAAGCATGTTGAGCATATTTCAGTTTATATTCCTCTTCATTGCAAAATCAAAATCATTTGGTGTCAATAATTGGACAGTCCTATTGTGCAAGCGATTGTGTAAAATAGCTCAAAGGATAGTTCTGATTCAATAACTGGTTTATAATTTGTTCTACCATGCTGTGGATTAAGGGCATCCTGAAAACCAAGAAGAATGTCAGCCTTTAAGTCCCTATTAGCTAGAACTCAAGAGATCCCTGGATCACTGCAGAGGAAAGCACAAAAGTTTTAAATATATTGACAAGGCAATTAACCTTTGGTTATGTTTTCTATTAACTCACACATAGATCAGTGGTGGGTTTCAATTTATTTTATTACCGGTTCACTTGTGTGCGCGCACGCTCATGCAACACTTCTGTGCATGTGCAGAAGTGTCCAGGCGGCGGGCATAGCCTCCCGCCACCATCACTACCGGTTCTCCCGATCTGGGGTGAACTAGCAGAAACCCACATACTGTATATGTATGCAAAATTATATCTATGCAAAATAAACGTCCACAGATTTGTTAGTAAAGAATACAAAATACACCCTGATGGTATTCTTTATATGCAAATACAGATATACCCAGAAGTATTATTCTGCCAGTTTGGACTGGTTTGCCCGAATTGGTAGTGGAAATCGTTTTCAAGCCAAAGAACATACGGTGAATCGGTAGGGAAGGTAAGTAAATACCACTCCTGGATATACCATATTGCTTTCTTAAGTCAAACTAGAGCTTGTATAATTCCCTCCTCTCCATCAACCCAGCTGCACCCATATTTGAAATTATTTAAGTAAGATCTGAAAACCTATTTATTCAATAAAGCAAACTGACTAATGAAAGTAATTATGAGCAGATGCAGAGAATGGCACTAGGGCTGTTTTACTGTAAATCTGATTAGCAAAATTAGATGATAAATAGGTGTAGGTTTTTAAAATTGCACGCACATTATTTTCACTGTAACTGTAAATATATTACAGGATATATTTATATTATTATTTTTATATAATTTTAATTGCAATTGAGTTCCTATTTGTTAATTTTCTATTACGGTTGGACCAGAACTCAGTGGGGGAATGCATTTCATTTTTTTTCTGAGGGTGGGAACTGGTTGATTGCATTTTCTAATGACGGAACATTTACAGTCTCTTTAGTCTCCTGGTAGCAAATACAAGATATTATTAAACAAACATGTAATGCATTACCTCCATGCTATTTATTTCAACGGAGAATCTAAACTTTATTTTCTACCAGCAATAGAACCCCTGTCTTTCCTTGAATCCGTTCAAAATCTAAATCGCAGCAATTTAGACAAAATATGAAGCATTTAAATCATTAAATCATTTCCTTGGGTCCAGAACAATTGGACTGAGTAATATAAGCATATTGATACTTCATCTCAACTGGATAATCTTTCCCATAAACAACAAGGAACATATGAGAGAGTCCCACAGCATAGATGCAGTTCAGTGGTAAAATTCATCTTTTTTACTACCAGATCTATGGGTGTGGCTTGGTGGGTGTGGTGTGGCTTAGTGGGCATGGCAGGGAACAGATACTGTAAAATCTCCATTCCCACCCTGGTCTGGGGCCAGCCAGAGGTGGCATTTGCCGATTCTCTGAACTACTCAAAATTTCCTCTACCACTTCTCCAGAACCTGTCAGAACCTGCTGGATTTCATCCCTGATGCAGTTCCTCAATGCCACATTCTCAATAGAACAATTGACAGAAAATAAAACAAAAAATAAAACACTGCATTCCAATTTCCAGCCTTGCCACCTACAGATGTACTGCACATAAATAAAACTTAAAGGACTGTATTCCCTTTCTATGCATTTTCTGGCATCGCATCCATATCAAAGTCTATGTCTCATGTTTCATATCCTACCTTAAACCTGATTAGAATGGTCTAGATCAGGGTGTCAAACTTGCATCACGGCAGCATCACATGACATATCAAGATTTCCCCCCCCCCTTCGCTAAAATGGCCGTGGGTGTGGCCAGACACATCTGGCCCCTCATCTGGGAGTTTGACATCCCTGGTCTAGATAATCACAATCTCTTGAATTTGTAAACTCACTATCTTCTCAGTCACTATAGTAAAGAAGATAGACACTGACCTAGAATTATTTAGTAGCGCTTGATCCAAAGTAGGTTCTACATTAAAGATCTTACGAACTTTTCCTTTAAGGGGCCAGGAATATAGCCTTTTCCATGGACAATTAATAACTTTCTCTAACCAATCGCACACAAGTTAATTTAGCATCCAGAAAAATTGGGAACAAAATAACCAGTGTTAAAGAGTGTTCACAATAAATGTATTAAATATCCTGATAAGAAACCCTTATAAAATGGGAGAAAGAAGAAGGTGATGGAACCAAGTGAACCAAGTGTTCTATGCAAAGATGAGAGGGGGAAAAAGAGATATTTTATTCAGTGACGTGCGGTGAAGTTTATAGCTGGTGAGGCAGCAATTTTTTTAGACTTGTGGACTTCAACTCCCAGAATTACACAGTCAGGCATGCTCAGTTGCGACCTGCCGCCCTCCGCCCTGGGATTCAGCCACGGCACCGCCTGCCAGAGCTGCGCAGAATCCGGGGTGTGCTTGTCGGGCGAGGGCAGCACAGATGGGGAGCGGATGGAGCGGAGGAAGCCTCTCCCCCCCCCCGCTTCCCACACCCGAAAGAACAAAGGGAACCTCTGCCGCCGCCCGGGCAACCTGGCCGGCCTCTCTCGCGGCGGCTCTCTGGTGCCGAACTTGGGAGTCCCTGGAGGAGCTGGCGGGGGCTGCAAGCACCACAGGCTGGACTGGAGCCTCGAGTCTAGGGCAGCGAGTCATTCGATAGGAAACTTGCCTCTTGGAAGGAATGACTCGGCTTGGCTCCTGCTTTGTCTCTCCTGCCTCTTCGCTTCTCCGTTCGGTCGTTGGGCGGCAGATCAAAAGCGGGAGCCAAGCTGGGTCATTCCTCCCAAAAGGCAAGTTTCCCATCGAATGACTCGCTGCCCTGATGATGAGAGGTTAGGCTGTGCCTCACTTGCCTCACCTGACTGCACATCACTGATTTTATTGTTGTCTCACCAAAACAGTAAATCATTAGTAGGTGTTTGGAGTGATTCATCATGAATCAGCATTTCACAGCATTTAAACTACTATCCATCTTGCTACTTTGCCCCAACTGTGTTATTTAACAGTGATAATTTCAATTATCCAAAATCTGTCTATATTCCATAAATTAGTGCAGGCTTTAACAATAATAACTGACAAATGAGAAGGGAAAAATTCAGGAAATAAATTAGATTAAGCCCGTTCTTAGTGCAGACTATTTAAAAAAATTAATATTAACATTTTTGGATCTCAAAATTGAAAATGTATTTCTAAATAGTCCGAGACATGAATTCAGACATCTCTATAACGTTATTCCTCAACTTACGATTACAACTGAGACCAAAAGTTGCTAAGCAAAACAGTTGTTAAATAAGTTTGTCATATTTTATGATCTTTCTTGCCACACAATTGTTAAACGAATCACTGCAGTTGTTAAGTTAGTAACATAGTTGTTAAGTGAATCTGGATTACTTTATAGAAGATCATAAAAGATATTGCAACCATCATTAATATATGAAAAACGGACATGTCACATTTCTCAGTGCCATTGTAACTTAAACAGTCATTAAACAAATGGTTGTTGTGGTGGATACAATATCCTGAGCCAATTAATGACAAGATTCTGCAGCACAAGAATCTCCAAACAATTCACTGCTATCAGGAAACACAACTAGTTTAATTAATTCTACTTTATCAAAAGGTTAAATTAATACAATCTTGAAAGTACAAACTTTTCACCACTACCTTTAGCTGCTGGATCCATTAGAGTGGATCATTCCTAACTTTCTTTCTCTGCCTGCAGGCTCCATCTCCTCTTATCTGACTGTTTTCTAAAGGTAAAGATAAAGGTTTCCCCTTTCCAGTCATGTCCGACTCTGGGGGAAGATACTCATCTCCATTTTTTAGGCGAGGGAGCCAGTGATGTCCAAATATTTTCCTTGGTCATGAGGCCATCACTATATGCCAAGATGTTCAGAACACTGTTATCTTCCTACTGAAGTGGTACCTATTTATCTACTCACATTCAAACTGTTAAGTAGGCAGGAGCTGAGGCAAATAATGGGAGCTCACCTCATTGAGCAAAGTGCTCAAGTTTCAAACCCGGATTGTCAACTTTCTTTAACCACTAAGCCAATGCGCCCCTGATTCTTTTCTAGGCATCATCATACATTATTATTATTATTATTTATTGAATTTATAGACTGCCCCCTCTCCCCGAAGGGACATAGTAGATACACCTGATATGTACTTTTCATATACATATAGAAGCGCATTGGCTTGAGTGGTTGGGATGCTGGGCAGATGGTTAGCAAACAGGCATTCCCAATGGGGGCAGAGTTGAACTCTCATCCTTCATTCCAGCATGGCTTGGTGGGCATGGCATGGTTTGGTGGGTGTGGCTTGGTGGGCATGGCAGGGGAAAAATACTGTAAAATCTCTATTCCCTCCCCACTCCAGGGGAAGGTTACTGCAAAATCCCCATTTCCTCTAGATCAGCTGGGACTCAGGAGGCAGAGAACAGATGGGGTGGGATCAGTCAGAGGTGGTATTTACTGGTTCTCCGAACTACTCAAAATTTCCACTACCAGTTCCCCAGAACCTGCTGAATACCATCTCTGGTTTGTAGTATGGGCACTATACTAAATAATATTATATGTTAAAAAAGGGACTGTAATCTGCATCTAAGAAAAGATAGAAGGGATTAATCTCAATTTAAGATCTATTTCTGATCCTTGAAACTAGACTAAGTATACCACATTGTTCCCTAATAACTGCTATCCAGAATAATAATCAGGAAATATCAGTACTCAATTGGCTCTCTAAAATGAAAGAAAGTGAAATAATGGGAAAAAACTCACATTACTTAAATAATAAAAAGAAAAGTGTACATACATAAATATCAATGAGATGAAGCTAATGTTACACAATCGGGACAAAATTGGCACTCAAACTGAATTTTGCTTTTTTAAAAAACATGGTTAAAGTTTCCAAATGAAGACTACATAAAAATACCTTTTCATCATAAAATTTAAATTTATGTAAAAAGCCAAAATCTTTTTTCCCTTTGCAATTAAGAAATTATCTCCCATTTGCTGTTACTTAGATTTTTATCATTTCAAACTATCTAAAAGAATATGAGGGAAAGGTTAAACTACATTTCAATTTCATTTCTTGGCATTAAAATCTCTTGCTCTAAAAGCTGCATGTACCTCAAAAATATTTAGAAGCATTTTTAGATTTTGCACAAACATGTGTATAGTGCACAGAATCTCTCTGTTATTCAATAAAAGTGGCTCAATGTTTGTTTTTAGGCAATAAAAATAGTCTGTTTTAATGATTGAATTAATTTTAAGAAGAATATTGTGTTACAATAGGTTCAGCACCTTGAGTTATTTGTAAAAGTAATAAAAGCAGAATAATAATAATAATAATAATAATAATAATAATAATAATAATAATAATAATAATAATAGGAGCCCTTGAAGCAATACCTAAAGGGCTACCTTGTTATTTGGAAATTCTAAATTTATCGGACTTGAACATTCTGACTCTACAAAAAAAACACCCTACTTGGAACAGCTTATATCCTCCGACATTACCTTAACAGTTCCTAGGTCCTTGATTAGGACTCGAGCAGTTGAGCTACCAACCAGCCCAAAAGGCTGTGAATCTCACCAAAGATTAACAATAACAACAACAATAATAATAATTTATATAAATAAAAATGTAATGTTTGTTTGTTCAAAATTTCAAATCTCCGAAAGTTCTTCACTGATTGCTTTGAAATTTTGACACAACGTTGCATTCGACTATGTGCATGTTTTTATATACGTATATTATATAGATGTCACACCTGTGACAGGTCAAAACATGTTTTGTAAAAACATGCTTTTTTGAAAACCACCGCCATCTGCTGGATGTAAAAGCAACACACGCTATACCATAGTGTTCATTTCTTGAGTATAGTATATTCGGAACAGTTCGGCCTTCTCCAGCTTCATCCCGACGGTCCCATTGGGCTGGGCGGGGGGAGGCCAGCTTAAGGGTGGGAGGATGCGGCCGAGGGGTGGGGCAGGCACTGCCCCGCCGCAGACAGCAAAGGCCTGGCGGGAGGGGAGGAGAGAGAGGGGAGGGGGAGGCCGAAAGGCTTCGGCTCCCCTTGGTGGAAATGGCGAAGCTCATCGGAAGAGGGGCGGAAAGGGGAAAAGGTGCAGCATTACATAATCACATTTCCTATGTTTCTGCTTCCTCTTTTGTCCAACTATAATTTTTCTATGCATTAGTATAAAGTCATTCCTGATCCTCTTATGGCTTCTTCCACCCTATGAAGGAGAAAATTGTCAGCTAATTCAGAATTTCTCAGTGGGAACTGCTTGGCCAAATTTTCTCACAACAAATGTTGAATTTATTAGTCTTCTAAGTTTACACATCTCTTTGAAAGACAGGAAATTTATACTGGAAAGGCATCATTCACTTCTTGGGAGGGCAATGGTATAATAATATTGCTTGAAGAACAAATTCAGAGAAATGGACTTATTCCCACTTTTCCAATTACCATCAGTTGTAATGATTATCATATATGATAAGCTTCAAATACAATGCTTCATATACTACACAACAGACAGCAATATTCATTTTATCATTTCCTTTGCAGTGAATTTGTGATACTTTTGACTCTAAACTGCTTGACAATGGAATTTGTCTTGTTGATTAAGCCATTTGTTCTGGCTTCTTTTGTTTTCCAGCTGCTATTCACAGTGATGCATTATTAGACTAATTACTATGTTTATTACTGATCAGTGTGAAGTGAAACAAGTAGGACAACAAAGGATTTGGCCAAACAAGTATTAAAATTGTACCCTTTTGGAAGTAAAACTCCATGTTAATAGCTTTTAAAAATCTTACAACAAAATAAAGAAAAAACAAATGAGAACATTGGAAAAAAATGACCTGAAAGCCCTAATAATGAAATATAAGGCAAATAATGGGAAAATTAGACTAAGAGTAAATATACTGTAAAGCCCAAATTGATGGCAATAGCAACAGGAGGGCAAACCAGGCTTAGAATTGACATTGGGGGTACTGAACACACACGCACACACCTTTTGTCTGAAGTGGTGTATGATTTCCTGCCTAATAGGAGGTTGGGCTAGAAGACTTCCAAGGTCCCTTCCAACTCTGTTATTCTATTCTATACTGATGGTTTAATCAACAAGACAAATTCTATTGTCAAGCAGTTGAAAGTCAAAAGTATCACAAATTAACTGCAAAGGAAATGATAAAATAAATATTGCTGTCTCTTGTGTAGTATATGACATATTGCATTTAAAACTTACCATATATGATCATCATTACATCTGACAGTAATTGAAATATGCATTACAATCCAACTGGCATATTTTCAATGAAAGATAACAAAAAAAAATCTTCTAAACTTGTAATTCTAGAATGGTAGGCAAAGAAACACCATGTCAGGCTTGGAAGCCATCTTTTACAGTGGGCCTCAAGCCTGCCACATATTCTACTGTGGGAAACTGAGAGGGGGGATTATATGTGGCATGGGAGCTGTGTAGTCAAAATAACATTCTTTCTTAGAAAGTCAAGGTCATATTGCCTTGGCAACTGGAGGGCCATCGCTGGCAGGAATCTTCTTGTGGGACAATGACTGATTGGACCATGTGGTGGACATGTAGGTACTGGGGCAGGGTCTTGAACTTTCAACTAAGTGGGGAAAACCTGGAAGCTCTCAGATTTGGGTTTTCTCAGATGTGCCAACATGGCTCTTCTAATAAATTGGAACTTTGAGGAATTTCTAGCCTCAAACTCTTATTTAACTGAGGGTGCTACTTGGAACCCTGACACACCAGTGCTAAGCATTGTGGTATTGTGAAGGGGCACTCACAAACCACCCACAAAATCAAGGTGCAATAAGTAATTAGAAATCAGTGTTAAGAAAACGAGCTCAATTGTGGTAGACTCCAAGAAGGTACTTCAAACATCGGAGACACTTGCTCCTTAAATTTGTAAACACAAACAACTGCTTTACTGTTCGGGTTTGTTTTTTTTTAACACAAAAGACCAATTTTCTTTTAAGGGCCTTACAGGAAATAGCTGCCATTTTTTTTAATGTTTCATAATACAAAGTAACAGCGTTCTTTGAGTCCTGCCAGAATCGCTCTCTTCATATGCTATTAGCTCTTCAGCAGTTGAAACTCCAGGGACAAAAGGACAAAGGTTATGGGCTTTTTCACAGTTAGTTATTAACTATAGTTTAAGTTCAAACTGGTCAGACAAAGTGGGGATTTTAAAAGTCAGGGGGAAGTTCTATCTATAAAAGAAATGGCACCTCTCATTTGTTAGGTTAGTTAAACATTCTCCCTATGGGTTATCATCCTTACAATAACTTACAATAGGGGAAAAAATAATAATTTTGTAGCCAAAGGGGTCCTTAGAGAAGTCAACTTTATAAACAGAAAAGAAAACATACATTCGGGGGTAGAAGGGTAAGCATATATATTTCCTAAGAATGTTCTCCAATGGGGCACTGATAATTCAGCAGAGCAGGGGTGTCAAACTCAATTTCATTGAGGGCAGCATCAGAGTTGTGTTTGACCTCAGGGGAGGGAAGAGGGGCTTGGCCATGGCTTGGCCATTTTCAGCTGCGATGGCCTCCTGCAACCCTTTGCCAGCAAAAACGGAGCTCAGGAGGGCGGCCCTCCTGAGCTCCCTTTTCATTGGCAGAGGCACCGTGGGCCGGTCCTTTGCTGTTTCCAGGGCAGCCCCATGGGCCAGATCTAAGCACTCTGCAGCCCAGATCTGTCTCCCAGGCCTTGAGTTTGACACCCCTGCAGTAGAGCATGTATCTTTGTAAAAAGAAAGGGCAGTAATATCCGAAGATAGAATTGGGAACTTTGTGTTTTGAAAGACCATTTCTGAACTTCTGTAATGCTAATTCTATTGGATCCCTCTGTTGATTTTTTCTTTGTAAAATAATAATAATAAAAATAAAATAAAATATAAAAAAATAAAAGTTGCTGAAATATTTCACTGGAAACTGTGTCAGAAGTTTGGATTTGAGTACAACAAAAACCACTGGGAACATCAGGTTGAGAAGGTTCTAGAGAATGAAAAAGTCAAGATCTTGCGGGATTTCAGAATTCAGAGTGACAGGCACCTGGCCTACAACACACCTGACATAACAATAGTTGAAAAGAAAAAAAGTTTGGTTCATTGACATTGCAATACCTGGTGATCCGCGAATTGAAGCAGCAAGAAAAAAAATCACAAAGTACCGGGACTTGCAAATTGAGGTTGAGGGACTGTGGAAAAAGACATTGAGTGTTGCCCCAATTGTAATTTGAGTCCTTGGAGCAATACCTAAAGGGCTACCTTGCTATTTGAAAATTCTAAATTTAGCTGACTTGAACATTCTGACTCTATAAAAAGCCACCCTACTTGGAACAACTTATATCCTCCGACATTACCTTAACAGTTCCTAGGTCCTTGGTTAGGACTCGAGCTGTTGAGCTACCAACCAGCCCCAAAGGCTGTGAATCTCACCAAAGATTAACCAAATAATAATAATAATAATAATAATAATAATAATAATAATAATAATAATAATAATAATAATAATAATAATAATAATAATAATCCCAAACTTCTCAGTATGATTGATTTAAACCCCAAGAGTTGTATGCTAATCCAATTAGGTAGAAATAATAATAATGCAAAGTAAAATAAAATCCTAGCAGGTTGCAAAAGGGAATTAACTTTCAAGATGCTTTAAAAAAAAAAAAGAGGTGCACAGCCTCTTCCTTATTGAAAGCATATGTAGTTCTCAGATGTTTCTGGCAGAATCAGGGCAATGGAGTGGCAGCAGAAATGGTACGGAGTTCATTAGGTCAAGGAAGAAATAGAATGACAAGATGCTTCTCTCCAAAAATCCTTTCAGCAGGTTGAGTAGAATCAATATACCCTCAGGTAAACAAACATTAGGTTGTGTATTTTGAGTGGAGCTTTTATTCACTGTTTCCATGAAGCCTAGGTTTGAATTACTACATTTCTAAAAAAAAAAAAAAGTGGAGAAAGCAGGGTTGAAATTTCCATAGGCATGCTGTCGAAACCCTCTTCCCTGACTGTTCTCGCACACCAGGAGAGCTGGCAGCAGATTCAGACAGCAAGGAGGTTGGGGGGGGGGGAGGAACATGGGCCAGTCCTGGAGTCTCGGGAAGGCTCTGATGAAGGCTCTGTGTCGGAGGCAGAGAGGAGGCCAGAGCCATATGCCAGTTATCAGCTGCCTTCAGAGTCAGTGAGGCAGACAAACAGCTGGAACCTGTTCCCAGTGTGCACATGCATAGAGTTGCCAGACAAACGGGTCAACTTGGAAGTAAGGCAGTGTTGGGTTCCGGATCCCATTGCAACTGGTATCGTACAACGGGGCCGGGGGTCCACCGCATGAATGCGCACAGCACACATGCACATGTGCGCAGCGCATGCATATATACTTATTGCCCTTGACATCCGCAACAGTTCTGTGATGCTTCAGCTGCTCGTCGGAGCATTGCACAGGCGCTGTACGCTCCGGGGGCATGCGCGGAAGCGCCTAACAGCTCAAATACAGGTAAGGAGCGCGGGCAGGCAGGTGGGCCCTCCAGAGCACCGGAATGCCCATGCCGGGGCATACCGGTCGTATCTCAACACTGGAGTAAGGCCACAGGTGGATGGTGAATGGCCCCTCCCAGAGGAAATAAAAGAGGAGCGAAAGGGGAGTGGAGTTTGCAGGAGACAATTAGTTTGATTAATTGGTTTGTGAATCTCCGAGACTCCTTACTAAGTTTTGCAGATATCAGCCTGGCAGCTCTCTACACCAGATAAGGTCTGTGACTGTAAATCCTCCCTTGAAAGGCTTCGCTGTTTGTGAATGAGAAGCATTTACAGTAAATTAATAAAATGGGTTTTTGTCGAGAAAAGAAGTTTGCTTCATGTTTTTGGGAAGCCTAGGTAAGGACACTGACTGACATTATAGCCTGAACTCTAAAATTAATTTTAGATTTTATTCATAGCTATACTGTAAGGTGGTCTCAGAGAAAGCTGTAAAAAGTGCTTAACGGAAATCTTTAAAGTTTGCAAGTAGGTTAAGTAAGGTTAAAATGGCTTCCAACAAAAAGAGAAAGGAATGTTCAGGGTAGGAAGAGTCTTGCTGGAACACCTGAGATCACACAATTGTTCTACCTGTTTAATTCATCAAATCAAGTCTCTCAATAAATAAGAACTCTAAGCAGATTACAATAAAGGTTATACCTAAATATGGTTATTTGGTTAAGAATGGAATTATACGCATTTATAATATGCAACTATAAGCATATACATTTGGGATTGTATTTATATTACATACACAGGCATTTGAAAATATTTTTCCACACAATTTTTATTTTTTCAAATGATTTGTACTTGCTCTGAGGCCATATTTTTGGGTTAAGAAAAATACGTTGGCTTTATTTGCACAATGTGCTTTACTGCATCATTGTGAGAATGTTTATTCAACTGCAAAACAGATGTTAGTTGTAGCCAAACATTCCAAGGGAAGGTATTTTAGTGGTGGTAGTGATATAATAATCTATGAGCTGTGCTGGCATGGTGCTTAGAATGTGGTATTGCAGGTTAGCTTTGCCCACAGCTAGGCGTTTGATCCTGACCAGCTCAAGGTTGACTCAGTCTTTCATCCTTCTGAAGTTGGTGGAATGAGGATCCAGATTGTTGGCAAATGCTGCCATTTGTAAATTGCTCAGAGAGTGTTGTAAAGCACTATGGAGTGGTATATAAGTCTAAGTGCTATTGTTACAATCTTCTTAGGAACTGGTAGAATAAGGTTTCTTTTTAACCCACTTAAAATGATCAAGTCATTTTAATTTATGTATTGCTGTAACAAAAATGAGTCAATTTACAGGAAAAATGGATGGACATTGGGAAAACTCTTTTTCAAACAACCCTGAAAAACTAGCTTGTTATGAAAGAACATTTTTGAGTTTAGAATTCTTTAAATGTTGTTTCTATTAATCTTTAAATACGTATTATTAGCAGACTGGGTTTCTTTGCCACTTATTATTCTTTGTCTTGGTTACAAAACATTAAATCTTCCAATATATTAGCATATGAATCTGCTTCTTTATTGGGCAGATATCTGCACCACTATTCACTGAATACTGTGAACATTTTGCTTTCATTTTCAATCGGCTACGAATTCATTAAACCAACTAACAATTTCAAAAAGCATTGTCATTGTGCAAAATTTCATGGAAAGAATTGGTCATTTGTATACTGAGTCCCATGTTGCATTTTAATTTATATCAGTTTAAGTCTTAAGAAACCAAATAATGCAAAAAAAAAAGTTTATCCCAAAGTGATCAAAACTAGAGCTGAAATCCACTTTTACTGGTTCAGTAGCAATGTGAGCACACCCAGAACTTCAAAATGATGTCCGGGCAGGTGGGTGGAGCCTGCTCCCGTGCCTGGTAAGTGAGTAAGCGAACAACAAAGGGGAGGAACTCGCTGTACCACATGATTTATATTAGCTGGAAATTAGCAGGAAATCCTGCTTTCTAGCTAATATAAATCGTGCATCACAGCTGATCATCAGAAAAACCGGTACGCCACAACCAGTAGAATTGTTTTTTTACTACCGGTTCGGGCGAACAGCTGGCATCTTTGCCACCGCTTCAGGCAAACTGGTCTGAACTGGTAGCATTTCACCCCTGATCAAGACATTGATAAGATGAGAGTGGGCAAAACCTTTAACCTGTCAAAGATGAGAGTGGGCAAAAATCAATCCCATTAGATAGGTCAAATAATCCATTATTTAACAATTGAGTGAAGCATTGTTACAGAATGAAAGTAACATATACCTTTAATCCTGTTTCATTTAATTTTCTTTTATGCAGAAAGCACACTTCATTGTCCATTTGCAATAATCTTTGTAGGAAAATACTAGTTACACATGCTGCTTGATGGCAACATTTGTCAGACATTTGGGTTTCTCGTGTGAAAGAACCTAATAAAAATTGCTCTCCTTAACAGCAAGCTGCCTGCATGCTGAAATGAGTTCTGTGGTTAGTCAGATGATGAGGGTTAATGAGGGATAGGGTGAGTTCTTCCTACTAACACACCCAAGCTGTACTCTTGATTGCTGAAAAGACCTTAAGGATACTTGCCACAGTCATTTAGTGCTACTCTCTCCGCATGGATACATTTTATTCTTGTTTTCAAAATGATTCATTAGCATATTTTTTTGAGCACTGTAGCAGGAAATGTTCTATTGCTGTAGATCACACCAGAATTCTCAGTTCTTTCAAAACTTTTTTTTTAAAAAAATAATCATCCCTTTTAGAAAGTGAAAGCTGGGCTGAAAAATCTATAGAAATATGGTGGGTATAAAAAAACAGGGGGGGACATGGTGGTTCAGTGGTTAAGATGCCGAGCTTGTCCATCAGAAAGGTCAGCAGTTCAGTGGTTCGAACCCCTAGCGCTGTGTAAAGGAGTGAACTCACGTTACTTGTCCCAGCATCTGCCAACCTAGCCATTTGAAAGCATGTAAAAGTGCAAGTAGAAAAATAGGAACCCCCTTTGATGGGAAGGTAACAGTGTTTCATGTGCCTTTGGCACTTTGCCATGCCAGCCATATGACCATGGAGACGTCTTTGGACAGCTCTTCGGCTTTGAAACAGAGATGAAAACTGCCCCCTAGAGTCGGGAATGACTAGCACATATGTGCGAAGGGAACCTTTACCTTAAATACAAAAACCAAACTCAAATGTTTGGCATTTTTATCAATGATCTCCAGGTAAGACATGTTTCCTGCTTCTGTATATCATAGTTAGATAGTTGGATAGTTGGATAGTTGGATAGATGGATAGATGATAGATAGATAGATAGATAGATAGATAGATAGATAGATAGATAGATGATAGATAGATAGATAGATAGATAGATAGATAGATAGATAGATAGATAGATAGATAGATAGATAGATAGATAATCTCCTACTTCTAAACTGTCCATCTCCCTCAGAGAAGGGCTCTGGATTAAATGGAAGACATGATGACTTGGGAAAGAAAAGGGGAAAGGAAGAGTGTATTCCTCTTAATGGTAAACAATGAAGTTAGATACTCAGCACAAGCATGAATTAAATTTTCCTGATATCAGACTTTTGCAAAATGCAAAACAACATTTTTTTTTTCAAAATTTGATTTATAAGACCAATTATTTTTTGGGAGACAAGAAGGTAAGGGGATTTCACTTGCGAGGTATGAAGAGGTAATTTGGAGACCTTCTGGAAGGCAATTAAGAAAGCATGCACACAATTGAATATAGACAAAACCAAGTTCCACTGAGTTCATTGGAGCTTACTTTCAAATAAATAACATAGGAATGCTCACATTTTAGTCACTCCACACTTTCTGTAGGAAAAAAAAAAGTATTGTTTTGTGTTAAATCTAACAAGCACAGTGTGAATAATTTGATAATAGAGAGGAAAACGGAACTGCTACATTTTTATTCTTACAAAAATCACAGCACAGGTTTAATTCTCTCACCTGCAACACCGCGGTTTGTGTTAGTTACTTAATTATTATAAATAGTGACTCAAATTATGGAGGAAATAGAATACAAACTAACAGAGTTGGAAGGGACCTTATAGGTTTTTCTAACCCAACCCGCTGCTCAAGCAGGAGACCCAATGCCAGGGGTACCAATCCTCTAGGCACAGCCTACTTCCGGGCCTGTTCAAAACTGGGCCATAGAAGAAATGGGCAAGTACATGTGTGAAGCTCCACTCATGCAAGGGGCAGTCAAGCATGTACACCCCCGTGAAGCTCCACTCATGTGAATGGAAGGTACTTGCACTCGTGCATGAAGCTCAATTGGTGTGAATGGAGCTTTGTGTATGAGCACCATCTGTTCATGTGAGTGACTGCAAACACCATCGGCTCGTGGGAGTGGAACATCAGCGTGAGCACAAGCAGCCTCTGCTCATGTGTGAAGTTCCACTTGTGCAAATGAAGGGTGTACATGCACTTGTGCAAATGGAGTTGTGCAGGCGCATGTGCACCTGCCACTCACATGTGTCCCCCCCCATGGGCTGGTCAAGCCAGCAAGCTGGATAGGTTGGGGACCACTATCTTATACCGTTCCAGACAAACAGCTGTCCATATATGAAGGAGAATGAAAATCATTTGCATTTTAGCAAATTTACCATTAAATGCTGCCTAAGGTTTACAATTTTTCCTCTCTTCTATTTGTAACTGGATTGTATTATATGGCAAGTTTGCTGAAATATTTATGGTGAAATGTCCATGGGCCAATATCCAAACTGTAGGCAATCGATTCTACACACCCAAACTTCTAAGCCATTTGAAAATCCACTTTTGAAATTTAAAAGTACTAAAACATAAATGGCTATAAACATTTATTGCTTTCACTTTCCTCCCCAGTGAAAATGAAAATTTCAGCAAATTGTTTTATGAATAAGAAGTGGGATTTTTGCAGCTATCCTCCTTATGAAGCAGTCAAGAATCAGTGAGTGTATATTGCATTAACTGCACAATAATACTTCCAAGAAATGGTTGTGTCTCCCAATTCTCATAGCTGAATTTCTCAAGAGAAGATATTATGAATAAATTCCTCATATGGGAATTTTTCAGCTGAAAGAAGATGGAAAGGAGGGTTGCAAAGTTATAAACAGATATCAGGGAAAAGTAACAATAAAACCAAGCATTAGCAGCCCACATCCCAAAAGGGAAAAATACCTTGAAAAACTAGAAATCAGATTTTAGCAATTTTCTATTCATTCATATTCTGCCCATGTCAAAATGCTGTGGCAGACTTATGTACCCTAAAAACATTACTCGAAAATAACTTTGAAAAATATAATATAATCTGTTCCATTCTTTTTTCATGCAGGCACATTTTAGTTGTGTTCCAAAATGTCTACTTAATTGGTTAACATGCTTCGTAGAAATTATGGAAATTGTAATCTGGATACAATCATTTTATGGAAATCGTCTACTTTTCTTCTTTCTTTAAAAACTAAAAACAAAACAAAAACATTGACTATCTCCATTTCCCTAAGTGCTCTAACATAATTGTTTAGGTTTAAGGTCTAAACTCCTTTGCCTTCCAAATTTATTTTCTAATAATTAAATTTAGCCCAATGTTAATAGAGAAAATGAATAGCTGCTGTAGATTAGTATCCTTTTTATTGGCACTTAACATCATACATCAAATTAACCTCCTGCATTCCTCAAATTATTTGTGCCACATCTCTGTACCAATTCTTTGTTCCCTCTTGGATTTAATAGAAGCCTATCTTCCTAATCTCAAAACCAAGGGAAGTTGGAGAACTCCGAATATTCTGCGCCAAGAATGAACATTTCAGATATTATTGGCTAAAAGCAAACAACAAAAAGTGTTCCATCCCTTCTGGTTAAGTCAAGAGTGCATATTCTAACTTTAGGAATATTTTGTTGCTGTTTGTTTGTTTGCGGTTGCTTTTTTCCCTTGTGTTTCACGGTTATGCTTTCGGTTTTAGACAAGCTGCCAATTCTGCATATCTGTATTAACCAAGAGTTACTGCATTCTTGAGATTTATAGTTGTCAAATGGGAAAAAAATATGCTTTAGTTGCTAGTTGAACTTCGCAAGTAGATTAAGAAAAATGCTGAAAACAGAAACTATTCCAAAGAGAAGTCTAGACAGATTGAAATCACTTGTCAGACTTAATATGCCCTTGAGTCTAGTTCTTTATTTGTTTACACAAAATTCTTGCCAGACTAAAACAAAAACCTTGTAATATAATAGATATACCTTGATTCTAGAGTGTGGCTACCTTGAAACTTTTCCTTTCTATCCCATAACATTCAGAACTGCAGTCTCTTGTTTAAGCCCCTTTCTGAAATGTGCTACCTCTGAGAAATGTGGTGCTATTGTCCATAATCCTCCCACACCTTCTCCAGCTACAAACTCTATTACATCATCTCTCCTTTTTAATGCTCAGTAGCTTTATCTCTGAGTTGTTATTTTATGATAGTTTAATTAGTTTTTATTTATATACTTATTTATATTTTCACAGAACAAAGAACTTGTTTCAAGTTTTCATTTACCCCTGTAGTATAACATAACGTTTCTAATTTTGCTCTTTCACAACATGAACTACTTACTTCGAGTGCTGTTATGTTGAAATCATGGGACACAGAAAACATTCTGTCTGAGCTTTATAGATAGAAGTTTTATTCTAGGCTGAGAAGAAAAGAGTTTTATGCCATATAAACCCCTTTTAAAATCCTCAATAGCCTTCTTCCACTGGAGAAGCAAATGGTGAAAGTGATCTCGAAACCATTGGCTGCAATCTCCTGGATTATAGGAGAAGTGCCAGAAGACTGGAGAAAAACTATCATCGTTACAATTTTTAAAAAGGGAAATAACAGGCCAATGAAACAAGTCAATAATCTTGATGTCGATATCCTGTAAAAGATAATGAGGTTGCAAGCGCTTCAAAAGGAATGATTAGAAGCCAACAAGGGATTTGTTAAAATAGGCCATGCCTTAAAGGTTTTGTTTATTTGTTTTCTTTACAAAGCCACTAGATAAATAGACCAAGGCAATATTATGGATGTGGTGTACCTGGCCCAAGAAGTTTGACAAAATGATCACAGCTTTCTTTTTGAGAAAGTGAAATGGGATGGATAATCCTACTATCACATCAAGGCACTGTTGGTTGGAAACCACATCTAGCTAACAGATGGAGATCCTACAGGCATGGAGGTTCTGTCAGTTCTGTCTCGGCCTATGCAATATTTTTTATATAAATGAGTTAGATAAAGGGATGCAATAAATTTACAGCTGACAGGAAACTGAGGTGGGGGGGGTTCTAATATCTCAAAACACGGAGTCAAGATTCAAAAAGAAAACCTCAGGAGACAGTCTTGAGATTCGAAAAGGGACAGAACATTGAGTCTTATCCAACGAAGTGCTGTTTGCAAGAAATGTACTATTCTGCCCTCAGGTAGGAAAAAAACGAGACATACATGATTAACATAGATTGTTTCTAGTTTGGCAGCTGCACTTGAAGGAGGATCTGTGTGTGTGTGTGTGTGTGTGTGTGTGTGTGTGTGTGTGTGTGTGTGTGTGGTTCCTGTACACCATAGATTAAGAATGATCAGCTGTCAAAAGAGCAAATGTAAGGCGAAAGCCCAGGGGAGCCCAGTGGTTAGAATGCAATATTTCAGGCTAATTGCCTGCTGATTGGCGACTGCTAGCAGTTTGATTCTGACTAGTTCAAGGTTCACTCAGACTTCCATCCTTCCATGGTTGGTAAAATGAGAGCCCAGATTATTGGGGGCAAAATGCTGGCTCTGAAAGCCGCTTAGAGAGGGCTGTGAAGTGGTATGAAAGTGCTATTGCTATCTTGGGCTACATCAACAGACGTATAATGTTGAGATTATAGGAAGTTAAAGTTGCACTCTATGGTGGCCGGTACACTGCAGCATCCAGTTTTGTACAGGGCAGGATACATGTATTAATACTGAGGGACTGGAAAGAGTACAGGGAAAAGCAACAAAGATGGTGAAGGGTTTAGAGCAGTGTTTCTCAAACTTGGCGACTTTAAGTCCTGTGGACTTCAACTCCCAGAATCCCCCAGCCAGCATAGCTGGCTGGGGAATTCTGGGAGTTGAAGTCCACAGGACTTAAAGTCGCCAAGTTTGAGAAACACTGGTTTAGAGGCTTGACCGTTATGAAAAATGTTTTAATAAACTGGATATGTTTAACCTAAAGAAGGGAAGGCTAAGAGGAGTCATGTCTTCCAATATATCAAGCGATATCAAAAAGAAGAGTGTGTTTATTTGGTGTGATTCCTAAGAGAAAGAACCAATATTCGACACTTTCAGTGAGAGATTCAAATTCAAAATAAAGAAGAATTTCCTGTAAAGGTAAAGGTTTTGCCACGGAAGCGTGCTAGTTGTTCCCGACTCCATTTCAAAGCCGAAGAGCCAGCGCTGTCCGAAGACGTCTCTGTGGTCATGTGGCTGGCACAACTCAATGCCGAAGGCACACAGAACGCTGTTCCCTTCCCACCAAAGGTGGTTCCTATTTTTCTACTTGCATTTTTAGGTGCTTTCGAACTGCTAGCTTGGCATATTAAATCCTGCTCCAGAACTGTGTGTTCCCTGTCACTTGAAGCTTTCAAGCAAAGAATGGACAGCTATTTATCTAGAATAGGCTGAGAAGTTGGATTAGAAGGCCTTTAAAGTCTTTTCTAAATTTATGATTCTATATCGAATTACAACCATTCACTTAGCTTGAAGTTACAACAGCACTGAAGAAAATAACTTAAAACTGTATTTCACACTTACGACCGTTGCAGCATCTCCACGGTCACACAATCAAAATTCAGACACTTAGCAACTGACTCATATTTATGACAGTTGCAACGTCCTGGTGTTATGTGTCACCTTTGGTGACCTTCTGACAAGCAAAGTCAATGGGAAGCTACATTCATTTAATAACCATGTTGGCAGCTTAACAACTGTGGTGATTCCCTTAACAACTGTGGCAAGAAAAGCTGTAAAATGAGGCAAAACCCACTAAACAACTATATTATTTAGTAAGGGAAATTTTGGGCTCTATTGTAGTCATAAGTCGAAAACTACTTGTATAGATTTAGAGCTATTTTCTTTTATTTTCAGACATATTCCTTCCTGGAAATTCGGCTCACACAACTCCGCAACCTTCAGCTGCCATAGTGCCAGCTTGGCATAGTATAGCGCTGTGATGGCAAACTTATGGCACGTGTGCCATAGGTGGCATGCCGAGCCCTCTCTCCTGGCGTGCAAGCCGTCACCCAGCTCAGCTCCACCGCGCATATGCACGTGCCTTGCGCCAGCCAGCTGATGCATGCAAGAGATGTGCACGCATGCATGGGGGGGTTACGCGTGCATGTGCAGGGATGGGGAGAGCATGGGGAGAAGTGGTGCGCCTCCCCCCGCAGCCTGTTTTTGGTTCCAGGAGGCTTCAGGGAGGCCTGAATGCAAGATATGTGCAGCATGCATGGGGGGGTTACGCATGCATGTGCAGGGATGGGGAGAGCATGTGGAGAAGTGGTGTGCCTCCCCCCGCAGTCTGTTTTTGGTTCCAGGAGGCTTCAGGGAGGCCTGCTAGGCACAAAACAGAGTCCGGGGGATTGTGCGCATGCGCAGAGGGAAAAGGGAGCTTGGGGTTGTGTGTGTGTATGCATGGGGGGTGGGGCACATTGCATTATGGGTGTGGGCACATGTGTGCGCGCTGTCGCACACATGCATGTGATTTCGGCATGTGAGGAGAAAAAGGTTAGGCCTCACTGGTCTAGTGATTAAGACAGCAGGCTGGAAACTGAAGATGTGAGTTCTAATCCCTTATTAGGCATGAAAGCCAGCTAGCTGACTTGGGCCAATCATTTACTCTCAGCCCAACTCTCCTCACGGGGTTATTATTGTGGAGAAAATAGATGGCAGAGCATTAGATATGTTCACCTCCTTAGGTTGTTTATATAAAGCAAAAAGGAAACAAACAAACAAACACATAGTGCTTTTGATTCCAGCAGACCGACTGCCTTTAAGCTGTTGCTAGAAAACGTTCCCTGTGCTCACCTGTCTTGCTTACTTTAAATCCTTCTTCCCAAGACTTCATGGGAAAAAAGAAATCAATTCCTAATCTCAATACAAAACTGAAAAAGGGATAGAAATATAGTATATATAATAACATTTGTAAATGCCACACACAGTAATGGCGCTGTGTAATAAAAAAAATGAGGAGATGCATCATTGACGTTAAATTTTACATACGTTGGGCAATTAAAAAATGAAATAGTTTTGATAAGTATTTGTGTGAGGAAGAGAAACTAGGAGGAAATTATATTATTTCACATATTTGAAATTGTATTCTTTTTATTTAGCTAAGGACTAATGTTCATCTGCAGAATTTTATTTTAGAGCACAAAAGAAAATAATCTTGGGGGCGGGGGAAGTGAAGCTTGACAGGTGATGGATGGATAAAACTGAATTCCTAAAGAGAAAATTGCAAACCAAGCTCATACCTTTAGAAACAAGGGGTACATGATTATTACCATTTTCCCCATTCTTAAATACAAAAGGAGTTTCTGTCTCTAACAAACAATACATCTATATGTATATACACACTTATTATTTTAAAACCTTATAAAAATCAGAAACGCCTCAGAATAGTATTTAATTCTGACCTCTGTAGATTAGATTAAAACAGAAAAGTAAGCACAAATTATCTATACATATAAAAATGGTTCTGTGTGTGTGTGTGTGTGTGTGTGTGTGTGTGTGTTCCAGCATAACTCAATTTCAACCAAACTTGGTACACAGATGACGTAGTCTCTGGAAACAAATACTGTGGGGGTAAGACACCCCTAACACTCCTCAGCCTGTGTGTTCTGTTAAGATACAGCCTCTTGTGCCTTAAAATGGCTTCTACTGTACTGCTGTAAATGACTTCTACTGTACAGTGCAGTGGAGTTGCCATAGTAACGGCTTCACAGTACTCTACAAGGAGCCTCCCTTTGGTAAGGGTGAAAATCCAACCTTAGAAATTACGTTTGGTCCAGATATTTTCCCAGGCAAAGTTTATGTTTGGTTCAGACAAAAATACCCAGGCAACGTCAGGTTATCAGCTAGCATATATATATAAATTAGAGGTGGTATTCAGCAGGTTCTGACCAGTTCTGGAGAACCGGTAGTGGAAATTTTGAATAGTTAGGAAAAACGGTAAATACCACCTCTAACTGGCTCCACCCCATCTATTTTCTGCCTCCCAAGTCCCAGGTGATCGGGAGGAAATAGGGATTTTGCAATAACCTTCCCCTGGAGTGGGGAGGGAATGGAGATTTTACAGTATCCTTCCCCTGCCACGCCCACCAAGCCATCCCCACAGAACCCGTAGTAAAAAAAAATTGAATCCCACCACTTACGTATATTAATCCCTTATGGTAGAAGCCTGCATTGATCTCATTCCTTATTTTCAGTTTAAAACCAACAACTTGAGATGGCTCACAAGTCCAACTCCCCCTCTTAAGAAGTAGTTAGCCAAATGTTATGCGGAAAGAAGAATTCAGGAAAATGTGATCATTAGACATGGCTTTTAGCTACAAGGACCACATGATGTAAGAAAGCTGTGTACTCTGAAAGGCAGGCAGCAGCTGCCATAGTCCAGGGCTATTCCAAGCTCAACTGTGTTGGCGGCTAAATTAAAGATGCACCCAAGCAAATTAAAGCTTTTCTACAAAGAAAAGAAGAGTGAGCTGGGGGAGAACAGGAATGTTTAAAATTAGAAACCCTTTTCAAAGCTGCTAACAGTTAAATATAAATGAGGAAATCAAGCAGATGACTCTTTGGTGTTTTTCAAGCAGAAATTCTAACATAGGCTACACAAATTGATGCTCATTTAGCATTATCCAAAGATTGGGGTGGAGAAACAGAAGGAAAAGTTAACACTAACAGTGCTAAGACATTTGAGCAATGTTATTTGATCAAATACAGCTTTATGTAATGTAGAACTAGCTTGGTTGACTTCAGCAGAGGACCCCCAGGAGTTTTTTCTACAGCTATTGCTCAAGCAGCTTTGCTAATACTCCCTTTCAGTTTTAAATGAACCAAAGTAAATAGATACTATCCAATTCTGAAATTCCAATACATTTGCAAAATGGAAAAGATGTACAGAGTATTCTTCACCAGCCTCATGCAGGGTTTACCGTGTAGAATTATAAGCTATAGTTTAAATCTAATGCATAAATAAATGTGCCTAATGTATTCACTATTCTTACGCAGCTATAGTTAGATGTAGCTAGCAAAATCAAATGCAATTTTATCCTATAATCTAAAACAACTGAGTAGAATTTTTACTCAATGTAATTATGTGAAAAACATGCCAACAACAGTAGAAATGAGTATCTGTAAGGAAATTAAATCTCCATTACAGGTAGTCCTTGACTAACAACCACAATTGAGCCCAGAATTTCTGTTGCTAAGTGAGATAGTTATGTGAATTTTGCTGCATTTTACGAATTTTCTTGCCACAGTTGTTGAGTGATTCACTGCAGTTGTTAAGTTAGTAGCATAGCTGTTAAGTAAATCTGGCTCCCCATTGACATGTAGTAGGCTGTATTGCTATTATCCTTTTCATCTTCTCATTTCTCATCTTTCCTACTATATTCTTCTATTAGTATCTTATGACTTATCACTTGTTCATTGTATCTTATCACTAATAATTGTAACTATGATTATGATGTATAATCTACCACTTTGCTGTTTGTATGTACAATGAGAGCTTGTGCTCCGGAGAAAAAATACTTCTGTGTCGAATCACACTTGGCTAAAAAAGAATAAAGAATAAGAATAAACAGAGTTGTATCATAAATTATACTTGGTATTCAAAGTTCATTGTCTTTGGATTTGAAAAGCTTCTAGTAATTTTCAAGCAAGAGCAGAAAAATATCACCTTTAGTTCTTAGCCCAATTACAGAAAACTGCAACTAAATTTATTTTAGTAGAAACAGACATATTGTGATACTAATTAAAAATTGCTCTTTATACAGTTTCAGCGTTATATACAGTATGTATAATGAATTCCTGCTGTTCTGAATGACCAAATGTGAGTTACTTTTAACATTAATAAAAAGACAAGCCATTACCAAAACAACATATAACAGAAAACCTAATGAAGCAAACCTCAACACCTTTATTTCTAAAAAGCAGAAGAAAAAAAACAAGAATTTTGCCACCAAAGCTGGTCAATATAGAAGTGTCTCATTTAGAAGTAAAGAATCTGCTAGAATTATTGTGGTTGCAATTCAGAGGTGGCATTCAGCAGGTTCTGACCAGTTCTGGAAACCAGTAGTGTAAATTTTGAGGTTTAGGAGAACCGGTAAATACCACCTCTGACTGGCCCACCCCATTTATTCTCTGCCTCCCAAGTCCCAGATGACTGGGAGGAAATGGGGATTTTGCAGTAACCTTCCCCTGCCATGCCCACCAAGCCATGCCACACCAAAGAACGAGTAAAAAAATTTTTTGAATCCCACTACTACCCATTTTTTTCTAATAGATATCATTAATCAAAATTCCTAAGTCTAGAATCCAAAGGGAGAATTTGACAGCCACTGCAGATGAATTCACACATTGCTAAATTCATCAGATTAAATTACTTCATGTGCATTGAACATCGTCACTCATTCTGTATGGGGTTTTTTTTACTGAGTAATTGCATTACACAAAACCAAACAGGGGTAGTATACTGCATAAATATCAGCATAACATGCTCTATTCTATAATGCGCATAACATGCATAATTAGCTCACATATGTTTCAGTTTTTTAAAACCTGATGCCCATTGTGTCACTAATGAATAGACCTTTGAAAATTCTGTTTCATTCATTCAAGCTATTTCCATTTTATTTTTTTCTCTTTTATTGAGAAAATAAGAGGTCACCTGAAAATGTGCTGTCTTTTAAAAAAAGCTTAAAGTAGAAGCACAGGATGTATATACTTCAGGATGTACTTACACATATAACTATATGTACTATCTATCTATCTATCTATCTATCTATCTATCTATCTATCTATCTATCTATCTATCTATCTATCTATCATCTATCTATCTATCTATCTATCTATCTATCTATCTATCTATCTATCTATCTATCATCTATCTATCTTTCTATCTATCTATCATCTATCTATCATCTATCTATCTATCTATCTATCTATCTATCTATCTATCTATCTATCTATCTATCTATCTATCTATCATCTATCTATCATCTATCTGTGTATATAAAACACCCACACACACACACACATACAAGACCAGCATATATATGAATGTATATATATGAATGTATATGTGTCAGTGACGTGCAGTCAGGTGAGGCAAGTGAGGCACAGCCTCACCACTCTCATCATGAAAAAAAAAAGTAAAAGGAAAAAGCTGAGCTAGTTGCTGCCTCACCGTGGATGACTCTGCTTAACCTCACTGGTGCTCTCCCTCCCCAAGTGTAGTGACTTCCTCCCCAGGCCCCCATTCATTTCTCTCTCACACACACACAGCTGGATAAAACTATATAAAAATCTAGCCCAGCTTCACTGATTACAAGTTTGAAAAGGCAACGTGGCTCCACCTGCAATCAAACTACACTTGGGGAGGGAGAGCACAAGCGAGCACTGAGACCACAGGAGGCGGCAGGAAGCCAGGCAAAGAGCCATGCTGTAGTACACACACTTCCCCCCAGCCTCTTTCTTTTGGAAGGTTCGGCTCGTGCTCCCCTCCGGCTTCTCTGCCTCTCCTCTCACCCCAGCCTGCCAGCAGGAGGTGGTGGGTGGGCTTTATTGTGTTCCAGGCATTTCCCACCCAGGCAGCAGGCTGCATTTGCAATGGTGGAGGTGTTTGGGAAAGGCAGCAGGGGAATGGGGGGGGGGATGGCAGAGGAGCTGCTTTCAAGCCACTGGAAAAGATATCCAATCCAACTTTTGTGTGTGTGGGGGTTTGTTTGAGAGTGAGTGAGAGAGGGAAGGGGTAGGAGAGATAGTCCAATCCAACTTCTGTGTGTGTGTGTGTGTGTGTGTGTGTTTGAGAGAGGGGGAGGAAGGAGGGGAAGGAGAAGAAAAAGAAAAAGAAAGAAGGAGCAAAGGAGAAAAATTCAAAAATTCAGCAATGGCGAACCTTTTTTGGCTCATGTGACATAGGGCGGGAGCGCAGTGGGGTTGTGCATGGGGTGCCGCACCCATAATTCAACATGCGATCTCCCTGTGTGCATGAGAGGCGCTCCCCCCATTTTTCCGTGCTTTTTTCGCCCTCGCCAGGCTCCAAAGGCTTTATAGGGGGCCTGAGTAGAGTGAAAACAGCCTCCCTGCTCCCCGGAGGTCCTCCGGAACCTTCAGGGACCTTCAGGAAGCTTCCCTGAAGCCTCCGAAGGGCAAAAAAAATGACCCTATGAGCAAACTGTAAGTCACTTCCGGTTTACTCGGAGGGTCCTTTTTAATTCTCCGGAGGTTTCAGGGAAGCTTCCTGAAGGTCCCTGAAGCCTCTGGAGGGCTTAAACCGACCCTACGAGCAAACCGGAAGTCAGTTCCCGAACTTCCTGTTTGCCCATAGGGCTGGTTTTTTGGGCTCCGGAGGATTATTTCCCTCCAGAGGGAAGCTCCTGAAGCATCCGGAGGTCCTCCAGAGAGGAGCGAGGGAAGCTCTTTTCGCCTTCCCCAGGCTCCTATAAAGCCCCTGGAGCCTGGGGAGAGTGAAAAAATGGCTTTAAAAAAGGCTGAACTCAGCTGCTAGCGTGCATGCCCTGACAAATGGTTCTGCATGCCACCTGTGGCATGTGTGCCATAGGTTCGCTATCTCGGCTCTATGGAATGCAAGCTCTGTTTGACAGTAAGCATGAAGACCTTTAGTTCAGACGTGATATTCAGCAGATTCTGACCAGTTCTGGAGAACCGGTAGCGGAAAAGTTGAGTAGTTTGGAGAACCAGTAAATACCACCTCTGACTGGCCCCACCCCCATCTATTCTCTGCCTCCTGAGTGCCAGCTGATTGGGAGGAAATGGGGATTTTCCTTCCCCTGCCACGCCCAAGCCACGCCCACAGAACCATTAATAAAAAAAATTGAATCCCATCACTGCTTCAGTTCTTCATCAACAGAGTCACATAAATAACTGAAAAAAAATGAAGCTTAACACTTCAAAAACCAAGATCATGGTTGTCAAACAGCCTATTAATTTACCACCGATTAACTTC
This sequence comes from Natrix helvetica, assembly GCF_964273705.1. Classification (NCBI taxonomy): domain Eukaryota; kingdom Metazoa; phylum Chordata; class Lepidosauria; order Squamata; family Natricidae; genus Natrix; species Natrix helvetica. The sequence goes on from NC_138553.1 coordinate 70,830,977, forward strand.
AGAAGGAATACCACTAGAAAAAGTTGAAAGGCTCATGTACCTCCATTCTAATTTACATGAAAGCTGGAACATGATCACTGAAGTTAAAAACAAGGATAGAGAAAGCTCGAACAGCATCCTTCAAAATGAAAAAAGGTCTTCTTTAGTCACGACATAAGCCTAAGAGTGAAAATCAGGCTTATCAGATGCTACATCTTTTCTATCCTGCTCTATGGAGTGGAGAGTTGGTCTCTGACAGAAAGCCACTTGAAAAGACTAGAAGCATTAGAAATGTGGATTTACAGGTGACTGTTATGTATAAGTTGGGTTGACAAAATCAGAAATGAGGAGTGATAAGCTGCCTGGAAAAGCCAAGGGAAATCATCAAAGCCATAGAAAAGAGAAAGTTAGAATATTTTGGATATGTGATGTGATACCCAGAAAAATATGGCATATTTCACTTAAACATCCAAGGAAAGATTGAAGGCAAATGAGGTCCAGGCAGAAGAACATCATGACTTCAAAATCTAAGGGACTGGTTTGGATAAAACTCAACAGCACTTTTTCGTGCGACTGTTGATTAAAATAGGATTGCCAACATGATCACCAATATAGATTGATGGCTATAAGGCTCAAGAATAATAATAATATATATACAAACTGAAGAATTGGTCCAGCATAATACAGTATACTTTTAGATCAAACTGCCATATACAATAACATATATGTTTAAAATACCATACATGAATATTAAGATGATTAAAGGAGCTGGCCAAAACAACTTGCAATTGGCATGTTGTGATTGTATTTTTTTTCTCTGATACTTATAGAGTCAACTTAACTTTATATTACAAACATATAGAAGAATCGAATAATTACTACAGTACTCTTTTCATCCATCATTTTATTTCTAAACTTGCATTATTTTTGCCTTTTTGTTTTGCACACAGCATGAAAGAAATTTGGGGTTTAAAGGAGGATTGTCAGGATCCCAAAGCACACATACATATCGAAGCCTACAAAATGGCGGCTTTTGTGGGAAACTGCTAAAAATGTTACTCGCACAACCACCACCCATCTGCTCAATAAAACAATCTGCATCAAAAACTCAGATGGCAACGGCAATATTTTGTTTGAGAAAGTAATGAAGAAACATCTTTTCAGCACCAGCTCTATGCTTTTATTTTAAATTGAACTGCTTATTTTCTCACTTTTAAAAAAAGTGTCAGGACATAAATTTCCATGAATTTCTTTTCTTTTCTTTTTTAGTGACGAATTCATTTAAGAACGCAGCATGGCTACTTTAGCAGAACAGCAGCTACCATTATTAAGGATCACACTACGCTTTCCCATGTTAAACATTTAGTCCCAATATACTTAGATCAGGGGTGTCAAACTCAATTTCATTGAGGGCCACATCAAACTTGTATTTGACATCAGGGGGCAGGGGGCATGGGCGTGGCCAGCTTGACATCACTTGTGTCAGGGGCACTTGTGCTCTGACAACGAAAACGGGCTCCCAAGATCCATGTTCAGCTGCGACTGTCTCCTGCAACCCTCTGCCGGTGAAAATAGAGCTCAGGAGGGTCACATGCAGCTTCTTGTGAGCTTGTTTGATCTTGGAGGGGGCATGGCCAGCTTGACATCACTTGTGTCAGGGGCGCCTGTGGCGGCCCGAGTGCTCTGACAGTGAAAACAGGCTCCCAAGATCCATTTTCAGCTGCGACTGTCTCCTGCAACCCTCTGCCGGTGAAAACAGAGGTGGGGAGGGCCAAATGCAGCTATTTGTGAGCCTGTATTTGACGTCAAGTGGGACATGGGTAGGGTGGGCACAGCCAGCTTGACATCGCACGTGTCAAGGGCACCTATGGTGGCCCGAGTGCTCTGACAGTGAAAATGGGTTCCCAAGATCCGTTTTTGGCTGAGACTATCTCCTGCAATCTTCTGTGGTGAAAATGGAGCTCAGGAGGGCCACACACAATCCTCCATTTTCGCTGTCAGAGGCACTGTGGACTGGTCCTTTGCTGTTTCCAGGGCAGCCCCTTGGGCCAGATCTAAGTACCCCATGGGCCAGATCTGGCCTGCAGGCCTTGAGTTTCCCCTGACTTAGATCCTCTTCAAGGTTACCAATCTCTGCAGCCCAAAAACACAAATATAATTAATAATGTCAGATATTATTAATAATATCAGTTCCAAAAAAAGAGGGGGGACAGCCTTTGCTTACTTTCCCATTTATCACCATCCAAACAGTATGCTGCATGGACATTCATTCTGATTTGTTTTCCAAACATGGGAAAAATAATTATGTAAATAAAGAACGAGTATCAGATGCATTTCATTAAAAAAAACCAACTTGTGTGCAGTTACTATTCATTGAATGGTTTTATTACCAGTAGCTCTTTATCTACCCTTAAACAATACATGTATGTATGTATGTATGTATGTATGTATGTATGTATGTATGTATGTATACAGTCTCCTTTTATTTATTTATCAGCACAAATACAACACACACACACACACACACACACACACACATATAGTCTTAAGAGTCAGTAGAGAAAGTTACATGATTCTCATTCAGTAATAACTGCAGGATCATTCACAATCAGAATTTGAGTTGGGAAAACATGTGGGTATACACAATGTTTTCTAAATAAAAAGATCAGACCTCCCCCCCAAAAGGGAGAATAAAAATGGGAAAGTTTCAAAAAAAAAAGAGATTTCTGCTTTTCTTGGCATGAATATTTATCAAGCAAAGCAAAAGAATGTGTTGCTTCTCTGCAAATAATAAATGTATTCAGAAAGCATACAAAAAAAAGAGGAAAAATGGAGAGCAAACTGGATTTGAACAAAGAATCCAGGTCAGAAGCTGAAGTAATCACTTCTGTGGCTACCACATGTAAAAGGGAAAGAAGCCTCTTTTACAACCATCAATTAACCTTCCTCTGCAACCACCTAAACAGCAAAACCCAATGTAAAGACTGCAGCTAGAATAACATCAGGATACATAAGCAAGATGGTCACTACAATCTCCCAGAATATCCTTCTACAGTTCCCTATACCAGGGGTGAAATGCTACCAGTTCAGACCAGTTCGCCTGAACCAGTAGTAAAAAAAATGCTACTGGTTTGGGCGAACCGGTATTTCTGATGATCAGATGTGGCGCACGATTTATATTAGCTAGAAAGCAGGATTTACTGCTTTCTAGCTAATCTAAATCGTGTGGCACAGCAGATTCCCCCCCGCAATGTTCTACTTACCTTTGCAAATGCACTCAGTAGCAGGCTCCGCCCACTCATCCAGAGATCATCACATCCATTTTTGATGCTCTGCGCATGCGCAGAAGGTTCTGTGCATGCATGGAGGTGGCATGTGCAAGCGGAGCAAGCGTGCACACACACACGTGCACTCACATTTTCAAACCAGCAGGGGAGGTAAGTAGATTTCGTATGATGCCTCACTTATCTGCACAAATTAGCAAATTTTCCAGTCCCAATTGTGGTTTTAAATCAAGGATTACCTTCAATCAGTTTCATTAGCTTCCTAATAAGTGTAACAGAAAATCCTGTGAAGTACACATACTCTTGACTTACGACCACAAGGGACGCTAGGATTGATGTTGTTAAGCAAGGCAGTTGTCAACTGGGTCATGTTCAATTTTACTACCTTTTCGCCATGGTTGTTAAGCATATCACTACAGTTGTTAAGTGAATAATGCAGCCTTTAAGTAAATCCGACTTTTCACATTGACTTTGCTTGCCAGAAGCTGACTGGAAAGCTTTTGAATGATGATCGCATGACCCTAGGATGCCACAATCATTGTAATACATGCTGGATGCCAAGCAACCAAATTTTGATCACGTGACTATGGGGATGCTGCGTTGGTTATAAGCGCAAGGACTGATTTTAAGTTACATTTCTCAGTGCCGTTATAACTTTTTTAAAATATTTTTTTTTTATTTTTTATTTTCAAAAAAAACACAATAGAAAGAATCTTCCTTCGTTACATACTGCAGAAAGGGTATCAGTTGGTTACAAAAGACTTTCATGCATCTCTTCCACAGTCATCAAGCATAATTCATATTAACTCAAGTATTTTAACTCAGATATTTATACATGTTACCATCATCATACCTCCATTTTCATTTGACTATAATTCTTTAAACATCCTTCATCATAAAATATACCAAGATTTAATACATAACCACATACTGGCATTTCATTTACTATTTCCAATAACCCTGAATCCTTATATCCTATTTTAGCTAAACACCCATAATATTTTATAGCAAAGTTTTCTAATCTTCCTTTCCAAATCACTGTTTACAATTTACATCCAGTTTCCTTATATTGTACCCATACCTGTATATACGTTATCATTATTCCTCCTTTATTTAACTATATCCTGCATCATAACATTTCCCCCCTAATAATCAAGACTTAACTGTAGCCAACAGTTCTTTTTTATTAATTTTTATATATAAAATCAAAAAGATTTCTAACCTTCCTTTCATGGGTACCATTCAATATTCATATCCAATTATTACTTATCATAACACTACACATGTATACATTATTATCATTATCAATTATTTATTTGACTATATCTAATGTCACTAAATTTCACTAAGTTTAACTAGTTTTAAATTATACACTTCCATCTATCAACCTGTATCTTTTCAGTAGCAAAACAATCTCATAAATAGAAAAAGAAAACTTAATCCATTCGTTTTAAAAGGCTTGCATAAATTCCATCCATGAACATAGCATTTAAAAAGGAAGATAACTCACTGTCCAAAACCATTCAAATCTTAATTCCACCGTTTATTTCTTTTGTTCTCCAATTTAAATTAATTTTAAGTTTTTTTATAGGCAGTCTCTTTTAAAACAATAAAAATTCCTCACCAGCTGGAAACACTTTCTTTTTCTGTATCCTTCTGTTCTGGAGCCACCCCAACTTCATCAGCCTTGGCTGGATTTTTTGTCGCCGGCTTGAAGAACTTCTCTTGCATCAATCAGGGACTTTGCAATGTCCCTGAGATCAGCAAGACATATTCTTCCTGTTCACCGTCTCTGCGGGATGGTTTAGGTCCGATTGGACTACCCAGCTAGTTCCTTGACAACTTTGGAAAGATAATAAATAAATACAATACCTATAATAAAAATATTCTGACCATAAGAGCTGACCATTAACTATAAACCAACTATAACAAAAATGGCTGGAGATATATGCTCCATCAGACAGCCATGTTCTACTCCAGGTAGGCCTTTAAAGGTGATAACCAGTGCTTTGAATTGCACCCAGAAGCCAACTGGTTGCCACTGAAACTACTATAAATTCTAGATGATCCTCAAGAAATACCCCATATATAGTTCATTGTAGTCCATTATGAGATGACCAAAGCATAAGCAATTGTCTGAATAGTCTCTCAGCACAGGAAGGATTGAAAAAGGTGCATTGTATGTACTTCCACAAAGACTCTCTTGGCCATAGTTGCTGCCTGCTCTTCAAGCAGGAGATGGGAGCAGTGGTGGGATCCTGCCAGTTTAACAACTGGTTCAGTGATCATGCGCGTCAGCAGTTTTTAACAAAACTTACCTTCCACGTTACTTCTGGGGAATAAAACAGATGATGCATGGCAATACGCTCTGCTGTGTGAATCAGCTGAAAGGATATAGGTAAGTAAGGTGCAGGGGTGGGAAAACCTGATCATCTGAGTGAACCAGTTCGTTCCCCAGCTGATTGTCGGAGCTACCAATTCACCCATACTGGTCCGAATGGCTGAATCCCACCCCTGGAGCTGAACTGATAGTGGTTTGGTGGCCTGGGTCACTGAAACCGGCAGTGACCCAGGCCTGCCATACCCCCGAACTGGTTACCTGCCATCTTGTTTTTTATTGCTTTTAATTTTAATTGCACTGTACATCAAGCACGCATGCGAATATGAGCAAACCAGCAGTAGTGCCTGCCAGAATCCACCCCCTTCTCTGGATGGGGGTCCAAAAGGATCACCAGATTCACACAGGTCTCAATTGGGGAAGTGCAACACACACTCATGTTTCTAAATTGCCTTAGAGTCAACTGAGGAGGCATAGAAGATATAAGGTATTTAGACTGTGTAGGTAACTATACCCAGATACAGCCAGAAAATACCAAGACAATTGAGGCTATAGAGCAAAATATTTTTTCTACCTTCTGTGTTATTCCATTGTCATTAACTTGTTGGCACTGGAACTTTTCTATTATAATATTCAGCAAATGACCATTCTGAATCTTAAAAATAATTTCCTTCTTTATTCTTGAATGTGTCTCTTTTTTAACATAGAAGATTGCCATGTTTGCTTAATCTCACATTTATCCTATTTTTCTTTAAAAACCCACCTTAATTTGCATGTTAATTATATGATGTAACTCCCAAGTCATGCCTAATTCATTTTTTTTCCTCTGTTGCAATTTTTTTTGCACCCGGAAAACACAATTTTCCTCTGGCAAAGTGACCCAGTTGCAAGATCCTTCAAAGATCGTAACATTCCCAAAGGCTTCTTTCTTTCTGCTTGAACATTTTTGTTAGGTAAGGCCTGTTAGATAATGAGTACTTTCTGTCCTGAGCTATTTGACTTCCTGCCCAGCTTTGCAAGTCTTTAGCCACTTCTAGCTTTCAATTAGCTACAAAACACTTAAGACTCTCCTCTCCCATCTCATCCAGCCAAGCTGAACGGAAATGGTTTGTGTTAAAAGCAAATAAAAACATGGATCATGGAATGTGTGCACAGTATGCCTACACACATGGAGTATGTATGACTCTATTGTATTCCAGTGTCCTTCTTTTGCTAATGCTACTCAGTGCCGTTTTACATTTTTACCAGGATTGAACAACGAGGAAGGGGTAGACAGATAGTTCTGTGCAGAGATGGTAATCTGCTGGTTCGGATGGATTCACCAGAACCAGTAGCAGAAATCACAGGTTGCCCTACCCTCCCTCCCAAGCTCTATGCCATCTCACTTAGGCACTTTTTTAGCCAAAGCACATGCACGGAATGCTGAGTGCATGTGCGGATGGGGCAACGGTAGGGAAGGCACTGTATTTTTCAGACTATAAGACACACTGGTGTATAAGACGCACCAAGATTTTAAAGAGGTAAGTAAGAAAAAAAATTGTGCCCCCTGGCCCCCAGGAGCACTCTTCAGGCTTCAGCAGGGGAAAGGCAAAAATGTCCCCGTTATTGCAAAAAAAAAGGGGGGGGGCATTTTTTGCAAAAACAGGGACATTTTTGCCTTCCTCCAGCCCTGCTAAAACCTGCAGAGTGCTTCTGGGGGCTGGGGGAAGGCAAAAATGCCTCCGTTTTTGCTAAAAATGGGCCATTTTTCAAAAAAATGGGATACGGGGCTTTGAGATGCTAAAAATGGCTATATTAGGTGTATAAGATGCACCAACATTTCCACGTTCTTTTAGGGGAGAAAAGGGTGTGTCTTATACTCTGAAAAATATGGTAAGTGAATAACAACCCTGGTTCTGTGAATTATTCCATTTCAGATCTGTTAAAAATCAACACTCTGCTGACATCTGCCCAGGACTCGGGACTAAGCAAAATAAAACCCAGCTATGAGTGACATCATTCCATTCCCAAGGTTTGCTTTTTAACGTGTTACTGATAGGATTGGATTGTTTGGGACACTTTGCATTGTACCACAAGATAGCTGATTATATCGAATCTGAAATCCAACATTTTAAAGCAATCCTTAGCACAAAAAGTTATGGTTGCTTTACATTCTAGTTAACTTTAAAAAATCCTCTATTCCTTTTTGTCCCATTCTTGAAGGAATTTGAAATCTTTCTAATTACTTAAAATATACTGATTCTAATTCAAGCCAGATCATGACGCTAGAAGGCACTGCACACCAGAACAACTAGACACAAGGACAGTTTTTCCCCGAATGCCATTACTCTGCTTGACAACTAAACCCAACAACACTGTCAAATAATTTACTAAGGCTGCATTACTATTATTCTTCTCTTCCTTGCAAGTATCTATCTCTTCCCACTTATGATTATAACCATATTGTTTGTATCTTTCAATTTATATTATTTTATTTGTTTGCTAGTATGATTTGATAGCTTATTAGTAACCTAGACTATCACCAAGTGTTGTATCTTTTTATTCCTGATGAATGTATTTTATTCACCTTATGTACACTGAGAGCATCTGCACCAAAGACAAATTCCTTGAGTGTCCAATCACAGTTGGTCAATAAAGAGTTCCTATTCTATTCTATTCTATTCTATTCTATTCTATTCTATTCTATTCTATTCTATTCTATTCTATTCTATTCTATTCTATCCCATACATCAGCCCATTAATGCAACGATATCTCTCTTAATTCCAGTTATGGTTTTGTGTCTGTTTAGTGCTAATTGGCTATACGTTTCCATGATAGAATTAATTCATCAAATATAAGCAGTCCTTGTTTACTGACTGGTAAAAAATAATGTGACTAAACTAGACCTACAATATCACAATTGTTAACTGAACCACTGTGGTTAAATAAGATGTCATGTTCACTCCTACACTTATTATGCTTGTTGGAACCCTAACCCAAATAGAGAACACCTAACTTTGCAAACTTTTCCCCCCAACTGTTTTAACTTTGAACAGTCACTAAGCAGGACAGTCAATAAGCAAGGACTATCTATAGTCCATAGGCAGTTATAGTAAGTTTCTTCCTGTGACTAAACACTTTCTAATTATTTAAGAAAACCTTAAACGATTAGCTTTTTGCATGCAGTATGCAATATAATTCAGGGGCCCAAAACACAGCCTGTTTTTCTACCACTGGAGCAGGGGTGTGAAACCTGTGTCGACACATGTCGTATTGTGACTCTTTTGCCCATCACTAAAATGGGGGGGTGGACCACGGGCTGTGAGTTGGACACCCCTGCACTAGAGTTTTGTTTCTTGAGCAGGGATTTTGGGAAATTTGATTTTAACTAAGAGGTCCTATGACCTGAAAAACCTTTTAACAAACTGATACACAGCATAATTTGTTCCAAGTTGGTGCATGTTGTAATAGTAGCAGCATCTGAAAACAGTAAAGAGGAAAACTTCAATACTAACCAAGAGCGCTAGTGAATCCTAAAACTTGAACAGCAAAACAAGTAATTGTCAGACAGATAGATCTTATTATTCTAAAACCTAAAATATTCAGTATTAGAAGAATACTTCCATGATATAAAATACATTTGCTCTTCTAAATAATTCAAATGGTTGTAGGCTATACTGAAATCATGATTAAAAAACAAACAAACACCAATAGAATACACTGAGCAGTAAATCATAAGCAGCTGTGAATAACATGAATGTTTATAATTCTAGTAGCATGAAGTACTCTTTTTATTTGCAAGTAAAACATCTTAACCTAGAAACAGTGCTTGTACAATAAAACAGATTCCCTTCATTAATATCTCCGTTGTAGCATTAAATTCATTATCGTAATACAAAACTAATTTCTAAAATAACAGGAAGGAGAAATGCAATCATCAGTAAGCAATCAAAAACCACTTTCATGATGAGTTTCAAATGTAGGCTTAACTAAAATTTCTTTCCTTTTTAAACTGGCTTTTTGTGACAAACAAACTAAAAATTACTGTTGCAAATTCCACTAATGTAAAGTTGTTTAAAAGCTCCGTTTGGATATTTCCGACTAGGTCTCCTGGGTTTTGCTTGCTAATAAACTTGGATTCTAGGAGTTCAATAAATGTGTCCTTTTTTCCCTTCTCTTTTCAAAATAGGTCTTGACACAACTGAAAACTTCCTGGTTAATTAAAGTAGCTACATTTTCAGCTACATTTTCAAGATCAGTGCTAACGTTAGGGCCAGTTTGGAGATTTTTGAACTCCACCCCTGATCAATGCAAACAAGTACTTCAAAGCGACTGAGGTATTGATTCAGCTGATGGTTTCATTTTTTAAGTCTTTCATATCTAACCAATCTCCCACTATTGTCAGAAACCCAGCATAGATGAATTAAATATAAAGCTGTGTATTGAATAACAAGACTTCTTAATTTCAAAAAAAGACTAGACAGGATTAGTTCCAGTGTGCAAATATCAACTTGTTATACCAGGCTGGAGAGAAAAGAACATTTTGTTTGAATCCCAAACGGGAATTTGATAGATAATATTTAGGAAGCAACGTTGTCATTGTAAATCAAGCTTGCTAAACCAGTGGGTCTCAACCTTCCTAATGCAGCGACACTTTAATACAGTTCCTCATGTTGTGGTGATCCCCCAACCATAAAATTATTTTATGTTTTCCATATTTTTTTTTGAAAATATGTATTTTCCGATGGTCTTAGGCGACCCCTTTGAAAGGGTCATTTGACCCCCAAAGGGGTCCCGACCCACAGGTTGAGAACCACTGTGCTAAACAGAATTTCCATAAGATATGTAGGTATAATTGGATTCTAAATGGTAACATTAATTGTAAACTATTTCCACTGTTAAGAAGTAACAATGTGGACATCCGGCATAAAAATAAGCATATTTCTATGCAATATAGAATCCATTTAATCCATTTCAGCGTGATTGAAACTAAAATATTGTTACAGTTCCATACCAGCAGTAAATCTCTGGCTGATTTCTGCATAAGAGTTGTAATAGAAATATTGGGTTCCAGTGTATTTTTAATCCATTTAGCACCCATCTCTTGTGCTTGTCTCCAGTACATGAATAACAACCAGATATTCAAGAAATACAAACAGCTTGATTTTTTTCATACTATTCTAATTACAGTGTTTTTTTTTAAAAGAAACTAGAATTCCAATAAATGACCATATTGCAACTGATTTTGAATGTTTGAAAAAGTTTGGAAGCAATTCCTGTTCCTTTCTGGAAGGCTTTCTACAGGATATTGTAGTGCTTATTGTAGAAATAAGAACTCACCTACCCCTCATAGAGGAATGAAATATTTTAGGAAATATTAAAAAGGCATAATATTATGTTTTCCTGGCTGAGAAAAGGCAAAACATGTTTTAAAGACAAAGCAGCTCCCTGCCCCCCCCCCCCACTTCAGCCCCAGGGTGGTGGGATTAAGATATGGCACTCAGGACATGATAGGATTAGCCCTCTACCCACCTAGCAACATAACTCACCACATGGCACCTGGGGAGATTACATCACCCGTCAAGATTCAACCAGGCCTGAGACACAGAAAGCCTACAAAGATAGCTAAGACCCACGCCCCCTGGGAGTCTGACAGCCAATGGGATATCTTTATTACACAGGAACAGGAAGCTCTAAGGTGGGCCCAACAGAGGGTTTAAATCTATCCCTCTCTCCACTCCATGTGCCATTTTTGCCCAGGACCTCAAACCATGTGATCCTGTCCACTATTAAACCATCTTTCCAAGCAGTCTTTTATGTTCCCAGTGTCGTTCTTCCCACTTGGAACTGAACCCAGAGGGACAATTCTTCCAACAATTTAAAACAGAGGCTACCAGTCACATTTGAGATCAAGGATAGAAAGCTTGGCTTTGCAGTTCAACACATCAGCCCCTGCAGGAATGTTGTGAAAGTGAGATGGCAGCCAAAAATCTTACAATCAAAGTTCTGCTCTTTTAAATTTTAGAAGCATTCAAAACTAACGCAAGCATTAAAAAAAGTAGTGCTTTGACTATACGGTCACACTCTCCATTTTATCTTCTTTGCCCTCTACAGATGCCACTGCTTCAACCCCTGTCACATCAACAGTCATATAGCCAACGTCAAGGAACTGTGCAAGTTACAGTCCAAAATACAAAATGGATACGTCAGTTATCTGCAGGGGTAGAACCTACCGGTTTAGCAACTGGTTCGCTTTGCGCGTGCTTTGCGCGTGGGCACGCCTCACGTGCCAGACACAGCAAAACAGCTGAGGCATGACAATCCACTCTGCCACGCCTATCAACTGGGCTTCACAGAGGGAATAAAGATGAGTATACTGCAGGGGTGGGCAGGCAAGTCCATCTGAAAGTCGGAGTGAATCGGTTCACTCCCAGCTGATATTCGGAGCTACCAGTTTGCCCAAACCAGTCCGAACCGGTGGAATCCCACTCCTGGCTATCTGCAACTGAGGGGGGAAAATTGTAACTAATGAAAGCAGATATCCACTTTTAATTTGCTTTTAATTTAGTGAATTGATTAATGGATTATATGCCATCAAGTTGTCTTTGACTCCTGATCACGTAGATTTTCTCCAGGACAATTTATCCTAATCTGTTCTTCCTACATCCCCCAATGATGCTTTCATCATCGCTAATTGAGTCCATCAACCTTGCTGATGCTCTTCTTTTTCCATCTACCTTTCCTAGGATTAGAGCCTTCTCCAGAGAGGTGGGCTTTCACGCAATGTGTCCAAAGTTGGTGAGTAATTAAGTATATTAATTAAAAGTAAAGGCCTTAATACCTTTTTTGATACAATAGGAAGGCTGTTATAATAGTGATTAAACAGTACTTATAAGATTAGATCAGCAGGAAGGGAACATGGATTCTAAGTGTGACTAGCTACTGAAATTCATAGTGTAATAATAACAGTACGCAACAGCATAACTGTTATTATTAAGGGACTGCTGTTAAGTACTAACTAATATGTATGGGAGATGTTACAGCGAAGAAATTAGATCTCTTACTAGCGTTGAAAATAAATGTATAGTAATTAGGTCACATTGCTTAACTAAAAATAACTAGGTATCTAAAAATGTTTGAAAAGCAACCCATTTTAACAGGACATTTCCGAAAGACTGTAATGGAACTTTCCCAGGGCTGTCAAACTCGGGGCCCTTGGCTGGTCATTAGCTGGTCACGCCCACACTCAGTTTAACAAAGGGGAAATAAGTCCCGATATGTCACATGACGCTGTGACAACACAAGTTTGGCAGCCCTGAATTTTCCTATTGCATTTGCATGTCACAACAGTCGTTAAGGGGAACATCCCCCTATTTCATGGGAAATAATAGCATCATGGTATTCTGCAATGTTACAATTCCATCTCAAAGACTATATCCAGTTCTGACACTGCACTTTTCCATAGAGAATGGCACAGTTTCAGAGAAGAGCAACAAATATAGCAACAGCACTTAGAGTTACAAACCACTTTACAGCCCTCCCCAAGTGGTTTACAGAGGCAGCATATTGCTCCCAACAATCTGGGTCCTCATTTTACCCACCTCGGAAGGATGGAAGGCTGAGTCAACTCTGAGCCTGGTGAAATTCAATCTGCCAAATTGCAGGCAGCTGGCAGTCAGTAGGAAGCAGCCTGCAGTACTACATTCTAACTACTGCGCCACCACAGCTCTTATAATGAAATACTGCTGGAAATTTTATTCCAAAATACATTTTGTGGATAAGTGCAAAAGACCATTATTTTTATTAAACTTTCATCTTAGCTCGTTTTTAGCCATATTGATTAATTCCTAATCCAATCCTCTTTATGCCAAAAGAAATTTGAAAATCAACCATGTATTTCTAAAAATGCAGCTTAATTATCACTGTTTCTGTTTATAAAAAAATTTATTTAAGGGTGACTAACTAAAGAGAAATTTCTATAGAATGTGTCATACGATCACTTAGAATCACTAAGTAGTCCACAACTGAAAAAGTCAATTTTCAGTGCCGCTGTAACTTCAAACAGTCACTAAATGAACTGTTATAAGTGGAGAACTACCTATTTTGATCTCATCTCAATTTTATTGTTGCTGTTGCTGTCCTTTTGGCTGTTTGAGTCTATATGTACAACCGGTTATGTCCTTGAAATAATCTCAATCTATCAGAAATGAATTTGCCTCGCTAAAAACCACTTACTTTTCAACAAGCAGGATAAAAATGCATGATTTTTAAAAAATAAATAAATAAGAGAAATCAGATTTTTTTTATTTAAATCAGATTTTTTTTAAATTTAAATTGGATTTTTTTTATTTTTATCAAATTTATTTTAATAAAATGCTTTTGGAGTAAAAATCTATCTAAATTTAAGATACACTCCTAATTTAGTTTATTCAGCAACAAATGAAGCTTAGTTCTGCAGCATGAGACTGTATATTCTGCAATATTGGGTCTGTCAGTGAGTCAACAACAGGTCAGAGGAGGAGCTGCTGCGGGACAGAGATTGCAATTGTTCCTTAAAAATTATGATTTAAATCGAGTTCATTTAAATCAAGCCTTTTTGCTAGTGATTTAAATTGGCTTGATTTAAATCAAATCCACCCTGTTAACAAGCGTCCTTTTTATATTGATCTAACCTCAAACAGTGCAACACAGCCATGGTACTGGGTACCCTGTACTTTTAATGATAATCCCTCATATGAAAAAAAAAAAAAACTGTTGTTTTGTGCTTGGTCTTGGACCACAAATACATTTTGACTGATTTGGAAATATACAACCTTTAGGAGAGTGCAACTTTTAATCTGCAGCAGAAAAATGGCTTAAAGATTTTCAAGACCGTAAAAAAGAAAAGAAAACACAAACTGAAATGATGTGTGTCAAAACAATTATTTTTAAAAAGATGCCTTTTTATGTCTTATAATGTAAAAAGACTGCTCATATTCCATTGCATTGGAAATGTGCAGTGGGGAAAAAGGAACTGACTGTGAGGAATATTTTTGGCAAAAGCAATTCCATATTTCAAATATCTCCTCCAGGACTATATCAAAGAAGTATATTGTTTGATAAATATGAAAAAAAAATCCAAATCTGTTATAATTTCTGATAGTATAGTCTTTGTTAATGTACTATAAATGCTGCCAAAGATACGTGACAGGATTACCTGTATTTAGAGGCCCACATACAAAAATACCTCAATTAACCAGAAGAATGCAATAGCTCCATGGAAACAGCTCTTTAAAATAGTCTTCTGTACTTCCAGAAATTTCTTTTTTTTCAAAATATTTGCTTTTAAATAATCTACCTAAATATTCCTTTTCCAATACAGAGCAATTACAAAGAAAAATGTATGTATTTTGAAGAACAACAGAGGATTATTTTGAGTTGCAAGCTGATTAGTTAAAGAAAATCCAGAAAATAAAATAATTATTATCTCTGTATGAACATCATTTATGGGATGCGGTGGCTCAGTGGCTAAGATGCTGAGCTTGTCAATCAGAAGGTCGGCAGTTCAGCGGTTCGAATCGCTGCGTAACGGAGTGAGCTCCCGTTACTTGTCCCAGCTTCTGCCAACCTAGCAGTTCGAAAGCATGCATAAAAGTAGGCAAGTAACAGCGTTCCATGCAGCTTTGGCAATTAGTCATGCCAGCCACATGACCACGGAGACGTCTTCAGACAGTGCTGGCTCTTTGGCTTTGAAATGGAGATGAGCAACACCCTTTAGAGTCAGGAATGACTAGCACATATGTGCAAAGGGAACCTTTACCTTTATGCACATCATTACCCTGCAAGTACTATGAATGTGGCAGAAAACCTATATTCTACTCCTAGGCGTCACCCGCTGGCACTGCTTGGCGGATGGCACCTGGAGGAGTCCCTCCCTGTGAGAGCGGATAGGTCGTAGGGATGTATGAGGTGAGATGCGGTCCCGCAGGTAACTAGGTCCCATGCCATGGAGCGCTTTGAAGATAGTAACCAACACCTTGAAACGCACCCGAAAAACCACAGGCAGCCAGTGCAGCTCGCGCAGGAATGGTGTTATGTGGGAGTATCTTGATCCTCCCATGATAACCCGCGCAGCCGCATTCTGAACTAGCTGCAGTCTTCGGGTGCATCTCAAGGGGAGCCCCATGTAGAGAGCATTGGTTACTGTGTTTTTGTTACTGTTAGCTGCTTTGTGTGCTAAACTGATTATTTGATACTGGACTGTGTTCGAAGGATCATTCCTTAACTGAGAACATTGATAACTGACTGTCTGAACTGTGTATGACTTGGACTTTAAATTGAACTCTGAATACCTTTATATTTCCACATAGTAAGCTACTATATTTATACTATTCGGTGTCCCTGTATGCTGGTTTTGCGTGTTCTTCCATACCACTCTCATTACGCTTCTCTGCACACTCGCTCTAACGGGGAGTTTACTTACTTAACAATAAGGATCAGACATCAGATGTCGCTGCACAATGTTAAAGTGATGGCAGAATAATAGACATCATCATCCTGAGATTACTATGACTTGTGATAGATGCTACTGATCATAATCCCTTAAGATTTGAAAAATATAACCTCCCTTTTAAGTTTTAGCCATGTCGCTTTCCAACCAAAGAAAAAGCATTGGAATAAGATCTCAGGTTGAATCAATGTTACTGATATAGTTATATGTTTTTCTAGGTGCATATGTAGTATGTTCTTGCTTTATTGATCATGCAATCTCTTTAAGAATCAAATTGATATTAGTGTTAGTTGCTTGCAGGACTTGCACTTTGAGAGTTGGTTCACAGCATGAAGACTGTAGCTGCCTAGACTCACTACAAGAAAAAAAAAGAGGCCAAAATTGGAAATAACAGCAACTATTTCATTATCTCTTTTCCTTATAGAATAAAGTAAAATGTCTAAACAAGAAGAGCATTATACGGAATCCTGGAGTAAGTTCTACGTCTAAACTGTGATGTGTCATTCCCAGGAATGTGCCTGCATATTATGAAGGATCCCTGTATTTCCCTTGTTAAGTATTTTGTTTCCCTATCTACTGTAAACATGTCTTTCTACATTTGCAGTCTTATATATACATGCTTGGTCAACATACTATGCAAGACTCTTTCAGCCCACCACAAAGAGTTGTGGAGAAAATAGGAGGGAAGGAGTATTAGATATGCTTGCTCCCATGCCTTATACAGTATATTAAAAAGGCAGAATAGAAATATAATTACGAGAATAATAGCAGCTATGTAACTTGGGTCCCTTGTTTTTTGCCAAAAGACCAATTACTCACTGTAAATTACTAGTTTTGGACAAATAAATGATCATTTGGACGTTATCCAGCTGTAGGTTATTTTTTGTTGAGTTATTTTTGTCATGACATATTGTTAAGAGGAGAAAATGGGATTAATACAGGGGGGGGTAAAGGCCAAGAAAAGTGACTGCAAATGGTAATAGCAACAACACCTCTTCTTACTGCCGAGAAAACACAACATAATAGTCAATTTAAAAAGGGGGGGGGACTTATAAAGGCAATTAAAGTCATATTAAAATCAAACTTAAACACTGTTTAGGTAAAGACAATGGTCTTGGCCCTCTTCCTAAAAGCAGGAATAGCATGGCTCTAATACAATGCTTAAAAGAACATTATAATGTTCCCGCATGGTTGAGAATTTTGAGAGTTGCAGAGCTCATATCTTAAAGTTGGCATGGTTGAGAAATACTGCATTAACCGCCCCTCCGTGCTTAACAAACAAACTTTGAATTGTTACTAAAGCTTCTGCACAAATTAATACCAAGATAAGAAATCCCTCATCTATTACTTGTTTGTTTTACTGAACAATATTTATAGTCCACATAAAGGCCTCTAGCTAAGGAGCAACAAAACCAATTTCATTACATGAAATTTATATAATTTTATAATCACAGGCATTCAAATGAATTAAGAACTGAAAGCTTATGTAATTAAATGTATAAGTTTTAACTTATTTTTAAAAGTATTTTGTTCCTTTGGTGTCCATTACTAATATTTAAAAAAAATCAAGTCTAAAAGGTTTCACCCATCACAGATTTGCCATAATTGATTGTTGCAATGGTCTTGTGATTATAATGTGGGTACATATATTTGAAGAGGTATCCGTTAACCATCAATCTCAATAAGCTTAATCCTATCCCATTTGGCAGTGGGGGAAATACAACAGTCAAATCACCGGACATGATTGGTGTGGGAAACTTATTGTCAAACTTTTTTTGCTGACAAGGTTCTTTACAAAATATAAGATATGGGTCTGCCTGTATTTCTGAAGTTGGGGTGGGAGGGAAGAGTTACCCATAAATAAGAGCTGACAACGAGAAGGATTGTTATGTGCTCCATGATCCATGTAACTAATGAGGGGATGGGAGAGAATTTTCAGAAAACCCAATTTCTATAACCCACTTTCTGTGGTACCTATAATCCCCTTACTTATTACCACAATTGAGCCCAAAATTTCCGTTGCCAAGCCAGACAGTCAAGTGAGTTTTGCCCCATTTTACCACCTTTCTTGCCACACTTAAACCACTGCAGTTATTCAGTTAGCAACGTAGTTGTTTAGTAAATTTGGCTTCCTTATTGACTGCTTGTCAGAAGACATCACAAGGTGATCACATGATGGGGATATGAAAAGGGCCTCCCTGGGCATCCCCTAGGTACTGGTAATGTCACTGGCTAATCCTTTCAACCTTAAATATGAATGGGAACGGGATCTCTATCCTATCTACAGACTTAAGACGGTTCATTGAATGACCATCCGAAATTACAATGGCACTGAACGAAGTGTTGTATGTGCCCCTCCTGAAATTCCAACCTTTGCAGGGCACAAATATTTGGCACTTGGCAGTGTACATACTGCCCTTATGACTACATTGGAGCATTGGAAGTCCCTATGCCAGTAATGGCTAACATTTTTGTCGTCGAGTGCCAAAAGCATGCCCGTGTGCACGCTACAGCACACCCGTGTGCCCTCACCCATAGTGCAATGCATGTGCGACCCCCCCATGTGCATCCCCCCATTCGTGTGTGTGACTTCCCCACACTCCCTTTCCCTCCCCGCGGATGTGTCTCACCCCGCTCTTCTACTTTTTGCCTCTAGGTAGTGCAGGAGGCCTTCCAGGCTCAAAACAGAGTGCGGCAGGGAGGGGCTTGGAAGACCTCCTGCACCAACATGGAAGCCAAAATGGGGCGTGGGGCGCGAGGCCCTCCGTTCCCCCGTTTTGGGCTTGGGAAGTCTCTTGCACCAACCTGGAAGCCAAAGTGGGGCACAGGGGTGCCATGCTAGGCCCCAAAATGCAATGTGCTTGCAGGCATGTGCAATGGAGCTGGGCTGGGGCAACGGCTCATGTGCCCACAGAGAGGGCTCTGCATGCCACCTGTGGCACTCTTGCCATAGGTTCGCCATCACGCCTCTATACTGTAGCCATTTATACCTTTGCCAATTAGGTCACCTGACAAAACCTGGGTTGGGAGGCCTTGATCAGCTAAGCCCACCAGCACATAGGTCTTCTCCCTGCTCCACCCTCTCATGGGAGACTTAGACTTCTCCCCTGGAAAGAGCCTTAGAAACATTGCAAGATGAGTACTAGCACTTATTATGTTCTGTGGCTCTTTCTAACTTTGGACA
Source organism: Natrix helvetica (assembly GCF_964273705.1). Lineage (NCBI taxonomy): Eukaryota > Metazoa > Chordata > Lepidosauria > Squamata > Natricidae > Natrix > Natrix helvetica. The sequence goes on from NC_138553.1 coordinate 70,850,231, forward strand.
TACTGCACTGACTAGCTTCATAGAGTAACAGCGCCTTGCATTGGCTGGGCATGATTACAACTATAAGGAAAGAGAAAGAGAAAATGGATCTGGGCAAATGTGGCCTTCTGGGAGAGGGGTGAGATGGAGAGAAGGCCCAAGCCTTCTGAAAATGGTGGGGAGGTGAGATGGTCCAAAACCTCCTGGAGTTCAGGGACAAGAAGAAAGGCCAAGCATTCTGGGAATGGTGGAAAGAGGGAAAGCCCAAGTTTTTTAGCAGTGAGGTGGAGGAAGTTTGGCATACCTGGCTGGCTGAAGAATGCTGTTTTGCAGCAGATCTTCAAACATCACCCAGGGCCTCCTTTGCCGTGAGGCACAACCACAATGGGGAAACTGAAATTGCAGTTGTTGAGTGACACAGTCAAGTGGGTGACTTGCTTTAATGACCACAATGACTTAAAACCCAAATTGCAGGCTCAACTATGGTCGCAAGGCAAGGATTACCTGCACTTCTTCCATGATTAAATAGCTGACTGTATTCTGGAGATAATCTTTGTACATGATCCCAAACGTGAGCTTTTTGTAAATAAAACCTAGTTTAAAACATTGGCTTCAAGGTGGGAGGGAGTATTCAGCACTGAAATATTGAGTAAATATTGTTGAAAGTCTTTGGTATTCCCTTTTCTCTTTCTTCAAGCTTTTTCCCCTCTAAGAATGGTTTAGGACAGTGGTGGGCAACTCGCGGCTCGGGAGCCACATGCGGCTCTTTACACCCTTTAATGCGGCTCTTCTGTGTGCCGGGTGCCCGCTCCCCTCCCTCCTCTCGGGCTTCGGAGGGAAGCTTCTGCAATAGCCCGGGCGAGTGACAACCAATTTTGGTCCTATGACTGCAGAATGCTGCAAAATACCATAAATGCAGGCCAGTTGTTGAGTGTTTCAAATGTGATTGGAACACTCAACAAGGTGACCACAGTGTGTGTGTGTGTGTGTGTGTGTGTGTGTGAGTGAGAAAGACAGACAGATAGAGGAACAGAGAGAGGGAGTGAGGGAGGGAATCAGAGAGAGACTGACAGACAGACACACACACACACAGACAGAGAGAGACAGAGAGGGGGAGGGATGGAGAGAAAGATAGACAGACAGAGAGACACACACAGAGTGAGTGATTAAGTGAATGAGTGAGAGACAGACACACCCACATACACAGAGTGACAGAGAGAGAGGAAGGGAGGGGAGAGAGACAGAGGGAGAGACAGAGACAGACAAACACACACACAGAGTGAGTGAGAGACAGACAGACACACACACACACAGAGTGACAGAGATGGGGGAGGGAGGGAGAGAGAGACAAAGAGCCAGAGAGAGAGAGAAAGAAAAAGAAAAAAAGAAAGAAAGTGGGAGAGAGAGATGAAATTAAAAACAACAACATACAAACCTGACTTACTCAAACTATCCAAGGAAATGCAAGGCCAATGTTCACATTAGTGGTTGTGACTTTGTCAGTCAATGTCAGGATGTAATTTTCTCTACATTGTAAGGCAAATTTTACGGAATTTAACGTTATCGATAAATAATATCGTTCTAAAGTTTTTGTTTTATTAGTTGTTTTATTTGTATTCTCCCGACCTATGTGGATACTTGCATGCAGAATATTCTCAATAAAAACTTATTGAAACTAAAAACAGTGTACCATCCTATGTATTTTCGGTTTTAAAAATGTGGCTCTCAAAGTAAATTTCAATCGTGGTTTTGGCGAGATTTGGCTCAGTTGAAAAAAAAGGTTGCCCACCACTGGTTTAGGAGTACTCTTAGGTTTTCATAGAGATAATGGCTATTTCTATATGGTAACTTATTTTATGTTTGCAAGGGGATAAATGTTTAAAGTTAAGAAGCCTTAATATTTGTTTTTTCTGACTTTTAATTATAATTTGCTAGATATATTGTGTTACTTTCAATTGGCTACTTCTACAGATGTCAGAGCAAAAGTAAATGCTTAATCTTTTCCAGTATTTAATTCCCATCTGATTTTTCACAAATTAGTTAGTTCATTTAAAAAATAACAATTTTTAAAAACAGAATTAGGCCTGATTGCTGGAAATAATAGCATGGATACCTACAGAACATATCTTGATTTGTTCTTTATCTAAATTATTTTAAATTTTGCAAATATGAAAATGTTTATATGGCTTTTAGAACCTGGGAAATACATTAAGATAAGTTTAAGATATTTCGTTCATTCTTTTATTTGAACTAAATTATAGGTGTAACTGGATTAATTCACTAATATAATTAATACACATTAACAATACAGAAGCAAATGCAGATACAGTTTTGATTATAGGAAAGGTGATTATATTTCTCTTACAGTCACACTTTTTCTTTAGGAAAAAAAATATGATGGCTAAGTCTTTTTTCCCCATGCACATATGCTCAAACATACCATCCACACATCTAAATCTTTCAGTATTTCCCAGCTGCAGTTAATTTTTTTCATGTAAATGCTTTCGTTATCTAAGATGACATAAACTGTAAAGAAAAAAGCTAAAACAGATCATCATAAAAAAGCTGAAGTAAGTGAGGTGAAGTAAGTTACAATGCGCTAGTGATCCATCAAAAAAATCAGAGTCAGCAAATAAATCATTTTGTATACCTGCTTTGAAATGACACATTTAAAATTATTACTGATTTGTAAAGAACTTCAATGTAGAGAGTTCTATGCTAAATAATAATAGTGTGTTAATGCGTTGATCCAATTGTATACATAAAATGTTATTAACTGGTCACTAAATAATTTATTTATTTTCCTGGAAAACATTTTTTTATTAGAAAGCACACTAATGGTAGTGGGTTCCTCTTATAATATTGTAACCTAGAAGAAGAATAACCTTGCCATAGAAACAAATAGTAAATGCAATAAAAATTGTGAGCGGATGTTTTCATTTCTACCAGTATCCTTTTTACAGGATTGTCATACTGGCATGATGTTTGCCTTACTTAATGATGTTTAACTGGGATCAAAAACTGTTAAGCAACATGGTACTAAGTCAAAATTTCACCTGACTACACTGCTTAGCAACAGCATTTCCAGATGTCCCAAAGGACCACATGGTTTCTTATGTGAATGTAACTGGAGGTAGTATTCAGCCGGTTTGTTCTGGTTCAGGTGAACCGCTAGTAGCAACCTGCCCACCCGCCCCAGTGCTATACTGCATGCGTGGAAGGCGTGCGCACACATTTTCGGTGCTGGGCGAACTGGTTGTTAAATTATTTGAAGCCCACTTCTGACTGTAATCTCTCCTGTCATCCTTCTCAGTCAGATCCGATAGGAAACCCGATTAGACAAGCTAACTCTACTTTATTATAAGACTGCATGAACAATATCTTGTCAATCTCCCACCACCTCTTTTACAGCCTGATATGTTAGGAAGGTTCCTTTGCATTTCTTTCTCTGCCTATTATGCAACTGCCAGCTATACCCTCTCTGAACTATTTGTTCCCTAGGCAGAATCTCTTCCCCTGTCTCTCAACAAGATCATTTTCACATATCATTGGGTGCTCCAATGACTTTGCTTGTAGATGGTTGCCAATTATGATCACATGACCACAGTCACAATTATGAGGTTCAGTCGTAACTACTACTTGTTTAGTGCCATTGTAAATTCAAATGGTCACATTTTCCATTATTAAATGCAATTTTGTTTTTACAAAATGATTCAATGTGAGCTACCCTTAACAAGTGGTTGCGAAATGAGCACCAGTGCAACTAAGCATAGCTAAAGGTTTTTAACTTATAGTTACACCTGATCTCATGGTAATATATACAAAGAGTAATTCATCAGTGTTAGATTTTTACAAAGGCAGGGATATAATACCTGGAGGAGGAGAATTATTTTGATTCGCTCCCTCCTTCCCTTGGAGTATTTTCTAGGTTGTTTCTTCCAAAGCTTTCTAATGAAACATCTGGAAAACCGCCAGGGAAAAATCCTATAAAATATCTGTTGTTTAGGAATCAGTTAAGTACTCTAAAGTACTTTAAAACAAAGTTTCTAGTTTTACTTGTTTACTAGAAAATGGCTAACCTTTTAAAAAGTCTTCCTTCTCACTTATCAGATAATTAACATTTAAGATAAATGTGCTTAATACCATAGGGCATAATAGCTGCACCACATTTTCTATTATTAAATACAATTTTGTTTTTACAAAATGATTCAATGTGAGCTACCCTTAACAAAGAATTCTCTAATAAATAGAGGAGATAAGATATTCAGAGCCAACATATCCTAACTAGGAAACAAAACAACATGAAGCAGATGTACACACACATACACACACTTTCAAGTTGCCATTTGTTTCTATGGGGAGGAGAATTAATTATGGAGGGGTTAATATATTCCAATTAGCAATTACTGTTTAAACAAGTAGCTCTGAATCCTAAAGACAGAGGGTTTGGATTCTAAAAACACAAAATGCTTCCTTCCCATACTATTTGAGGGTGTACTACTGGCATAAATGCCAGAAGGTATTCCCAGTGGTGGGATTCAGCTGGTTCCCACTGTTTCACACAACCCGGTAGCTAACGTTTTCTGCTTGGCGAACTGGCTGATCACATCATTGGCTGGCCCCACACCACACCCCTCTCCTCCCAGCCACTGCTCGCATGGATGGCTTTTTGCCTATGTTTGTATGGCTGTGAGGAAGGAAAACACACGAGGGCGTGAGGAGGAGAAACTGTCAGTGTGAAGGGCCTGGCCAGGGACCACAAGGCTGTACTGCTCGCAAAGCCCCTCCGACAGCTGGCCCTCCCTGGCCACCTGCCAGCCATATCCACCCAGTCAGATGACCATCTAGCCAATCATTAGGGCAGGGAAGTATTGTTAAATTATTTGAATCCTACCACAGGGTATTCCTGTATCTGTTCTGTGAACATAAGGAGAGTTTTCAAGATCAACAAAAGTACCACGTCATTGGAGAGAAATCTGTCATAGTTCAACCTCCTCCAGAGCATCTTGAGATAATAGTATTTGCCTAAGTTTCATAAACATGCCAGATAGTACAAAATGCATATCCTAAATTATAAGTGACCTAATTTATGTTGATCAAACTTGGTAGAGTAGCAAAAAATAGCTTGGAATATTCAGATACTGTGACATGTCTATACTTACAAAAATCAGAATGTGCAGACAACAGTCTTTCCTGTATGGAAATCAGTTGCATCCCAAAAAGGCAGAATAGAAAGAATATTGACACTTTTGAGTTTTAGCGTCATAGAATGTTCCTAAGAAGCTCATGATTAACAAGGAAACAAATGAATGGATCACAGAACAAATCAATCTAGAATTCTCACTTGAGGCGCAAATTGTATTTCAGCATATTCTGTCAAGTCTCGGCTCTTGTGAGAAGTATTTAGAGGTGCTTGGAAAGCTGTATATAGTGCTTGGAAAGAAGCATAAAATAAGCTGTTCAACTCCCAACAACTCTAGGCACTTAGGAGTCAAAGTTTACTGAATAGATAAGCATAAGTTTTTTTTTTTTAATGCTACCTGTATATTTTATATATCAAAATCTTCTTTAACATTTTAGGAGATATCACATTCCTGAATTGTTTTCTACCCATTTTGCAAATGGGTATTTAAAAGCTCCTACAATGCATTCCTTAATGAAGACAAACAGAATGTCCATTAATAAGCCACAATCTCCCAAATGTTTAGAAAGCTGGAATGGCAGGAGATTACTCCCATGTTTCCTCTCTATAATTATCATTCTGCCGGCTTACTTATTTGTGACTTTCCCTGCCTGTCTCTTTCCAATCAAATTTGTACATGTCCTGTTCCTATGATTCATATGAACCAGGAAGACAAAACACTCTCACACTCTCACTCTCTCTCTCTCCCCACCCCCCCCTCTCTCTCTCCCTCTCTCCCTCCCTCTCTTTCTGTCTCTGTGTGTGTGCGCACTACCTCTGTATGAAGGAAGAAGTTATCAGGGAGATAAAGAATAGGGTTAAGAATTCTATCAAAGCAGAAGGATGAAAGGAGTAAAATGACAGCTTTGATTATGTTGGTCTACAACCATAGTAATGATTTGATATGATCTGATTTGACAGCTTTAACTGTGCATAATATATAACTCTCAAATCATGTAGCTTTCACAATTAAAAACATTTTCCCGTAATTCCTCTTCAGACCCTCAATCAAAACCAGAAGCTGCAAATTTTTCAACTACTGGGGCATTTTAGAGACCAAAATCCTAGGAATCTCCTGGTGGTTTTTAAGTAAAGCATATATTCTCCTAATCACACTGATTGAAAGTTTATTGTAACATCATGATAGGAGGTTCACTCCTACATACTTGTGTTAAGTGGAATACAAAAGGGTTGGAATTTACATTAATATTTATTTTATCTGCTGCTCCTGGCCCTTTTTTCCTATCATCATTATAGAAAGATTAGCAATTAGATTGCTTAAGCTTAAGATAATTTTCTTATGGTTGTGTTATGTATTGCTTTCCCAATGGATTCAAGAATCTTCCATTGATGCAAAATATTGTATTAAAAATAGGATATGAAGAATCATTTTGATTTTTAAAAAGTGATGCCTCTCAGTTGCAGAATATCAATAGTTGCATTTCTGTTTACCAATTAATATCATTATGTAGTTTAACAGAGAATCACTGCATAAATGTGTTATAGCCCTCAACAAAACCTATCAAAATATTACATAAGCAATGCAGATCGATATTTGTAAGGTAACCCATTTATATTTTATGTATTGTAAAAAAGAGGCAGGAAGAAATACTGATCTATCAGTCCAATAATCATTACTTCATATACAATCTATTTAGCTAATCATATGGACACATATTCTGCAGTAGAAGAACAGCAACATTGCAATTAACCATGAAATAAGTTAATTTATATAACCAATGGTGGGTTTCAAATAATTTAACAATCGGTTCTCTGCCCTAATGATCAGCTGAGTAGGCGTGGTTCGGTGGTCATGTGACCATGTGGGCATGGCCAACTCAATGTAACTCAGGTCGATGGACGCTTCGCCTTAGCTGTTACAATGTAATAAGGGTTAACTAGAGAGGCAATTTATGTAATATGCAATAAAGATTAGGCTAGAAACAACACCAGAATGTTTCCTTCCTTACAGGATTAGTAAGATTTCTTCCAACAACTGGTTCTCCAAACTGCTTAGAAAGTTAACAACCGGTTCTCCCGAATAGGTGTGAACTGGCTGAATCCCACTACTTTCCTAATAGCATTTTTTTCCAGTATAAATAACGTATAAATAACGTCTACAGCTGCATCTACTGTGACTGCAAATTTTATAACACGACTGAATTGATATTTTTTCTGTTTCTTAAAAATGTAAGATTACAATTCAGAACTGGAAACAAAGATCTAGAAAAACTTATCCACACTAAGATAGCATTTTAACATTCTAAGTCAGGTCCAAGAGAGTATGCTTCTTAGAGACAAAAAAAAGCTGCTATACTACTAATTTACTTTTTACCTAGCTACTCTGACATTCACCATAGAAAAATAATGTCTAGATTATTGTTTGTATGGGGACATCACTGAAGAATATTCAGGAGTTACAGTTGGGAAGGTGATTGTAACATTTTGCCCTGCTTCATCTTCAAATTATGTAACCTGCACCTAAAATTTATATTGCTAAAACAGGTATTTATTTTATTGGAGCATTCTGACAGAAAATTGCAATCGTGAGTAACCCAATCATTTTTCCTTTATATTTCATTCAAATTGAAAATAGAAGCAATGTCCAATAGGATACTTTTCTTATTTATTGAGCAGTATGCAATACGTTGTTTGACTTATTTGATACAATAAAAACATCCTCCCTAGGACAATGTAATTATCTAACACTAATAGCCAAGAAACTATTGAAACAAAATGAAAATACTTTTTTGAACATTACAGTTCAAAATCTAATTGAATTTAGAAATTATAACTGATCCAATAATATAACAGTGTAATTTAAAATTTGGATGGTCTTGCTCCGTTAAAAACTGTTCTGGTTTCAGTTAATTTCAAGTTTACATGTTCAGACACATATTTAGATTTGTCTCAGTTTAATTTTATAAAACAACATTTAATAACATAAGTTAATTATGGTACCAAGGCAATGCTGCATCAGAATATTTCGATACTATTTGGTACGGTACTACAGTACCAAAACTGCTAAAATAACTTTAAAAATGTAATTCAGATTTACATTGCTTCTAAAGATTAATAGATGACTTTATATCTCAGATAAACTATCTTCAGATGTATATGAAAAGTTAAAAATGTGTTGTATCCTGAAGTCCATGATTTTGGAAGATTACTTCCATTTCAGTTAATAACTGGATGCTTATTCCATTTTGATAATCAAAGAGTTAGTATCACTACGATGTCATGTACTACAGTTCCATTTGTTTCATATTTCAAAATATCAGGAAAAAATGCCATCAATTTTTTTGCCCCCAAATTACCAAATCTAAAAGATAGCTGGGTTCTTTAAATTTGATTAGTAATTTAATGTTACTTATGATGTAAAATATTGTCTACTAGAAACAAATGACTCATTTTTCATACATACCCAAATTAGAGTAAAACGTGAGCCAAAGATAAATAGATTTCAGAATTATAATCCAATTGTTCTGCTTTACATTTTCCATTTTTAAAATAGCTAGTAATAGTAATACTCTGCGATATGATGGCACTTATTTTTATAATTCTTTGAGTGATACAAAAGGAAAGTGAATAGAACAGAAAAGGCTGGTAAAATGTATATGAAGACATTTATCATTTGTTTATGTGCTTAATGTACCAAAACATCATTTTTAATATCCCATTAACAGGTTTTTTGTAAGTTATACTTTAATATTTTTTAGAAAATGGTTTCTCCCTATTGATAGCAGAGGTGAAATTCAATTTTTTTTTTTACTACCAGTTCTGTGGGGATGGCTTGGTGGGCGTGGCAGGGGAAGAGATACTGCAAAATCTCCATTCCCACCACACTCCAGAAGGATACTGCAAAATCCTGATTCCCTCCCCACTCTTGGACCAGCCAGAGGTGGTATTTGCTGGTTCTCAGAACTACTCAAATTTTCCGCTACCAGTTCTCCAGAATCTGTCAGAACCTGCTGAATTTCACCCCTGACCTATAGAATACTAAAAGTCTTGTCATGACATTTATCGGGGCTAAACGGTGCATTGTAAGGCAATAATGCTTTTAAGCAAATACCTCAAATAGGCTAACTTACAGCATTGGGCCAAAATCCAATAACCATGACTCCCTAGGGCAGGTGGTCAGCAACCCACAGTTCTGGAGCTGCATGTGGCTCTTTCATCCCTCTGCTGCAGCTCCCTGTTGCCAATTGGCACCACAACTGATTGGGCTTTCGGTTAGAACAGATAGAAGAAAAATGATGTGCTAGGAGGAGACTCTATGATGGGGGAATTCTGGTCGGCTCCAGAATTGAATGGGGAAATTTCCGTTAAGAACCTTTATGGCTCTTTGCGTGTTTAAGTTCATCGATCCCTGCCCTAGGGGATGAAATTTGGGAAAGTTATAGCTGCTTCAATGCTACTGGCTGCTGCTGTTCTGCTGCGCTGCTGTAGTAGTCATGTGATCTTCACAATTCTGTTATAGTTTTCTAGCTGGTTTTGTAATCCCCTGCTCCTTCCCTTACTCAGCAGCAAGGAATGGTTTCATCATGTGGTTCTTAAGAAGCAAAAACTTTAACCTACTTTGGCAAAGGACCAGATATCCATGTCAACCCTGAAGTGAACCTGGCTGAAGCCATCTTGTGCTGCCTCATAGTTGCCACAAAGCCTGAGAGAAGGAAGGGAGGAGGGAAGTGGATAGCCAGCTAGCCGGCAAAACAAAAGGTTTTCCTATGGGAACCAAAGTCATTGTAACAGGTGACTGTTGAAGGAGGAGAGAAGCCTGCTGTCATCCTAATTGGACAATGTGAACGGTGACAACTGGGAGGGCAGATTTTACTCTTTTAATTAGATGAAAACGATGGGAACTCTTAGAGTTGGTTTTCACTGGCCGTGCCGATATGACGCATGCAATAAATATGTTCTTTGAGGAATCTACCTGCCTCAGAGTTCTGATTTCAATGGGTGCATTACTCAGAATGCTGACACTTCACCTCATGAAGCACTACATAGAACAGAGATGCTATTGGCAGGTAAAATGGGTAGCATATTGGGACTTACTGACATTTGAAAAAGAGGGACTTAAGATAAAGGCAAGAGAACAAATTAGTAAGTGAAAGTTTTGCTTGTGACTGGTATAATTATTATAGAATTTTTGAAAAATGTAAACTTGATTTTTTTTTTAAAGTATTGTTTTCACAGGAGTTAAAACTGAATTGGATATAAATTTATGTTCTGGAGATGAACACTTGGTTACTAACGTATATAAAATGTTACTCAAAATGAATCTGGAAGACAAATAAAACATGGAATAATGTATGGATTAAAGGACAACAATTTACTTTGAATTATACTTTTAAAGAAATTTTTTATAAAATGATTCAAAATGATGGTATTTGACTCCAAAAAGATTAGAAAAATGTATAGAGGGACTTCTAACAAGTATTGGTAATGTAATCAAAATCCTGATACATTTTATCATATGTGGTGGTCTTGCAAGCATGTGAAATCATTCTGCATAAATAATACAATACAATACAATAGCAGAGTTGGAAGGGACCTTGGAGGTCTTCTAGTCCAACTCCCTGCCTAGGCAGGAAATCCTATACCGTTCCAGACAAATGGCTATCCAACATCTTCTTAAAGACTTCCAGTGTTGGGGCATTCACAACTTCTGGAGGCAACTTCTGTTCCACTAATTAATTGTTCTAACTGTCAGGAAAATTCTCCTCAATTCTAAGTTGCTTCTCTCCTTAATTAGTTTCCACCCATTGCTTCTTGTCCTGCCCTCAGGTGCTTTGGAGAATAGTTTGACTCCCTCTTCTTTGTGGCAACCCCTGAGATATTGGAACTCTGTTATCATGTCTCCCCTAGTCCTTCTTTCTCTTAAACTAAACATACCCAGTTCCTGCAACATTATAATGATGATTCAGAAAATACTTAAGATACAAATATTAATACAACTGAAGCTTTTCTTTTAGGTATTATGGATAAATAAAAAAAAAACAGTTTATGACCCTAGTTTTTTACATGTTTGCTGTGAGCATTGTACTTGCTAAGCACTGGAAAGGAGATGTCGACTGTTTTGATAAATGGATTTTAAATGGATTTTAAAATTAACTGAATTAGCAGAGATGGCAAAATCAACTGCCTTGATTAGAGATAATGGACAAGACAGCTTTATAAGTGACTAGAAGCTGTTTGTGGACTTTCTATGTGTTAAATACAATAACAGATGGTTAACAGAGGGATTTGAAGACTAGTGTAATATTTGGGCTATAATATTTGTTTTTCATTTTCTTCTTTATATGTATTAGAATGATGTTGGGTTGATTTGATTAATAGAGACCTCCACTTCTGAAATATGTTTTTATATAATATATTCTTCTTGTTAAATAGGGATGAGAAAGTTTATAACTATTTATAGACCCATTATGTAAGGTGAGGAGAATTTATCAGTTTTTTTTAATTTTTCTTCAGCATCAAGCCATGGTAATATTTTTAAATATGTTTAATATTGGAAGTTTGGGTCGCTTTTTATTTTCCTTTCTTTTTTTTCCTTTTATGTACACATTTGTTTTTCCTTTTGTTGTTGTTACTGTTGGGTGTATGTTTTTATTCTGCTTTGTATTTTATTCTTCCTGAAAAACATAATAAATATATACATGAAACAAAAAGGCCCAGATATTTTTATAACAAAACCTGTAAGTTGTGTCCCAATCTATACACTAATAAATTTGAGACATGCCAGATTTGTCAATGATACTGACTGGAGACCAGCATTTGAACATGAGATATTTAATGTACCAGTTGCCAATGAAGTACGGTAGCCACTATTATACCAAATAACACTGAAACTGAACCAAGATCATGGTACACTATGTTGAAAGAATGAGGAGATGGATTGAAAATAATTTCAGAATCTCATCAATCCCATGATTTCAATAGAAGAAAGGGAGGGAGGGAGGGAGGGAGGGAGGGAGGGAGATTTTGGATTCTATCTGCCATATTCCCATAAGAAAAATCAATGGGAAAAATGGCATGAATTTGGAGTTAGCTCCTCCTGCTTTTTTGTCCACCTGAAGTCATTCTGTTTCTGTTTTTAAGTAAGAAAATACCGGTATCTCCGAAACGATGACCTAGGAAAGCATAGGTGGTCTCATAAAAATAATAATAAATATTCCACATGAATTTAACTGGGAGTTTTTATTTAAAAGCTTTTGTTCTATTTTACTTTTTTTTTTTTGCAATAATCAATTAGAATGTATAGTGAGTATTTTTAAAAAGGTATAATAAAACCAATACTCTGATATTAGTTGTTTAAAAATGGTTTTTCTCCCCTAAATTTTGTCAAGCCTCATGCAGATGGGCACGCTCAAAGGATAATTCATAGGGTAATCAGAACTGCAGAAAAAAACAATTATTACCAACCTGCCTTCCATTGAGGATATGCATACTGCACAAGTCAAAAAGAGGGCTGTGAAAATATTTACAGACCCCTCACATCTTGGATATAAATTGTTTCAAGTCCTACCCTCAAAATGACGCTATAGAGCACTGCACACCAAGACAAATAGACACAATAATAGTTTTTTCCCCAAACACCATCACTCTGCTAAATAAATAATTCCCTCACTATTGTCAAACCATTCACTAAGGCTGCATTAGTATTACTATTAGTCTTCTCATCGTTCCTATCACCCATCTCCTCCCACTTATGACTGCAGGATTCTAACTTTGTTGCTTGTATCCTTATGATTTATATTGATATTGTTTCCTGATTGCTCATTTGTACCCTATGATGATCATTAAGTGTTGTACCTTATGATTCTTGATGAATGTATCTTATCTTTTTAGGTACACTGAGAGCATATGCACCAAAGACAAATTCCTTGTGTATCCAATCACACTTGGCCAATAAAGAGTTCTATTCTATTCTATTCTATTCTATTCTATTCTATTCTATTCTATTCTCAAAGAAGCAAGAACCATACAGATCCATTAGTGCTAGTTTGGGATAAATATAAAAAAAATCTTTTAAATTATAAAAGGAATCTCCCTGCCTCATTCACAGTGAGCTCATTAAAGACAATATTTCCCACCACCTCTCACATAGCCTCCAGGCCTTGCACTTTCTTATACAATATATTCAGTGCTGGTGGTTGACAACCCTTTATGAATGAGGCTTCAATTTTGCAATAGAGGTCTGAAAGCGAAGAGAAAATTAGCAAAAATTGCCAATTTTCTAAGGAGCCACTTAGAATTCTACATGTAAGAATCAAACAAAGAGATCAGTGCTGAGATCAATTGTTATTTCTTCTGGATTGGCAGTCGGCAAATGCATCAAGAATTTTTTCCCCCTAATTTTTGTATGTTTTTATATTCAAATTGGTTTGCATTGGCTATTGTTCTCTTAGCAAGCAACACTCAGGCTGGAGATTGTTTCTGGATTTAAGAGAAAATAAATAAGATTTCCAGCCTGCATGGAATATGCAAAAAATATCTGGATTTATGAAATTGCTTCCAACTTTGACAATATCTGGAAATGACTCGTTCTACCATAATAGATTTTAATTTTAAAAAAGTCTGTGTAACCTTTATAAATTTTATATTTATGGGCAAGTGAAACACAGAAATGTAATCATTGGATGTGCTTTATTGATTTTAATAGGAATCAAGCAGAGGTGGGTTGGCCCCACCTGCCCGGACGCTTCTACGCAGAAGTGTTGCATGCATGCATGAGACAACTGGTAGTAGACCGGCTAGTAACCCATCACTGGAATCAAGTACAACAAATTTGGATTTATCAAAATTGTCTGCTATTAAAATTGACCCTTTCCTGAACTATAAGGAAGTCCTCCATACACTGATTACAATATCAATCTCAAAAGTGGCACATGGCTGTTTGCCCTCCCTAGCATTTGTTCACAGTTTACTAATTTCCATGTGGAATATATTCCCATGAAAGAGAAACTAGCTACAAATTTGTGGATAGTATTGGCATTCATAGGGGTGCTAAAAACCAGCATAATATGGAAAGAAGATTGTAGTCCATGGTCTGTTTTTTTTTTTGAATGGGTCTGTAACTTCAGTGGCTGATGAAAAGAATTGGAGTTTGCATCAGAATGCTCTATATACCATCTTACTGGTTTTTACTCTTCCTTACGCCTCTAACAAGGGACACAGACACTGAGCTTGTCGATCAGAAAGGTCAGTAGTTAGGTGGTTCGAATCCTTAGTATTGCGTCACGGTGTGAGCTCCTGGAGTGAGTCCCAGCTTCCGCCAACCTAGCAGTTCGAAATCATGTAAAAATGCAAGTAGAATAGGAATCACCTTTGGTAAGAAGGTAACAGTGTTCTGTACACCTTCGGCATTTAGTCATGCTGGCCACATGACCACGAAGACATCCTCGGACAGCACTGGCTCTTCGGCTATGAAATAGAGATGAGCACATCCCCTAGAGTCAGGAACGACTAGCACATATGTGTGAGGGGAACCTTTACCTTTACCTTACTCCTCTAACACATAAGAAATGAAATGAAATGTTAAAAAAACATTAATATAAATTTATAATGAGTAGCAAAGGAGCATAACATTAAAGTTAAGAAGATACCCCAATAAAATAAAAGATCACACACATGCATACAGAGACATAAACATACTTATATGGCTCATTAATGTTTTTCCAGTAAATTCAAGATGACCCTTTTTAAAAGGTCACACATTTCAAGAAATCATAGTCTAGATTTCAGGCAAATGTAATACTTCTAATATGGCGATATACTTTGAGTAATTTTTGTACAGACGTTTTCTGAATGTAAATATTATTCTTGTTTGTGATGGTGACTGCAAATGATTCCAATGGCAAACTCTATTACCATAGCTCAGATAACAGAGCATAATTAAATGCACACACAAAATATAGATGGAATAAAGCAAATCATACCACCTGATTTACAGCTCAACACAAAATGAAAATTGCCACTTCAAATTCCATTCTTGATGTTACGGCATTTTAAAACTTAATCACAAGATCTTGTATTTTCACTTTATAGAGATGGAAACCAGCATAACATTTTAATGTGAAAATTTATGCAAATAAGTCTTGTTTATGATCCCGCAGCGTGGAAGTGAGAGATTTGCATTGAAGTAAGTTCAAATCTGTAACTAAATGAATAAAAAATATTTTCCCGGGGTCTAATATATTACTTTCTCATCCTTGCATTTCATATTTCAGACCATAAAGATGGTGAACAATACCTGCAGTATTTTAACATTCACACTTTATGGCAAACATCATCAATATAACTCTATGATTATTATTCCAGCAAGGCTCAAAAATACATAATTTGTATGAGATTTGCTACTTCCTCACAATGCAGCCTCTGGCAAAGGCTAAATGAGACAGAGATTTGATTAAATGGTTGCAAAGGCCCAGCGAGTTACATTTGCATTGCAATTCTTTAAAGTATAATAAAACATTGCAATGAAAAGTTGAGCACCTCCAGGACCTGTGCAACTGGGCCCAAGCAAGATTGTATTGAACTTAAACTTTTCTTCTCTCAGCCTTTTCCTGAAAGTCATAATTCCTAAATTAGATTAGCAATACTGTAAAAAGAGAATCAGATCAATAATTTGGAGAATGTCCATGTTTATTGAAGATTCAGAAGAAGGTTGTGCCATAAACTGGATATTTTCAGTCAACGTTTCCCTTTGGTGAACAAATGTTTCTTTCTTTAGTTGTTGATCAAGAAGAATTTTCAGTCTCTCTCTCTCTCTCTCTCTCCCTCCCTCCCTCCCTCCCTCTCTCTCTCTCTCTCCCTCTCCCCTCCCTCCCTGCTCATATAATCCCCAAAAAACCTTTCTTTCATTCATTCATCTCTGACATCTTTGCCCAGGGGAATTTGGCCTCTGGAGCAAGATACATTTCCTACTCCTACATAGATTAATGAAATTCAATAACTGAATTGTACTCCTATAGTCAGCCCTTCATGGTAAGCCAAGTCAAAACTCAGACAGATCAAGGATCTCAGAAATGCTAATAAATGAAACTTGTTTGATCTCTCACTTACTGCAGAGTTTGTCTCCCAGTTGATGTCAGGATAGTTATAGTCCCCCATGACTACTGTGGTGAGTTTCCTGCACACCATAATTAACTGATTAGCAAAAAGTGTGTTTGTTTCTTCTACTTGGCTGTAGTATACACCTATCTCAATGTCATTTTTTTTTTCTTTTTATATTAACCAAAATACTTTCAAGAAGTCTCTCATTCTTGTTTTTGTGCATTCCTGTAAACTAAACAGATTTTAAAAACTGCTCAGTCAGCTAAGAATGCTTATGACACTGCTATAAAAAAAATGAAAGTGATCCTGGAAGATAAAATCCAAAATTGGGAAACGTTCAGGGTAGAAACAGAAGGAATAACTTAAGGCTCAGAGGCATTCAGGTGAATATAGAAAAAATGATTATTAGGATATCTTATTCCAAAAATTAATGAAGTGGTGCCAGAAATGCAACTCACTGAGAAAGATATGGAGCGTATCTGTAAGATATACTAATCTTAGGCTCATGAGAATGCAAAGATCACAAATTTTAATTATATTTGTCAGTGCTTGGGTAAGAGATATGATTGTGTATTAAGCTCATGAGCTGGAGGAAATAAAAGTGGAGAAGATAGTATATTTTCCAGGATATAAGTTGAATAATACAAAGAAGAAGAGATTTAAAACATCTTACTGAAGAACTTACAAAACAAGGAATAAGACCTAAGTGAGTTGTTAGATACTTGTTCTAACTACAGTGGTTTCCACCAAGGTCTTCTGTTCCGGAAGGAACAGAGGTTTAATCCTATTGGTCGAAGGGTCTGACAGATCCCTATAAAAGGGCTGCTGTCAGACCCAACCTTCGCTGGATTGTTCTCACTTGTGGTACTTAATAAAGAGCTGTTGTTACCATTAAGCCTGTGTGTGCCTATACATTACCCAATCTAACACTGGCGACGAGGATGGGATTGGAAGGCAACTAGGCGAGCCAAAAAGAGTGCAGCAATCCAGCAAGTACATCCAGCCCGGAGCTCAGCGCGGCTTTGAGCAGCCAATTTTGAGTGGCAGATTCCAAAACGCCTTCAGAACACAAAATGACCATGCACGCCCCACTGACTCCATATGATCCAGTCACTGAGCACTGGGACTCACACATGCTACGATTTGATTGCTTCCTCAAGGCAAACGACCTCATGAGCCTTTCTGAAGGCCGCAAGAAGAACATGTTCCTCAGGTACTGTGGCCGGGAAGTGTTCGAGATGGCGAAAGACCTCTCTGAGCCGACACCGCTACGATCAGTCGCCTGGTCCATGCTTCAGCAGACGCTGAGGACCCACTATGCGCCCAAGCCGTCCAAGCAAGTTCGCTGGCATGAGTTTAACATCAGAAACCAGAAGGAGGGAGAGTACGTTGCGGCGCTCCGCAAGGCCGCAGCATACTGCTAATTCCAAGACCAGGACGAACTGATTCTGAACCGCATAATTTGCAGTATATGGGACATTAACCTACAGAGGAGATTACTCGCTAAATCTAACCTCACTCTGCAGATCGCCTTGGACGAAGCCAGAGCGTCTGAATCAGCTGTCAAATCTACTGAGACTCTGCAGAGCCAAAGTGCTCCACAAAACGTGCAAAAGAGTACACACATACATCATGAGGCTGCAGAGCCCGGGAGTTCAGAAGGCGAGGAAGATGACAGCTGCTGCATGCACAGTAGCCGTGCCCAGCCGGTGCGCACATTCAAACCATGTCTCCTGCCTTGCGCTAGCTGCAGAGGAGACCATGCCAGATCAGCTTGCCATTTCCGCGACACAACCTGCCAGCCCTGCGAGCGAAAGGGGCACATTGCCAAGGTGTGCTGGAGTGAATTCTCTGCCACTGACTGGCAGCCTAGAAGTGCACCAAACCAGGAACAGAGGCCCAGCCAAGGGACCTGGCGGAAGCCACCACGACACTCAGAGGGCGACAATAGAGTCACCTACCACACGTCAATCGGCCAAGTCCACACCAGGCGGCCCAAAAAGCTAAAGGTCACAGTCCTCATCGAGGACTCTCCATGTGAGATGGAGATCGATACTGGGTCATCACTGACCATCATGCCATGGTCTACCCTAAAGCAGGCTATCCCTAGCCAAAAGAAGCAGCATCTTTGCACTCCTGACATCCGCCTACGTGATTACCAGGGAAACCGGGTCCCCACCATGGGCGAAGGCATCTTCCAGGTGAAGTTCAAGCAGTTCAGCGGAAAACTCCCAGTGACAGTGGTCAGCGGCAAACTGCAGAGCCTCCTAGGGCTAGATTGGTTCCAAGCCCTGGGCCTAGAGGTGACCGGTATCAACAACTTGAAAGACAGCGCTGAAGCCATTTTTAAGGAGTTCGAAGAAGTCTTCGGCACAGGTCTGGGTAAGTTAGTGGGGACTCCAATTTCCTTTAGTTTGGACCCCAACATAGCCCCAATAAGGCTAAAACCCAGGAGAGTACCTTTTGCTCTCCACCCCAAAATTGACAGGGAAATTGACAAACTCGTAGGCCAGGGAATCCTAGAGCCGGTTGATCACGCACGCTGGGAGACCCCTATAGTGACACCTGTCAAATCTGACAGGTCTGTCCGAATCTGTGCGGACTACAAGTGCACAATAAATAAAGCACTACAACAAAGCACCTACACTGTACAGCACCTTCTTCATTAGGCCCCGGAAAAGTTTTCGCTAAATTGGACATGGCGCAGGCATACCAACAATTGCCTGTAGATGGAGCTACGGTGGAGGCCCAAACCACAGGGATGCATTCAAATGTCACTGCCTGCAATTCGGTGTTAGTATCCCCCCTAGACCATTTACTTAATGAGGGTGTGGAGTTTCATGGGTGATAAAATAGCAGTGACTTACAACTTAATCTTAAAGTTATGACCCTCGTACCATCTCCATGGTCATATGATGCCAGATGGGCATCTGACAACCAGCTGACATTTATGATGGTTGTGGTGTCATGCAGTTGCATGACTGCTGTTTGTGACCTTCCCATCACTCTGGCTTCCAACAACCTCATGCTTCACTTAATGTCCATGTGATTTGTTTTATGACAAACATGACTTGCTTAACGGCAGCATAAAAATGATTGTAAAATTGGGATGGTCACCTGATGAGTCAATGACCACATTGCTTGGCAACTAAAATTCTGATCCCAGTTGTGGTTATAAGCCAAGAGTGCCGATATATAATTTAATATATGAGAATAAGGAGATGATAATCTACCAAAGATGAAGTACCAAATATTCAACTACATTAGAATAGAATGTTTGCTCAAAGTACACTATATATATATATTTCAAATACGTCTGATTTCACTTATATTTCTGCACAAAGCCGTTTCAACCAAATATGCATACAATATGGAACATTCAGTCTTAAAGACAGTCACTCCACCAGAGCATTACAAGTCCAACCAATGTTGTAGTTTCAGCCATAAATGCTATGTGTATTTGTGTGTGTGTGTGTGTTCTGTTATGATACAGCCTGTTGTGTCTTAAAATGGTTTCTACTGTACAGTGCAATTGAGTTGCCATGGTAACGGCATCACAGTACTCCACAAGGGAGCTCCCTCTAGTAAGGGGGGAAATCCAATATTAGAAATTACGTTTGGTCCAGACATTTTCCCCCTGTAAATAAATACCCGGACAACACCGGGTTATCAACATTAGTTATCAATACAGGAGAAAAGGTATCACAGCTAGATAAGAATGTTTTCAGACTTTAAACTGAATTATCAATTTGAATGTCTCCTTAATAAGAGAAGATACCAGGTAGGTAGATAACTTTTATGCAATCACAGTAGAAGGAATGGCCATGTTCTCCCACCTAAATTGTCACGATGTATGGTGTTTTGTTTATAATGACTGAGAAATCCGCTCCAGATAGTCTCCAGGAAGTTCCAGAGATATGATTTCTCTCCTGCAATCATTCATTCAAAGTAGTGTTCTAGTTTAAAAGATATTTCTCAATTTATCTTCTTGATAAAGTTGACACTCAACCTTTTCCGCTGGAGTATCTCCGGTAAGAAATATTCAAAAGCTTTTTCTTTTATACTCCAGTGACATCTTTGTACTTTTATGTTTCTGATCAAATCAGTGTTCCGGTCTACTCTAGGTTGGGTTTTTTTAGCTAGTATTTTAACTGCTGTGTTTGATGATCTGCCAAATGAGATGGGCTTGCAATATATGCATTATTAGCCCTGTAGCAGCAGGACATTTGAGCTAATGTTTTTCAAAGTCCGCTTTACAATCCTATTATAATATTCCAAACAAGATTATATTGAGGTATGCATTGAAATGCCCATGAACAGGTGGAAAGGTAGTTAAAAATCTTTACTGGGCATCCTTACTGCCTCTAAAACTGGACATTTACAGTTAAGACCACATCACAACTATGAAATTATCTTGTATTCAAGGATTATATCATCACATCCAACACAAACTATAATATATATTTCTTGATATACCCGATAACATTTCATCCAGCCAATTACTTATTTAGAACACATAATCCTTATATTTAAAAAAGCAATACAGAAGTGTGAGCTATCACCACAAAAGCTATCACAAAACTAGGATTTTCTTCTTGTATGTTTTCTCCTAAGAGTTGACTATTGCCCACTGAATGACTAATGCCAGATTGTAGTATTTCTTTCCATTCCTTTGACATTAAAACCAGGAAAAAAAAGGGAAAAGAGAGTTGTCAATTCAGCCCATGGACAGAAAGAAACAAGTAGTTAAATAAATCATTACCATGAAAATTAAACTGCTTCTCAATTAGCATCTCTTAGTATCATGAAAATCACAGGTTCTGGAAGCCACAATGTGTAACAATGTAATTGCACAAATTGTACACTTGCATTGTTGTGCATCGCCAAAATTGGCATAATTCACATCATATTTTTGATAATATTTTAGCACACGATGCTACTAAAAGCGAAACTTTACAGATGTAAATATTTTGGTATATGCTTTATTTTTCTTACCTTCATTAATATTAATTAATTATTGTCTTCTTGCTCCATTCCTGGATATTATTCTTACATCATACACTGTTCAATTATATAGACTTCTACTTCTATAGTACCTTTTGTTATTAAATGTATTTAG
Source organism: Natrix helvetica (assembly GCF_964273705.1). NCBI lineage: Eukaryota > Metazoa > Chordata > Lepidosauria > Squamata > Natricidae > Natrix > Natrix helvetica. The sequence continues at coordinate 70,871,569 of NC_138553.1, forward strand.
CTTCTAATTGGAACAGGCAAAACACAAACCTCTAGAAAGACAGAATACAGTAGCACTACAGATAGATAACTAAATATTTCTAGTTAATGAAACCCTGGCCGTGTCATTTTTACCATTGCAATTTAAAATTATTTTTATTTACAACAGTAGGTTTCTTAACAGTGTTTCTTCCCCAGGCATTCCCTTAAGGCAGAGACATAATGCATTTTAACAAAAGTCAGCTATGTCACATATTATTGGCAACATGTTCTTTGAAAAGTGTCACATTCAGAGTAAAATCTGATGTTACATTCATTTTAAAAAGTTTTAAAATAAGTTAGCTAAAATTTTATTTCACTTTCTGCATTCAAAGGAAAAGTGATGTTATCGTTAATTTTAACCTCATTCAATAAAGGGAAGTCGCTGATTGTTACTGCAAAACTAAACATCTACTCAAATACAATAGCTTCACTGGGAACTTTCAATAGGAAAAAAAAAATCTTTCTGATAAAGGGCAACCATATCACAGTAGCCAGAGTGGGAAATGGTATACGGCATCATCCTAATACTTGTATATTAGTGGTTTTTGATTTGTTCTTTTGGTGCATTTTGTAATAAGGAAATATTGATTTTAAGGGCTGCTGGAAAAAGTATTCTATATCAAATAATAAAATTGCACAAGTTATTGAGCTACTAGTTGTTCCGATCATAAAATTATTTGCTATTCTGCTCATTGGATATAGGAAAATTATCCTTAATAAAAGAATTGCCATATTTTTTGGACTATAGGATGCTCTGGATTATAAGATGCATATTAGCTTTAGAGGAGGAAAATAAGAAAAAAAATCAGCCTCTGCCTCCATCCGGTATTCATCTGGCTAATGTCTTTGCAGCAAACAGAAAACAGCCTGGTCAGCTTCAGCATGTTATCTTAGCCCCAGCACGTGGCTTGTCAGGGCTCCACCCCGTTGCACCCACCACAGATCAACTGAGATGAGCTGCCGCCGCCAGGAAACACTAGAGCCTTCGGTGCTGAGCAGCTGACTGGCAATTGGATTTGCCTCCCGGAATACCACCGATCAGCTGTTCTAGGTGGCGGGGATTGCTGCAGCCCATTCGCTGCTGCCTGTTTGCTGTAGCACATTTGCTGCCACAGTTCGTTGTTGCCACAGCCTGTTTGCTACTGCCACGGCTCATTGGCCACCTCCGCACCCGTTCTCTGTGCCCGTTCACTGCCACGGTGAGCAGACCACAATTGGCGGCAAAGAGGCTATGGTGAGCGGGCCGTGGTGGCAATAGGAGGCTATAGGCAGCAAAGGCAGCAATCCCTGCCACGTGGAACAGCTGATCAGCACAGCTCCAACCCCCTCCCCCTCCACTACAATATTCACTCTATAAGACGCACAAACATTTCCATCCACTTTTTGGGGAGAGGAAATGCATTTTATAATCCAAAAAATACAGTATTAAAAAACATCAATTCTTGTCCTTTCTTGTCTGGCTCCGATATGTTTCCCTTAATAAAGAGCCAATTCAACAGTATAATTTTGAAAAGATTATTGTGTCAGCTGAGGATAACACAGAAAGTGTGAAGAAATTAGGACAGGAAAAAGTGAATGGGGAATCTCAGGAAAGGGGCATTGTTGAAAAGCACAACTATGTGTTTTTTGAGTGTGCATGAAGATCTGTAGAAAATAAGTGAAGCAGATACATCTCTGCATCTAATGTCCTACACTGAAGATGGATGTACCTACAGAAGATATATGGAATATACATCAGAGTAATAATAAATAAATAGGATGAAGCAATAGCAATAGCACTTAAGACTTATATACTGTTTTACAGTGCTTTATAGCCTGCTCTAACCTCTACAGAGTCAAAATATTTTCCCCAACAATCTGGGTCCTCATGTTACCCACCTCGTAAGGATGGAAGGCTGAATCAACCCTGAGCCTGGGGAGATTTGAACTGCCAATTGCAGGCAGTCAACAGCCAGCAGAAGTAGTCTGCAGTACAGCACTCTAACCATTGCACCACTGTGGCAATAATAATAATAAATAAGCTTCTATTATGAGAAAAAAAACAGTATAATGTAAAATGACTAAGTACAATTTTCTGTTTTTAAATATGATTCAAACATATCTCAGCAAAGTATAAAATAATATGTCATTTATATGCACTTCATCTGTAAAAAGGTTGTTTAGCTTCATTGAAATATGAGTCATTCATTGAAATTGTATTTATTATTAGTATTTCATCTATCTATCTATCTATCTATCTATCTATCTATCTATCTATCTATCTATCTATCTATCTATCTATCATCTATCTATCTATCATCTATCATCTATCTATCTATCTATCTATCTATCTATCTATCTATCATCTATCTATCTATCATCTATCTATCTATCTATCTATCTATCTATCTATCTATCTATCTATCTATCTATCTATCTATCTATCTATCTTAGAAAGAGTTGGATACAGGTAAACATCCAGGATGCCTAATGAGAATGTGTAAATTCCATATTTAAAACAAAAAGATCTCAAGACTTGCATGCTTTCAATTCAGGGTCATTTTAGAGCAGGCCCTGGGGAGGAACTGGCCCATGAGATACTTAGATATGGCTCCAGAGGCTTTCCTGGAAACAGCAGACTGGCCCATGGTGCTTCTGCCAGCAAAAACGAAGCTCCATTTTCGCTGGCAGAGGGTTGCAGGATGCCGTGGCAACCGAAAAAAGAGCTCAGGAGCCTGTTCTCGCTGACAGAGCGCTTGGGCAGCCACAGGTGCCCCCAACATAAGTGACATCGAGCTGGCCATGCCCACCCCAGCCCCCCCAAGGTCAAACACAGCACTGATGCAGCCCTCAATGAAATCGAGTTTGACATCCCTGTTTTAGAGCATTCTTTTCCACCTGCAGGACAAAGTAATTCAATGAGTCATTCACTCATAAATAACACTGTTACGTTATACCAACATTGTTGAACTAAGAAACATCTATCATCACTTAGGAAATGTTATTGATGAATTATTCATCAAACAAACATATGAAAATAAATAAACACTTGAATTAATTGCTCTATTATAAATAAAGTAGACATTAATCAATTCTATTGATGGCTCCATATATGTTTCTGCATAGGTCTAACACAGAAAGCTGAATTTAAAATGGTTCAGCATTAAATGATGACTTAGCCTTCAAGCAGTAAACAGAAAAGCTTGTGCAATTTCTGGCATTGCAAGTATGTATGTACTTCTTTCTTATTTTAAATAATATATAATAAATAGAAAAAGAAAACAATTTCACAAGACAACCTAATAGCATAGAAAATACGACCTATAAAAACTAGGATTACAATATCAATTAGCACAAGCCAGTATCAGCAATTGTACTCATATTTCAAATATCTGGCAATATAAATCATACTTGCTTTCCACTTCAAATGATAATATGATTGTGTTGGGGACAGCATCTCCAGTACTGTAACATCGTTCTCTAAATGAGATGCCACTGCTCAGAATTTGCAGTCTCTGACTGCCACTGATCATATCTGCAATAACAAGAATATTTGCAATGAGAGTTGGGATGAACTTTCAATATAAATGACACTTTATGTACTGTATCTTGATTCCAAAGCTAGGAAAAAATATTAAGAATCTGAACCAGGAATCAACAGGAAATTACTGTAGTTTAAGCATAGGCAACCTATTTCCTATCTGAAGGTCTATTGAGTGGAAATAGTAACTAAGTAGAGTTAAAAAATCTTTCAAAGCTTAGTGTTCTTAAGCTGAACATTTTGCTCAATGTGACAACAAACAAGTATTATGTGCATAGTCAGCATTTTATATTTCAGGAGAAGTGGGAAGTAGTAGTGGCAAAATGTGTCACTTTGTTAACAGCACATAAATTGAATTTTGACCTTATTACTGACTCTCACAATCACTAATCTGAAACTCAAGTTGCAAATTGCATAGTGAAGAGAGCCACATAAGGCCGTGTTGCAAAACAACTTGAGGGGAAATAACTGTACTGCAGGAGTGTAACTGAGATCAACATGCTCTGAATAGTAAGTAATAAATAGTAATAGTAAGTAATAAAAAGTAATACAGCCATAGAAATTTGTTGCCTTATTTTCTTTGACAATGAATGGCTATTGATGGCAGAAACTGTCTTAGGCCTGATATTCTTCAACGATTTAGATGAGGAGATAGAAGGGAAACTCATCCAAATTGCAGATAACATCAAACTAGAGGAAAAAGCCAATACTCAAGAACAGGTGTGTCAAACTGGAATTCTTTGAGGGCTGCATCAGCATTGTAGTTCTCCTCTGCAGGGGGTGGGGGGAGATGGGATGGACGCCTCCTGCAGCACCCTTCCAGACAAAAATAGGCTGCATGGATGCCTCCTCCATGTGGCCAGTTTTTGGCCGCCAGAGTGCTGCAGGAGGCCATGGAGGCTGAAAATGGGCCATGGGGTAGTCACACACAGCCTGTTTTGGCTGACAGAGGCATCACAGGCTGGTCCTTTGATATTTCCAGGCCAGTCCCATGGGCCACACCCAGTGTGTGAGCCTTGAGTTTGACACCCCTGCTCAAGAAGGTAGTCTGAAGATACACAAAGATCTTGACAAACCTGGACACTGAGTCCTATCTAACAAAATGAAATTTGATAGTGAGAAAAGCAACATGCTACATTTCGGCAAGGAAAACCAAATGCACAGGTATGGAATAGCTGGTACCTAGTTCAATAGTAGAAACTATGAGAGGAATAGAACTTAACTATGAGTCAGTGGTGTGCTGCAGCTGCCAAAAAAGCTAACCCAGTCCTAGACAGCATTAACAAAGAGATGGAGGACGAACACAGCGAAGGTGGTGAAAAGGACAGCAAGCTACAAGACAAGAGGGAGGGGGGGCTGAGGCTCCCTCTGGGGACAGGGAGGAAGGAGCAATATCGAAAAGGCTCAGGTCACAAAAATAAAAGTATTTGAAATAACAGTAATTGGTGATGTTCTAGAAAGTGACAAAGGAAAATGAATGAACACATGGTTGACAATATAGAATAAGACTTTGTTTTCTGCTTATCTTTTATCTTTTGTTTTTAAGATTGTAAAAATTGTGAGTTTTGGATGGATTTCTATCACTAGTGTGGGAGCTGCCAAAATTTTTTATATATCCCCGTACCTTTCCCCATAAATGTGTAAAAACCAATAAAATTTCTGGGGAAAAAAAAAACCAAAGAGATGGAATCAAGATCACATGAAGTCTCAGTAACATTTTACAATGCTTTGGTAAGACCACACTGGGAATATTGTATCCAGTTTTGGTCACCACAATATAAAAAAAAAGTCTAGAAAAAGTGCAGAAAAGAACAACAAAGATAATTAGGGGATGAGCTAAACTGTACACAGAATGGTTGTAAAAACTAGGGATGTCTAGTTTAAAGAAAAGGAGGACTAGGGGGCATGATAGCAGTGTTTCAACATTTGAGGGGTTGCCACAGAGAAGAGGAGGGTAAACCAATTCTCCAAAGAACAAGGCAGAACAAGAAGCAATTGATGGAAGCCAATCAAGAACAGAACCAACCCAGAAATAAAGAGAAATTTTCTAACAGTGAGAACAATTTAATCTGTGGGACAACATGCCAAATACATGATATTTGGGGTGCTCCATCACTGGAGGTTTTAAAGAAGATACTGGACACCATTTATCTGAAATGGTGTATGGTGTCCTGTTTGAGCAGTGGGTTGGAATAGAAGATCTCCGACGTCACTTCCAACTCTGTTATTCTGATGCTGTGACATTGTATTACAATAAGCAATGGGTGGAAACTAATCAAGGAGAGAAGCAACTTAGAACTGAGGAGAAACTTCCTGACAGTTAGAACAATTAATCAGTGGAACAGCTTGTCTCCAGAAGTTGTGAATGCCCCAACACTGGAAGTCTTTAAGAAGATGTTGGATAGCCATTTGTCTGAAACAGTATAGGGTTTCCTGCCTAGGCAGGGGGTTGGACTAGAAGACCTCCAAGGTCCCTTCCAACTCTACTATTGTATTGTATTAATTACTGTACTTGCCAAAATAATAGGATGTGGATATGTATGTGGATAGCCTTGATCATTCATTTAATAAAATATCGAGTGAAATATACTGCTAAGCATAAACATATACACATACATTTTGCTAGTTAGAACAATTTTTCACCTTTGTCCAGATATCTACAGTATTTCTAAGAGTTTTATCACTTTCTTTATCTCCCTCCATACCAGAGGTGGTATTCTATTTTTTTCACTACTGGTTCGGTAGCGGGAGTGTGTGTCTGGGCATGCTCAGAACCTTTTGCGCATGTGCAGAAGTTCCTTGATGATGTCAGGTTGGGTGGGTGGAGCCTTGTGCCGGTGCAAACCGGCAGCATGCCCCCTCTGCTCCATACTGATTTAGAATGATTGAGCAAAAAAAAAAGGATTGAGCTTTGATAAATTCCCCCTTATATTGGAGCTATACTAGATGTGATAGAATCCAAAAAGACTTTCTGAAAATCCCAGTAATTTTCAGAAATATCATCATGAACGGATTTAGTTTAATCTTTCTATGACTTCATACTATAAACAGTAATATCTCCATTACTGACTTCCCCCTTTTCTGTAGTTTTGCTTTAGTGTTTATTAAGTGCTTTATGCATTTGTTACAGTACGTCATTTATGAAACTGCTACAGATGTTCAGCATTTTAATATGCTGCTTTTCTTCTAATTGAATATTGCTTTAAGGTAAAAGAGGCATATAAATAGAGTAAAGAAATAAACACATAACATATGCCAGGGAATATGGCCACTGCAGTGGGGATAACTACAATTAAGTGACTGATTGATAATAACTTCTTGGTTCCATCCTACCCTTATTTTTCTTCAGTAACACACAAGTGGGCTAATAACAAATCTAATCAGATAATTTAAATAGTGTTATAAAAATAGACAGCTATACCAGATGTAGAAACCACATCAGCAAAATTATACGTGGTTAATAGAACCAAGGAAGTTTCAAGTCAAAAAGAAGATAAGAAGCCGACAACTTAAGGCAGGAGTTTACCTAACTCCTAGATGTGGTTGCACCTCATTTTTCTTGTCTCAATTAAATAACCTCTATCAGTTTGGACATACAGGAAACCGTCTCCACCTGCCTCACTGGTATAGAGGTTTTAATTCATATGTTTTCATGAAGCAACCGGCAATTCAAATTAATTCAGGAAAAAAAAAAACTTGCCAATGAATGCCAGTCTTTCCACATTAGAATATATTTATGTAAGTTTTTGAACACTTCTTCCAAAAATAGCCTTAGTAGAGCAAACTGCAATGCGTAATTATATATACCAGTGTGTGTGTGTGTGTGTGTGTGTGCATGCGCGCGGGTCCTCATACGTGTTCGTAAGCATGGATCCAAAGTATGAAAATATTATGTGCTAAACTTATAACAGATTCTCACTCATCATTATGCTCTATCAATTCTCTCAACCCATTTTCCAATTTTATGGATATTGAAAAAACACACAGATAGATTTATATACATGTATATAATTTATATACATGTATTTATATACATGTCACCTGTTTCAATTAGCTGGCCTGGCACACTCTTAGTCTTACCTCCCGGGGATATATTTTAATTGGGTTTGGGTATTTTAATTGGGATGTTTTAGGGCTTTTATACTATATTTATTTCTTTGTACAGTCTCACCTCCTCCACTCAAATGCTCAAGTATTTAATTGTTTATATATTATTTATATTGTTATTTATGTATTTTATCTGTGTTTCATTGACTGTACACCGCCCCGAGTCCCTTTTTGGGAGAGGGGGCGGTTTATAAATCCAAATAAATAAATAAATAAATGTATACACATATTTGTAGTGCACACAATATATGCAAACATATGCACATACACTCTCCAATTCAAATAATATTCACTTCCTGATCTAAATTAATGCATACATACCAGTGATGGGTTTCAAAGTTTTTTTAGAACCTCTTCGTAGGTGTGGCCTGCTTTGTGGGAGTGGCTTGCCAGTCATGTGACTGGGTGGGCGTGGCCAACTTGTAAAATGTGAAACTCACTTAACAACGCTCTTGCTTAGCAACCAAAATGTTGGCTCAGAAACTCTGGCATTTGAAGCACGCAAGTCTTAAAGCTGTCAAGTTACAAGACCCTTGCACCCCTAACCCTTTAGAAAAAAAAACCCAGGGGTGTTCAAACTTGACAGCTTTAAGACTTGTGGACTTCAACTCCCATAATTCCTCCTCTCGCTCTTCATCTTGATGTTGTGTGGACGGGCGGGGGGAGGGAGCTGGAACTGGTTCTAAACAGCACTGTAGATTTGTGGAACCTCTTCTATAGAAGAGGTTAGAACTGGAAGGAACCCGCCCCTGGTACATACATGTGTGTGTGTGTGTGTGGGTGCGCGCATGCACACACACATATATAGAGTATGTTATTTAAGTATATCCATGTTATAAGCTCAGTACCACTGCACTTGGAAGAGGAACAGTCTTTTCATTTACATACTTCTTTCTTCCAAGAGTTGAAGATGAAATATATAGTATTTTTTTTGCTTGAATTTTATTGCTATAATTTTATTGATACAACTGTTGCCCCATGAGTTAGTTTGGCACATAAACCCTCTAGCATAAAGTAAATAAAGAAGAAAAGGCAGGACAAATTTGTATCAAAAGTATGCTTCTTAATATTTCCTCACTCTCTGTGGGAGATACATTTCAATATCACTTAAATTTATAATTCACAATTGGCCACATAGAAATATAAATAAACTTTATATATATACACACAAACACACATGCATGAATGCATACCAGCTCTGCTCCATACTGATTTAGAATGATTGAGCAAAAAAGGATTGAGCTTTGAGCATGTAAAAGCAAAACATATAAAAGGAAAGATATCATAACACTATTTGTAGGCAAGAGGGGGATACATCCTAAATACAAGCTTAGATCCAGTTTAAACAATTAAATACTAACATTTCCCAGTGATTTAAAATTTCACTTGGTATCTTCCATTCTATGTTACTGCTGGATTAAAACTTAAAGGAGACCACGTTCAAATGAAAGATGAAGTAACTTGTGCAAAAAATTGTTTCTGATACAAGAAATCAAACATACTTTACAGTGAATTTTCTTTACTATACCACTAACAATTATAACAGAAATACATATTGCAGGCTACCTGTGGAGCTGTTATAACCTCATTAAAGGTAAAGGTTCCCCTCGCATATGTGCTAGTCGTTCCTGACTCTAGGGGAGAGTGCTCATCTCCGTTTCAAAGCCAAAGAGCCAGCGCTGTCCACGTCTCCATGGTCATGTGGCCGGCATGACTAAATGCCGAAGGCACACGTAACGCTGTTACCTTCCCACCAAAGGTGGTTCCTATTTTTCTACTTGCATTTTTACATGCTTTCAAACTGCTAGGTTGGCAGAAGCTGGGACAAGTAATGGGAGCTCACTCCGTTACGCAGCTCTAGGGATTTGAACTGCCGAACTTTCTGATTACAAGTTCAACGTTTTAGCCACTGAGCCACCACATCTCTCACCTATACTACTGGTTAAATGGTCCATACAACACAGCAAGGTGTAACATGAACCATGGAAATGTTTGAGTAAATTCCTTTTTTCCTGCAAATATTTGCCTCCGTCATTTCAGCAATGCTTTTCCAGAAACCCTAATGATCTACTGGATTGCTATTTAGGTAAAACAACATAACATTTAGGTAAGGTTATACACTATATATGTATTTTTCAAAACTTATTAGTAGGGAAGTGCATCATATTCACCCGAAGCCTAGTTAACAAGATGAATAGGGGCAATTTTGAAAATATATTCATTCCCCTGGTATGTAGAGGGCATGCCCTGTTCTGAGCTTTTTCAAAATACCAGTTCTGATTAAAGCTCTGAAAATCAGGGGAAAAAACTAAACAAAAACAAAACAATACTGCCATTGTTTATTAAAGTAGTACTGTGGAAAGAGAAGATCATACTGGATTCAGTGACTTGTAGGTCTAATATCAGGAATGGTTTTTGCGATCAGAACATGCACGCTTAGGGGTGAAGGGAATATGGATATTGAAAGAGGTACTAAGTTTTACAATTATTGCTGCCCAATCTTTCGTTTTGAATTATTTTAAGAAATGATTGTGCAAATGCTTTAAAAGCATGTCTTATGAGACATGGTCTGCTATATAACTTTGATGATAGATAGATAGATAGATAGATAGATAGATAGATAGATAGATAGATAGATAGATAGATAGATAGATAGATAGATAGATAGATAGATGATAGATAGATAGATAGATAGATGATAGATAGATAGATAGATAGATAGATAGACAGACAGACAGACAGACAGACAGACAGACAGACAGTAAAACAGCTGATATTTTTCCATCCTCTACTGAATGTTTCATAAGTTGCTGTGGTTATCTCCATCTATGCTATGTATGTATGTATGCGTACATACATACATACATACATACATACATACATACATACATACATACATACATACATACATACATACATATATATATATATATATATATATATATATTCCTATTCTGCTTATGAAACTGCTCTACATACCTGGAAAAAGATGTAGCTGTTTTAGTGATTGAAAGCACTGTCTTTTAAAGGATTTGCACAGCTTTGTGATATATTTCAATGGAAAGCACTAATTATTCCAAATACCCAGTGAGCAATTTATTTAATAGGAAGTATCAGTGATGTAATCTCTTACATTTCTACCACAATATGAAGATATGTATTGTGATACTCTTAACGCCTCAGCATTACATTTATGCTACAATACATGTGGGTTACTTCCATATTTGGAATTATATTATGAACATAATTCAGACAGTATGTATGCAAGCAACATTTCAAATGTGGGAAGCAATGGCTGAACTTCCTAATAACATATTTTCAAAAATTAAAGGAAACATATGTTTTATCTGCTCAAGAATCTATATATGCATCTACATTTCTCATGATGCAGGATGTGAAATTTAACATTTATTGGTGATATAACAAGTGCTTTTAGACATAACAAGCTTGTCTCATTATTATTATGTGGAACTACGAGAATCTTACTACTCTTAAAGTAAATATTTACAAATTAATAATACAGTATCTGTAAAAAATTTTACAAATCCTGAAATCCTGTATTACATTAGTACCACTTACTTCACTTAAGGGTGAAAACATTTAGTATGTTTAAAGATAATTGGGATTATTTTATTAGAAATATTAAATAACTTTGATATCCAAATAAGTCTAGTACTTAGCTAGAATAAATTTTCACCAATGACAATTTGGTAAATTGCATTAATTTCCACATTACTTGGTAATATTACAATCTCCCTATGAATGAAGATGCATTGTTGATCATATGATCTTCGCCAAGTTGGGAGGAAACCTAAGATATTACTATAGATTAATTTTACTTTATACAAATTCAAGTTAGATGAAAACAAATAATAACTTATTGTGTATCAGCTGGGCAAGAACACACCAACTGTATAATAATCTTAAATCTTTTTTTCTTCTCCAGAAAGATTTTTGTTTTGTTTTGTTTTAGCATTGTTAATCACTAAATACAGGTAGTCCTCAACATATGACCACAATTGAGCCAAAAATTACTGTTGCTAAATAAGACATTTGTTAAATGAATTTTGCCTCATTTTACAACCTTTCTTGCCATAGTTGTTAAATTAATCAGTTAATTTAATAATTTAACTGCAGTTGGTATGTTTTAGTAGACTGGCCGTTAAGTGAATTTGACTTCCCCATTGACTTTGCTTGTCAGAAGGTCGCAAAAGGTGATCACATGACCTTGGGACTCAGCAATCATCATAAATATGAGTCAGTTGCAAAGCATCTGAATTTTGATCACCTGATCATGGGGAATCTGCAAAGGTTGTAACTTTGAAAAATGGTCATAAATCTCATTTTTCAGTGCTGTTATAACTTTGAACAGTCACTAAATGAACTGTTGTTAAGTTGAGGACTACCTGTAGTGCCTCAATTGACCATTATACAATAAGAGTAATGTAAAATATTCTGGATTCTACTGGATTATCTACAGAACCTTCTGCCTCCAGTTATATCCACCACAATGTCCAATAGAGAAGACACAATCTGCCCTCCTCAAATTAAACAATGCTATCTAATGGAAGTTAGGAAGCATATCTCCTCTGTTACTGTGTCTGTCCTTTGGAATGGCATATTTCCTGAAATTTGGATTGCTCTGATCCCAGTGGACTTTTGGAAGTCACTAAACCTGGGTCTTTTTTTGCCCTTTCTTAAGTTTAGTGTTACCCCTGGGATGGTAGATCCTGATTTTGGTGTTGTTTAATTGTAAAATAAAATATTGTTAATTTTCATTCTTCTTTACCACCCAAGGACAAATGTTGAGTTAGCAATTTAATAAATCTAAATAAATAAATGACAGATCTAACCATGACGGATCTGAAGGAGTGGTACGAGACACAGAGGCATGGAGATCCATAGATCTGATCCATAGACTGGCTGATGACAAAACAAACAAATAAATAATGGTAGCTCTCTAAGCTTATGAAGTCTTAAATATTCAGTGAAATACCACCAATAGGTCAATATGTTGTCTTGGGTATATTTGGAGTATTTCTTTAAAAGGTAATGGACAACAATTCATAAAACAGTTTTAGTCATATGAAATATACTTGTCACGTCAGCTCAGTTCATGAATATAGTAAGGTGAGATATTTTATTATTATTGCATTTTACTTTTACTGGATATTTGCATTTAAGTTGCAACTATTTTATTTAAAGCAACTATTGAAGTTCATGCAATTAGAGACCTAAAGTCCAACTGCAGCCATAACTATTTCAAAGGTCACAGTCATAGCGCATTAATTTAATTATGTATTATTACTCCTGTTTTTTTTTTATTTATAGTGCACCACATTTTATATTGCTTCTTAGAAAGGCAAATTTTAAAAAGCTGAAAAGTAAACCAGGCTGTTTGTTTTTTGTAACAGACTCATAAATCACAATTCAATTAACCATCAGTTTTGACTTATAGTTCCTTGTAGGTTTTCAAAACTAACACAGCAAGAAATAAATAAAGCTATTGAATGGAACTAATGTTGTCTCTACAGTACTCTGGTCTTATGTTTATAAATTAAATAAAAATGAGTGCGGGATGAAGGTATGACATTCTCAGCCCTCACAAGGTAAGACCAGGAAATAAACTCCACAGGAAGACAAATACAGAATCTGTGCTACATCTCCCCAGCTTTTTATAATGCAATGAATTTGACAATTGGCAGCCAAGGTGAAAAATAACCAAGAGCAAGGAAGACATGATCAATTCAAATACTTGAAATACAACACAAATGTTTCAATAAAACTAATTCACAGGTTCCAACAGATACTCAGATCCCCCAAGTTCAGGTACATGGCCACGTGACCATAAAAAATGTCAAAACACCAAGGGACATTGTAATCCCTGGGAGATGTTGCTCTCTTTCCCTATATTTCTATCATCTATCTATCATCTATCTATCTATCTATCTATCTATCTATCTATCTATCCATCCATCCATCCATCCATCCATCCATCCATCCATCCATCCATCCATCCATCCATCCATCATCTCTATCCATCTATCTGTCAGGGTTCCAAGTAACCAACCCAACAGAATCAAAACTCTAAGGCAGGCACATTCCTCAAAGTATAGATTTATTAGGCATGTCATATTGGAACACCTGAGGAAAACCGACTCTGAACCCCCCCTTGGGTTTCCCCCTAATTGAAAGTAGAGTCCCCTGCCCCGCCCATGCAGTCCATCACACAGTCCAATCTGGTCACAATCCAAGGGTCACTCAGTGTTAGATCCCACTTCCTTGAACCTGGTGGGGAAATTCTTGGTTCTCAAAAGAAATAATTTTATTATGGCTCCAATCCCCCAGTTATCTCTCCCTCCTCCCTCCTGTTTCCACAGGCCAACTTTCATCACTGTGGCAGCAATTTTGTTATAACCTATCTATCTATCATCTATCTATCTATCTATCTATCTATCTATCTATCTATCTATCTATCTATCTATCTATCATCTATCTATCTATCTATCTATCTATCTATCATCTATCTATCATCTATCTATCTATCTATCTATCTATCTATCTATCATCTATCTAGCATCTATCTATCTATCTATCTATCTATCTATCTATCTATCATCTATAATCTAATTTATCTAATCTATCATCCATCCACCCACCCACCCACCCACCTACCTACTTACCTACCTTCTATCTATTGTAATATTTCTCAAGCTTGAACTTCAATGAAAAATAATTCTAAAGGACCATTCAATACATTTGGTGAATAACCATTCATATTTGTCAACCCTTATACTAATAATTAATACTTGCATTTTATTAAATATTGTTTTCATAATAGCACCAAAATGCTCCTTGCAATGATCATAAGTGCCTCAAATGTTACAGATTTAATTGCCAGTGTCAATAGAGGACAGGTGCTACAGCAGAAAAAGGCTATTTCCTGCCTCAAGCACACCAAACTCTTTAGAAATAGACCTACAACCCACCTCTTCTGCAAGGATGAGCAGATATAATTGGGTGGTGGCTATCCTGAGATAACCTGGCCCCATGCCACTTATTCAACATAAGTAGTTCCAAAATTATAAATATAAGATGAACTATGCTCCTCATACCTATATCTGCATTTCCAGAGTAAAGATTTGCAAGATTTTCAAAACTAATCTATTCAAGAAAACTGGATATAAATTATTCAGCTCAGAAAATTATTTTCATTGAATGTGGGGTGTCATAGAAGGGAGAATGATTAAACATAGCAAAATGTGATGGAGAATTCAAATAGCAAGCAGAAAATCAACAAGATCGAAAGCAAAACAGAAAAAGAGATTAAATAGTATTTCATATTTAGCTAGGTAGGCCAGAAATGAAGTCCCCTTCGTATTGCTTTTGATGGTAGAGGGGTCAAATTTTTATGAATTATTTATAAAAGCTCAGCACTTTTCATAAAAAGATAGTTCAAGCATGAGTCATTTAAAGGAAATCATAAATTACTTTTATAGAATGATCCTTTTTCTTTTCTTTTCTCTGAATCATATTTCCAACATGCTATTTTTAATGTCCTATCTTCCAGCGGGGAAAAAAAATATCTTGTTTTATTTTTCTAATTGGAATACGTTTTCATTAGCAAGCCTGCATTGCTCTGCACCACTGCTACTATATGGGAAGGAACAGAGCTGTTCATTTGAGACATTAAAAAAAAAAAGGAATTTAAAATGAAGTATCTTCCTCCTCCCTCCACATCAGCATTTTTGAAGCTGCAGGCAACACGCTGCATCTGCAGTGAATCATACAAAACGACATCTTTAGGGAAGGACAGGATGGCAGAAATAAAAGGAATGATATAACAGCTTCATTCTAATATCCTTAGTACTGTTCTAGCTTCTCTCCACCAACACATTAACTTTTAGGCAGGAATTCTCATCGTGGTATGATTAACATTAACATAAACACCGAAGAGCATTGTACTTCAGAAATGCTGAAAATCTGTAATTTCTACTGACTTTTAGCTATACAATTATAACACCTACACCCTTTGAATGATAGGAAGGGAGTAGGAATGGATTTCCAGAGGGAAAAAAATTGCAGACCAACCGGGAGCACTACTCAGGTGACCCTGAGGACATAGATAAACCCCCAAGAGTGCTTCAAGGACCCTCTAAAAACAGTGATGGCTAACCTTTTTGTCCTCATGTGCCGAAAGCACACTTGCGTGCATGATAGTGCGTGTGTGCATGCCCACACCATAATATAATATGTGTGTGCCCCTTGCACACACACCACACATGCGTGTGTGATCCCCCGCACCCCATTTTGGGCCTAGCAGCCTCCTGGAACCAAAAATGGCACTCTCCCCGCCCTGTGCATCTCTACACTGTCACAGGAGTTATGTCGACTTTGTATGCAGCTTTATTCCTCTCTAGCATTCGTCTCCATTGTTCAGTGATGCATTTCCTGCCTCTCTAGGATTTACCTCTATCTGCTCTTGTGAGGTACTTCCTGTTCCTATTAGATGTACGCAATGGCTTGTATAGTGTTTTGCAGAGACCCAAAAATCAGCTGGCCGGTAGTGCATGCATGGTGGAGCTCAGTTGGGTTCGTATGCCAGCAGAGAGGCTTCCGTGTGCCATCTGTGGCATGCGTGCCATAGGTTTGCCATCACGGCTCTAAAAGGATGCAAATGACCAGCTTATCTGCAAGGAATGTAGTGTTGGCTTACCTGATATGCTCATTTTCTGAAGAAGTGGAGACAGCATCCCTATGTAGGTTATTCTCAAGTACATCCAATAGAACTGAGTCTGCAAAGTTTAAGTCCTGCCTCTTCCTGCTGAGCTTCCCCAGCTTTTTTGATGAGACTAATACGCAGACAGACGTTCGTGAACAAAATGATATCTCCCAGAATAATGGCCCGGGCCTAAAGGGTGGGCTGGATGCTGTCTCCACTTCTTCAGAAAATGAGTGTATCAGGTAAGCCAACACTACATTTTCCTGACTCAGTGGAGACAGCATCCATGTGTGGGACATAACAGAGCTTGTCCAGCATCACAGGAGGGAAACCGTCCAGGACAAATCTCCTTGACTAACCCTGATCTGCTGTAGGACTCTCCTCCCAAAGGCCGCATCAGCCAATGCGTACCTGTCAATTCTGTAGTGCCTAATAAAGATGGACGGAGACAACGATGTGGCTGCCCTGCAAACCTCATGCAATGGCGCCCATGTGCTCCAGGCGACCGTAGCAGCCGTCCTACATGCTCATCAGCATGGGCTGATCCTGAGATGAATACTCCTTTGCAATGCAATGCAATGCATGCCCTGATCCACTTCCCCAAAAAGGGAGACGACGCTCTGAGGCCCATAGACTCTGGTTTAAATGACACAAACAGGGCCTCTGTGCGATGGAAAAATGATTTTCTGTATAAGTAGATCTTTCAGGCTCGACGGATGTCAAAGATGTGCCAGCTGTGTTCAAGCGATGGACAGTCTGTGGGCAGAAGTTGGGGAGAACCAACTCCTGCACATGATGAAAGATAGAGTTCACCTTGGGAATGAATGCCGGATCTACCCTGAGAACCACCCTGTCCGCATAGAAGGTGCACAAGTTCTGTTGCACGGAAAGAGTTGCCAGTTCTGAAATCCGGCGAGTGGAGGTGATGGCTAGAAACAGAACTTTTTGTGACATGTAGAGAAGAGTAGTGTCTCGCAATGGCTCGAACAGAGCCTGAGTGAGTGCCTGAAGGACGAGTGCCAGGACGGGTAATGGGTAATGATGCATAGTAGGAGAATGCAAGTTGGGGGCACCTTTAAGGAATTGTTGAATGAGTGGATCGGTGTCCAGCAATCTGTCAAGGCCGGAGCAGAGGATAGACGCTGAAGGTTTTGGGAGCCAAGCCAGCAGTCAAGGATGTGGCACGTCCATGCCTGGAGCGGGACCACCCCTTTGGACCCGCACCAGGTGCAGAAGGCCTTCTAAATGGCTTCGTAGATTCAAATAGTGGAGGGTCTCCTGACCGCTTGGATCGTCTTAATGACGTCTGGTGAAAGACCCTCTGTTGTCATTGAGTGCTGCTCAGCTGCCATACGGTCAACTTGATCCACTGTGGGTCCGGATGCATCATGGCTCCCTGTCATAGAGAGGTCCTGGAGGGGGTGACAGGAGATACTCGAACCAGTAGGGAGCCAGGAGAATCAACTCTGCCCGTTCTCCAGCATTTTCCTGATGACTCTCTGGATCATGGGGAATGGCAGGAAAGCATAAAGAAGGTTCGGTGGCCAGCAATATCGAAGGGCATCACTTCCCTCTGCGCCCAGAGACGCAAATCTGGCATAAAAGCGATAAACCTCTTGTTGCTGGTGGTGGTGAAGAGGTCAGCTACTGAAGTTTGGAAACACTTGATGATCTCCCGGAAATGGGCAGGATGGAGTTCCCACTCCACCTGATCTACTTGCAATTGGCTCAGCCAATCTGCCATGACATTGCGATGTGTTCGGGCCGAATGGAGAGATGTTCCTCTGCCCAAGTCAGCAGCAGCTGGGCCTCCTTCATCAACCGTTTGGACCGGGTGCCACTCTGCCTGCTGATGTGGGCTTTCGCTGTCATGTTGTCCATCAGGACTAACATGTGTCTGCCCGCCACTGATGAGTGGAAATGAAACAGCCCCAGGAAGTTGATTGTAGTTGTTCCAAGGGAGTCCACTGGCCCTGTGCCACCTCTGTTCCGGAATGGGTTCCCCATTCCGTCAGGCTGGTGTTGGTGGTCATTGTTACTCAATGAGGCTCCTGGAACTGCATTATGGCCAGAGAAGACCACCAATTCAAGACCTGCGGCCCTTGGGGGGCAACATGATTCGACTTGTGGAGCAGCTGCTGTTGTTCTTTTGAAAAGGAAGGAGCAACCATTGGAGAGGCCTGCTGTGGACCCTGGACCAGGGCACTATTGCAAAACACGAGACCATCTTGCCTAGCAGCTGGCACAGCTGAAGTAGCTGTACCCGGTTCTGCCTCCCAACCGACCGTGCTAACTCTAGAGCCCTTGCTGTAATTCCCTTGTTTAGAAGACCCGACCCTGCTGGGTGTCTATGAGTACGCCCAGATGAATTATGCATGTGGTTGGAACTAAATGGCTCTTTGAAAGGTTTATTGAGAAACCGTGAGTTCCCATAATGTTTATGGTGTCCCGCAGATCCCTGCAGGCATGTTCTGGGGACCTGGACAACAAGAGAATGTCGTCCAGGTAGTACATAATTCGAATGGGCGAGGCTCATAGGTGGGCCGCCAAGGTTGTCAGGAGTTTGGTAATCACCCTGGGCGCTGATGAGAGACCGAACGGGAGGGCTTGATATTGATAATGGCATCCCCAATAACAAAATCACAGGTACCATTGACGTTCGAGATGGATTGGGACATGGAGTTAGGCCTCTGTCAAATCTATTGAGGTGAGGAAGTCGTTCCTCCGGACGCCCTCTAGGATGGTCAGTAACTAATGCATCTTGAATCGCCAGTATACAATGTGGCGGTTCAAGGCCTTGAGGTCGAGGATTGCTCTCCAGCAGTCCGACACCTTCGGGACAATGAACAGCAGGGAGTAAAATCCCTGCCCATGTTGTTCCACCGGAACCTAGATGGCCTGTATGTCCAAGAAGTGTTGAATGGCCTGGTCTATCAGGCCCCTTTTTTTGCAATCCCGAGATATGGGGCAGAGGCGGAAACGCATTGGGGGGTAGGAGAGAAACTCTAGGAAGACGCCTGTTTTCACCATCTCTCTGACCCAGGTGTCTGTTGTTACTTCCTCCCATTGATTGGCAAAGAAGGCCAAATGACCGCTGATGAGAAGTTCCTTTTGCCTGTGGAAGGGACAAGAGTTTCCTGAACCTCAGTACGATCTCCTGGAAGAGGGAGAATCGTTGGTAACCCCTACCCATTCTGTCCTGTTGCTGTTAGGGACCCTGACATCCTGAATACTGTCTGGCTGGACAGGAGAAGCCGTATCCCCTGGCCGGGGTCTGAAAAGACAACCTGCGATGATACAGAGCAGTCTGATTCTCAGTCCTGCGGAACACATAAGAGCGAATTTTCCATTTATCTTTTGACTCTATAAGTCTAGGTTCAAGGGGGGGAGGGATAACTTATCCCCAGCAAACGGTTCGGAGGCCAGACACCACTTGTTTTTGGTATCAGCCTGCCAAGGCCACAGCTATAATAGACGTCTCACCATTATAGCTGACCCCACTGACTTGACCGCGAACCTGGAAGCATTGATGAAGGCATCTGCCGAGAACTGCAGGGCCGCCTTCAGCTTGATGAGGTCCTGATTGGACCTTGAGTCCGAGATTGGGATCCTATCTCTCAACTGTTGAAGCCACAGGAGAGCGGTCCTGTTAAAGAAGGACTATGCTGTAGCTGCTCAAATCGACCAGGCAGCTGGCTGGTGACCCGTAATGAGAACATGCTCCGCCCTTCTATCCTCAGCCTTCAGGGCATCTTCTGGATTGCTAGGGGTCACATTGGGTGAGGATAATGCTGCTATCACCACCGAAGGAACCTCCAAGGTCTTGGCTAGATTAGGCCTAATATTGTAAAAGCATTTGTTCTGAGCAGAGGGAAAAGGACCCGACCCCGGGACTTCCATTGCCATTGCACAATGTCCAGAAAGAAGGGGGGAAGGGACTACCTCCTTCTGCACAATGGGTTCGGTGAACACCAGTCCAGCTGAATCCCTTTTGGTTGCTGGGGACTTAGTGGCCTGAGCTGCCTCTAGGTTGGCTATTTTCTGAGCTTTAATCAAAAGAGACCTGAACATGGCAGGTTTGAAGAGCCCAGCTAGGGGAGTCTGCTCCTGATCCAAATCTTCGTCATCTAACAGCTCAGAATGCTGAAGGGCCTGGTCCTCATCATCCTCCGAAGAGGAGGAGCTATCCGAAGACACCAGGTTCCTATCCTCCTGGGCTGCAGCCGTCCCTGATTGGCCCATTGCCATTGTCCTATTGCTACGTTTCTTATACTTTCTGGAGGCAGAGGAGGCCTTTTGTTGGAGGGCTGCTGCAATACCCGTCTAATGGCCTCAATAATGATGGCCGTCATATCGGGAAGAGAAGTACTACTACACAGACCGGCAGCTACCCATGCCGTAGGGGAGAGGGCAGAACCTGTGGCTCCTGGGCTGTCTGTCCTTTCCAGGGCACAAGTGGAGGGGCCTCTTCCATGTCTAGGTCCTCTATCCCAGAGCCCTCACTGTTTATAGATAGAGCTTCCTCAGGGTCATCTGGGGCCTCGGCTGGTGCAGGGGTCTCAGAAGGAGAGGGAACTGCCACTGCCTGGATGACTGCCTCCGACCATTTCTGGGCCTCCTTCTGGGCCTTGGCAATTTGCTTGTCTATGACCTTTTGTCTCCTGAGTTCTGCTCTTTGTGTGGCCTTGGATTTGCCCTTGGTTCTACCTCCCTTCTTGGGGGGAGGGGATTTGCGCCTGGTGAAGGGTAGATGGACCTTCCAGAGGGTAAGCCAACAAAGGGGATGAGGCGTCTCCTGCACCTCCATCCATTGCTGTATACTATCTGACTAGATATTGAAGGTTAACAATGAAGGTGGATATCCCAATTAAGGACACACCAGGCCCTGGCTTCTGGGAATGAGAGCAGAAGATGGTCCTCCTAGACATCTCCTAGACAGGCCTCCTAGACTGGGCCTGTCTTTTGCCCTCAATGAGAGACCTAATGGTCCCCGTGCCAGAAGCCTCAAGCATTAGCAAGGCAGGGCGGTAAGCTCCTCACTGAGGGAACAGATCCAGTTGGCCCAAATTCCTAACTACCCTTACAGGAGGCCTAAGCTGATTCAATAGGCCTGATGACTTAGAGGGAGTCAGTTGGCGTGGTTAGTAAGGGATCGCCCCACTAAAAAAATCAGTGTTTCGCAATTAGCGAATGTCTCACACTTACGACCAAAATGACAACCACAATCTTCTCCGGAGCCAACAGGTGCTCCTGAGTTTCAGTAACAAAGGAGAAGACTCTCCCAAAATCCAAAATGCCGGCCGCCACATGTTTGACACCAAAAAATGGTGCCGGCTGCACTCTCCGGAGCCCAAAGACACTCTAGAGGTTAACCAGGCAAAGAGAAGCCTCCCCCTGCCTCTAAGGCCACCTGTTTACACTCTCCGGAGCTTTAAAAAACGCTCTGGAGGCTTGACCAGGCAGGGAGAAGCCTCTCTCTGCCTCCAAAATGGCAGCCGCCACCTCTTCGTTGGCAGAAATGCCGCCTGCCACACTCTCCGGAGCTAAAAACTGCTCCAGACGGTTAAACAGGCAAGGAGACGCTAAATGTTGGGCGCTGCCTGCTAGCACTCTCCGGAGCGAAAAAGAAGCTGCGGATGCTCCAAAGGCACAAGGGAGCCGATCCCAGCTCCCACACCTCCAAAAAAACGACGGGGACAAAAATACCTCCCCCTCCCTGGCCTTTGCATTCCTCAGGCCTTCCGGATCACTTACAGGGTGATCCAGCGATCAGCCATGCTGTTTCCAAAGGAAGCCAGGCAGCCTCCAGGGATCCAATGAGGAAGGGATCTAAGAAACCTATGGGAAAGGGAGAAAAGAGCTTAAAAGAGGGGAAAGGGTAAGAAGAGTAAAATAAAATATCACACTATTCAGGGAGAGATCAAGCGCACATCTGGTTCAGGTGGTGGTGAGTCACAAAAGCTGGGGAAGCTCAGCAGGAAGAGGCAGGACTTAAACTTTGCAGACTCAGTTCTATTGGATGTACGTGAGAATAACCCGCACAGGGATGCTGTCTCCACTGAGTCAGGAAAATATAAATCCTTCCATTCCCTACCATCCTGTCAGATCTAAAGAAGTTTCTTGGATGAGAAGCGAAACGTCTTCAAAAGAGAAAACAAGGAAGTTGCCTCCTGAAAAAGCAGCTTTGGTTCAGCAGTGCTCATGACTGCATTCAAACACTCAAGCCTTAAACAAAACGAGAGAAAAACCACCTAACAAACATCAGGTGTACTACTTCAAAAAAATACTGCAGCGCAGGATGATCATGTCCTACCTTGTGACACAAACCAATTTGATTTTTTTGTAAATTCTGGCACAAAAGCCAAACAAACAGAAAAGACACTGGTATTCTACTCCGCCGTCTGGTGATCATTGCATACCATGATTAAAACGCTGACCTACAACCGATTTGTCAACGTGGTCACACTGACAAAACGACCTTCACATTTCTCAATTTCATCACATCGACAGAACAAGCTACAGGCTTTATACCAGGTAAAGCCTTCATATCAGAAAAACAAACCGAAGAGTTGTCAAATGAAGGCAGCAGCAAGAATTTCAAACATTGTCTCTGCATTAAGGCACTCAATGAGCAGTTTTAAATACAACCCCTTCTTACAACAGGATCAAATAAACCACCTGACAACTGGTTCCATTTCAGATGGATTCTAAGTGAAGTTAAACTTCAGTTCTTACCATCTACACATGCTGGTCTTGCCCGTGTAGTTCCGGCAATCTGTCCTTTTTTACATGCACAACGAGCTGTTTGTCGGGCTATTGTTCTTCGAGGCTGACTGCTATCTCTGTCCAAAGTAACTATTTCACATGTACCTGCAGCCAACTGACCTGGGGGGGAAAAAGAAACCAGCAACAGGTATCATAGTCAATAACTATTGTAATCCAAAAGAGTCACGTCACAGTGTTGCAACAGACACTTCTCAACACATGGAAATTCAGAGAAATATAGATATTGGTTGTCAGCGTTCCAAATATCATGCAGAATTAAATCAGAGTCCAAGGCAAAACTATCCTTAAAGTTCCAATTTAATAAGTCAGACATGTTGGCACATCTGTGGAATCCCAATTCTGCAAGTTACCTAGGATTCCCAACCAGTGAATGTTCATGATCTTGTCCCCACACCCACTAATCCATCACATGGTCCAATCTTCTTCTTCCACGCTGTCATCTCCACCCCGCTGGTTCTGGATCAGGTGTCAAGGTGCGGAGACAAAGAATAACCTTGATCTTCTAGAAAGGAATTTTTTATTTTGAAAACAACACATTCCACCCATTGCTATCCCCCCCCCCTTAATGAGTATGCATACTAAAGATGAAGCTAGAAGAGAGAGCGTGGCAGGCCAAAGATTCTTAAAGGAACCGCTGCAGGCCTTACATTGGTATTAGTAATATAAATCAAAGGCAATGTTTTTTCTCATGTCTCATCTTGAAAGAAAACTGGTTAAAAACATGCTAATTAATTATTTCAAATTAACAGCTATGGTATTATGATAGTCACCTAGAGAATTAGGGAGAAGCTGATGGTAAAAATGAACATTCTGAGTCATCAAAGTTTGATGAGTTTCTCAGCCAAACCTACTCCAAAGTAGGAAAAAAGGAGGAATTTAAGACTTTCGAAGAAATTTGGAATATAAATTACACCAAGAAATAATTTTAATAGTAATAGTTTGAAAGAGGAACTTTATCAGTGATTGACACATTTCTAGAAAAAAAGGAACTAACGGGCAATCGTTTTTTTATTTTATTTTATCTTCCCGAGTATTTAACTTGAAATCATCATTTTTCAGAAAATAATGTCAGACAATGTTGAAAATGAAAAAAAAAGTGCCTTTGTACAAATAAAGCAACTGGGAGCCAATAGAGAAGATGTGATGTTACACAAAATTAGACAATATTAGAGATTGTGTGTGTATATATATATATACACACACACTGTATATAATATTGCTATTAAGGGCAATTGAAAATTTACAATCATTCCAATTTTTATAAACCTACAATTTTTCTATGTTCTTTCATAATAACTGTGAGCTGAGAAAGACTCTAAAAACACTATTAAACTAAGTGTATTTGGCATAATGTAGAGCACGCACGCACACGCACACATAAAAATAAAAGATGCATTAGCAAACTAATCAAGGAGAGAACCTAGAACTAAGGAGATATTTCCTGACAGAACAATTAATCAGTGAAGTGATTTGCCTCCAGAAATTGTGGGTGCAACAACAAAGGTTTTTAAGAAGAGATTGGGGAACCATTTCTCTGAATGCCTGAGCAGGGGAATGGACTAGAAGGCCTCCAAAGTCCCTTCCGACTGTGATTCTGACCTTCAATCAACATGTAGTTGTCAAATAGAACTACATCCACATGAAGGACAGCATGTAGTAGGGTAACCCAAGATTCTGACTTAGGCCCACATCTTCATAAATAATTTAGACAAGGTGATAGAAGGGTAATTCATCAAATTTGCAGATAATATCAAGTGGGGAGAATAGCCAACAAGAGCCAGAAGGATCTTGACAGGCCTGAACGCTATGCCCTACCCTGCAAAATGAAATTCAATGTGAAGCAAAGTAAGTTTTTACCCTTAGGCAAGAAAAACCAAATGCACAGGTATAAAATAGGTGGTAGCTGGCTCAACAGCAGTAACTTAAGGGATCTAGGAGCCCTGAAGTATGAGCCAGTATTGCTGCTGTTGCCAAAAAAACCAATGTAGTCCTAGGCTGCTAAACAAAGGGATACCAGCAAGATCACTTGAAGTGTTAATACCATTTTATACTGCATTGGTAAAACAACACTTAAAACAATTCATCAAGTTTTGGTGACCACAATAAAAAAAGATGTTTGAGACTATAGAAAAAGTGAAGAAAAGAAACAAAGATGGTTAGGTGACTGGAGACTAAACCGTGTGAACTGAATATGTCTAGTTTAACAAAGAGAAGGACTAGAGGTGGCATGAAAGCAGTCCTCCAATATTTCAGGAGCTATCAGAGAGATGAGGTGGTCAACCTGTATTCCAAAGCACCTGAGGGCATGACAAGAAGTAATGGATGGAAGCTTAACAAAGAGAGGTCCAACTTACAACTAAGGAGTAATTCCCTGACAGTGAGAATAATTGATCAGTGGAATGGCTTGCCTCCCAAAGTTGTGAGTTCTCCATAACTGGAGGTTTTAAAGAAGAGATTGGAGAGCCATTTGTCCAGAACAGTATAAGATCTCCTGCTTGAGTCAGCAGTTGGACTAGAACATCTCCAAGGTCCTTTCTAATTCTGCTATTCTTTATTTAAAATGCTGGGCAGTCATTAGAGATATCCTGAAGCTAATATCCATAGCAGGAGTGGGTTTCTCTACCGGTTGGTACCGCTTCACTTCGCAGGGACTTCACACGCGTGCACCGCGTATTGCTCACACATACTCAGTTGACAGAAAATTGTTCTTCGCTTGCACGGAAACATGCCAGCAATGGCAGGAGAGACCAGGGAACCGTTCGGGGATGTGGCCAGCCTGGGTCGCTGCCGGTTCTGTGACCCAGGCCAAATCACCACTACCAGTTCAGGCCAAACCGGGAGAAACCCATCTCTGATCCACAACCACTAAAGCTTTATGAGTGAGTTTGGAACAGTTACTCTCTCTCTCTCTCTCTCTCTCTCTGCCCTATCAAACTCATGGAATTGGTGTGGGGGAAAAATGACAAAGGTAGCACCGTGGAAACTGTTTTGAGCAGAAAGAGACATTTATATCTAGTAATGTAACATAGGATAAATTAAAATAAAATAAAGCAGTAGAAATAGTCTGTAGCAGGATTTCATAACTATTGAAGTTTCAAAAAGTTTAATGTATGTTTATCAGCGAATGAGAATCACAGCATTAGAATAGCTTGTGTAGGTTTGTATTTACTGAGCCCAAGGCCATTTTTTCTCCAAGAAAAAATTTTTTTTTGTAGTCCATCTTTTATTTAATTTCTCTGTGTAGCTGTTCCTTACTCTTTTATTTTAAAAAATGTTCATTTATTTACTCAATTTACATGCTATCCATCTCAGTATTAGGTATCTTCCTCCCTCCCTCCCTTCCTTCATTCCTATTCCTTCCTTTTTGCATTTGTGCATGAAAAAGGAAATTATCTGTGTATGCATGCAGACTGACATGTTTCCTGGTTTTAAATTCAATTAATTTTAATCATTAGTTATTCATTCAATTATGAATCTTTCACACAAGGGGACAATTATATTCTTCGTGGGTTAAAAGCTTGGAAGCCGAGGTGATTCTGCAATTATTATTATTATATGGCTCCAGGCCTATACTTTTGATTCACTAAAACCATTTCTGCTAAATCCCCCCCCCTCTCTCTGTGTAAAAGTATACATGAACAGTCTTCATCTTTAATTTTGCATAGAGCTGTACTTCCCCAATCAAATTCCCCATCCATTTCATTAGATGCAAATCTGTCTGACTCTTAACAGCATTTGAGACCTTGGTTTTTAGGTGCAACTTGGTGGTTCTTATGAAATCAAGACTACCGATTAAACAGCCAGTAGCCAGGAAGAACTTTGCTCATATTCACCTTGTTTATCAATTGCCTCCTTCACTTTACTTTCTTATTGAAAGAAAAAAATGTTTTTAGTAGACAAGGTATGTTAAATACACTGCACAATTAATTTCATCCATTGACTAGAATTATCAGTCTTCCCTGTTCTTGGAAGATAGACCAGTCTTGTGGGAATTAAAAAAAAATCAAGCTTTATTAAAATAAAACTAGCAGCAAACTATATAAGATCGCCTTTTCATGTTCAAAACGTTAACATTTGAAATCTATAGTCTTGCAGGAGCTTTCTAATTTATGCCAACTGAGAAACTGGTGAAAATTTTTTTTAAACCTATTAAGTAGATCCAGTATTTGGATATGAGGAAATTATCCAATCGGGAAAATAACAAGCTTCTTTATGGTTTAAATACATTGTGTGCATCCCAAATAAAATATTATCTACTATTAAAACAAGCATGTCATCAGAGGTGGGTTCCTACCGGTTCGGACTGGTACAGCCAAGTAGGTAGTAGCTCGGCCTGCCACGCCCCTAAACCAGTTCTATCAGCGGCACCATCTTTTTTTTTTGCTTCTGTGCATGCACAGAAGCATGATTTTAATACTACGCATGCATGTATAGCCCGCATGAAGTGTGCACATGCACAGCGTGTCCCTAAGTGAACAGTAGCAGCAGCTGGAAACCCCCCCCCCTACATGACATAGAAAGGAGGCAGAGTAAATTGATCATAGGGAGGGAGGAGTTCTGTCATCCATAACTTTAGGAAAGGAAATGCAAACTAGTTATTGGTCAAGCTTGAACTGTACAGGAGATAAAGTTCTATGTTATATTTATCATTAGCTAATAACCCGGTGCTGCCCGGGTATTTATCCTTCCATGAATGTCAACGCAATTTCTAATGTTGGATTTTCCCCCTTACTAGAGGGCGCCTCCTTGTGGAGTACTGTGAAGCCGTTACCATGGCAACTCCTTAGCACTACACAGTAGAAGCCATTTTAAGGCAAAACAGGCTGTATCTTAACAGAACACACACCTTGAGGGGTGTTAGGGATGTCTTACTCCCACAGTATTTGTTTCTAGAGAGTAAGTCATCTGTATTACAAATTTGGTTGAAATTGCTCTAGGCATTCTAGAGTTATGATGGAACGCAGACATACACACAGCCATTTTTATATATACAGATTTTATTGTGTAAATTTATAGTATAGTCCAGCATGTCTCTTTGCAGGAATTAGCTCTCAGAAATATTAAAGAGCAGGAACAAGAAAAAGCAGTTTCTTTAAGTGGATGTAACAAGTATCTTGAATATCCCCCAAATCCTGATGGCAAGCTGTGGATACGTTCAATGACACTAAGTGGGAAGGCATATTATCACACACATAGGACAGATGTAAGATATCAATGTAAAAAAGGCTATAAAACTAGCATAATGGACTGGTTCAAGAACTGAGGCATAAATCAGTATACTCCTAGTCTAAATCTGTTCCAGTCATAAAACTTATGTGGTCTTAGGAAGTCCATCATTCTACACTCAGGTTGCAATAAAAAGATAATAAACAAGCTACCTTTTTATGAATAATACAAGCATTCTAAATATATATACAAGAAACATTTAATTTATGTGTACCTTTTAAAGAAATCATCAGCATCAAAGACCAAACACATCTCCCCCCTCCCCCCCTTGGCAACAATTCATTTTTTATGCCCAATTTAAAACACCCAGATAGAATTTATCTCTGGTGATTAAGAAGCTCCATTTCATTATATGCAAATCTGTCTGACTCTTAACAGCATTTGAGACCTTGGTTTTTAGGTCTAAAAGAAACATTTAATTTTTTGTACAACATATCCTAGTTTCTATGTAATGCAGCTCTACTTTTTTGTTACTTTAAACAAAAGCCTTGAAGATAAACTTATTTTAGCTCAGATAAAGTGATTATATACTATATAAAGTATTCTTTTAATTGTGGCTGTTAATCCAAACCCTGGCTTTTGACAATAAATTAATAAAAACATTTATATGATTTGGTTTTGTACAGGTTATTTAAAACCATACAAAACCTTTGAACGGTTTAAATAATCAGAAAAGTTGTTACGTACTTTTAATGATTACTGTTTAAGCTTTAAAGGACACATGCATATGTCAATAGCAATATTAGCACTTAAGACTTATATACTGCTTTACAGTGCTTTACAGCCCTCTCTAAGAGGTTTTACAGAGTCAGCCTATTGCCCTCAACAATCTGGGTCCTCATTTTACCCACCTTGGAAGGATGGAAGGATGAGTCAACCTTGAGCCTGGTGAGACTCGAACTGCCAAATCGCAGTCAACCGGCAGTCGACAGAAGTAGCCTGCAGTACTGCACTCTAACTACTTCGCCACCATGGCTCATATACATATATATTTGCATAAAGACACACACATATACATTTTTACATACATACAAATATATGTGTATATGTATATGTAAAAGTTGTTATGTAATACACACACACGCACAAACACAAATCAATACCTATACACATTTAAGTAGTATTCTGAACATTTTTGATTGTAAAGATTTTGCACACTGAATTTTTCAAACAATATAACAGATAAAAGCTTGGTTTAAGCATCAGTCTTTTTTAAAAGAATAAAATGGTTTCTGATATATTTAGCTCGCTTCTATTAGAGAAAGACTTCTATGTATGACCACTACATTACTAATAAGGTGAATCACTCTAGCATATAATGACTTTCTAATGAAAACCAGGGTTAAGTCATATGTTTTTGTGAACAGCAGCATCTGCAGGGAGTCTAAATGCATAATTGATGGCACATGGGAAGATCGCTTGAGGAAGTCAAAGCAGTATTTCTGCTATCAAGGAAATATATGTTCATGGAAGTGACAATTTTCCAAAAAACATCGTATTTTATATGATACAATTCATTCAAATTGCTTTGTGACCTGACTTTCAAGCCAATTCAGTATCAAAGTGCAATTAAAATACTATAGTTGGCAACCTGAACGTCATCTTTCATAGCTGCTTGATTCTCTGAATTCAATAATTCCTTAGAAATGTTATGTAATAAATGGCTTGGAAATGTTTTATAAAATAGTATATGCAAGCATTTTAAGATATGAAGCAAAATTACAAAAATAAATGTATTACAAACAATAACAACATTTTGTTGTAGAAGTAACAACTTCCTATTCCATAAACCTGGATCTGGCTGTTTCTTTTTGATAGTGAAAGCCGCTAAACAAAAATGAAAACAAAATTATGCTGAAGATCTCAAGAATGCCACTGGTAAATGCAAATAGGAGTAATCATATAACAAACATTAGTGCTCTTGCTTGTTCATCGTAATAAATGTTCAAAATTCTAAGCACACTTCAAGCCAAATGCAATATATTTGATAATATTTGATTTCCACACTGAATTCCTACCATATTCTTCACACATCTGATTTTAATGATGAGGCTATTAACAAAGGTAAAAATTGTTACTTAACATTGAATGACTATGTTTATTTTCACAACTGGCTTATTTTCAGTGACATACAATTGATTACTTGCTGTCACTTAGGAAGGATCCATCAGTTCCAATAACCTTGACTAGATAGATAGATGGATGGATAGATAGATAGATGGATGGATGGATGGATGGATGGATGGATGGATGGATGGATGGATGGATGGATGGAGATGGAGATGGAGATGAACATAGAGAGATAGAGGGAGGTATCTATCAATCAATCATCTATCAATCAATCATCTATCTATCTATCTATCATCATTATCTATCTATCTATCATCTATCTATCTATCTATCTATCTATCTATCTATCTATCTATCTATCTATCTATCTATCTATCTATCTATCTATCTATCTATCTCCAAAAATACTTTGGCTCTGTTTTGATTTTAAAAAATATAGAATATATTATTACTGAAATCAACTTCTGGAGACCAAAGGCAAGAACTAACAAAGAAATGTCTGACACACACTAAAATTACATTTTTTGGGGGAAAAAAGTATTCAATGAAATTTAGAAATTACAATTCTCTGTGATTTTCAGTTGCCTTCTTTGTACAGTTTCATTCATTTGTTTCTTTAGTGCCATAACTGCAGCCAATATAGACTTTAAGCTAAAACAATCATCAGGCAAAATAATTTAAGAAATTAAACACTAAAACCCTTAGATTTAAATACATTTGGAAACATACCTCATTGACTCAAGATAATAAAATGGTTTCATAATATCATTTTAAGACTCAGATGCCTACACAAAACAGTATCATCATCTGCATTTAAGCATAATCAATGATACCTGCTTGTTGAATAATACAATAATATATTTGAGCTGGTTGCATTGGTATAGAAAACAGTGACTTATTTAAGCAAATCCTCAGTTGGTTGAACTGTCTGGTTTCATGCTACTCCTGGCTGTTGTCAGATCTTCAGGGAAACTAAGGTACATATTGCCTTTTCTAGTTTTGCTGTAAGGTATGTCGCGTTCCTGAGTGTGAAGTCCTATGAGAGATAAGACGAAGCTTTGGGTTGCTAAGAAAGGCTTTGCTATTTATCTCAAGCTTTAGCTGAGCACAAGTAATAATCACTATTGCCTAAAATATACTGGACTGAAAAATATATGGGACCATTCATGAAAGTTCATCAGCATTCAGGAGGCAAACTGCACAACTGCAGCAACTGAATACAGGTTCAGTCTACTGGCTTTAATCTTCCATCTCATTCATTCAGCCTTTACTTTTGGCACAGCTGTATGATAAACATTCTTGCACACTGCAGTTGGGGGATCCCTTAAGAGGGTGAACAAGCAAGAATGCAGGCTTCATGTATTTAAAAATGCATTACATGTATTAATGAGTGGGGGGGGGAGCAAAACAGTAAAAGGAATGTACAACTCATACGTACTTTGTATTCATACAAATTCTTGAAATCAGCCATATATTAAACAAATTAAATAAAATGGTGGGGTATGCATAATAAATATTAAGACAGAAATTGGGGAGGAATGTTTAGGCTGCAGAAGAGGTTGCTGATGGGGAATATCAATCTTTAAATATCTGAAATATTTACTTTAGAGAGCGTGCCAGCTTATTTGTTCTGTGTGGCCTGGAAGGGAAGATTGGACCCAGTGGGTTCAAATATACTAGGGAACTAGATGCAGATTAGATATCAGGAGGAATATCCCTATTGAAGGAGCTTTCGACTATATGCTTCGTAGTATGTACTTCTCTCCTGGAAATCCTTAAACAGAGGTTAGATATACACCTGCCTGATTGAATTTGTTTACTTGAGGTCAAAGACCAAAATAATCTATCCTTGTGAAAAAAATTAGCAGGGTCTGCACTAAACAGGGGATTGGGTTAGATCAGTGATGGCAAACCTTTTCGGCACCAAGTGCCAAACTGGAATATGGGTGCATGTGCCTACCTGTGAGTGTGCCAGAGTGCCTGTGTCAGCTGGCCGGTGCGCACATGCCTATTTTTTGGCTGTTTTTCGGGCCATTTTCAAAAAAACCAGTGCATTCATAATAAACTACATAGCAGAGAAATAACTGTTTTTCTACCCTACTGTGCTGTTCCACTCACTCACACGTACACACACAACTGTGGTTTAGTGAGTTGATTCATATTCCCCAGCAATTCCATTCATTAAAACCCCCAGAACTGTCCCAATTAAGTCCTGCCATGAGCAGACCAATGCTAGTTCACAAACCAATGGCCAAAGAGTCCTTAAAGCACTTGAAAGTTTCTCAATTAGAATACATCGACCAGGCAAACTTAAATCCACAATGAAACAGTTCACGAGGCAAGAAAAGTCCAGAGTTTCCAAGGCACAATCCAAAGCGAGATAGGAATTATAACCAGAAAACACATTGCTAGGAAATAAACATATTGTCTACTGTGCTAAATAGCCAGCTTCCGCTATACAGCCCATCAAGAAGGGTGAGGTTTTCTCCTCGCGAGTGATCAGGCTGGCCTTCTCTGCTCCTGCCTTTTCCCTGCCCTACATTTTCTTGGATCAGGTGTAGAAGGCAGTTCCTCTTCCATCTCACTGACTGGCTGCAGCTGCATGCTTTCCATACCTGGAGCCTCAGCCAAATCCCTCACAAACGGCTGCTCAGAGCCATCAATCAGCTCCTGACGTACCAAGAACTGGTTCATCCTCTCCTGACTTCTAGAGAGGTATCTGGTGAAGCAGCCCCAGGAATCATCACACCTGCCCTATGGTGGGATATGACCGGTATGCCCGGGTACGGGCGTACCGGTGCCTGTTGTGAGTACCAGGTACTGTTTGGTACAATGCTCTGGAGGGCCCACCCTCCTTGCCTGTATTTGAGCTGATCAGGGCTTCCACGCATGAGCACAGAGCATACGGCACCTGCACGACGCGCCGCAGAGCAGCTGGAGCATCGCAGGCGGTAAGTACGCATGTGTGCGCTGTGCACGTGCTGAGTGCATGCATGTGGTGGACGCCCGGTCCCAACCCACCACTGCACCTGCCCAATGAAGAGTTTGGGGTAATTTATTTTATGGTGACTCATACTTAGTAGCAATAGCAGTAGACTTACATACCACTTCAGAGTGCTTTTTACAGCCCTCTCTAAGCAGTTTACAGAGTCAGCCTATTGCCCCCAACAATCTGGGTACTCATTTTACTGACCTCGGAAGGATGGAAGGCTGCTTCAACCTTGAGTCTCGTGCGATTCGATCTGCCAAATTGCAGGCAGCCACGGCAGTCAGCAGAAGTAGCCTGCAATAGCGCATTCTAACCACTGCACCACCACAACTCTAATATCACCATCCACCCATAAAATGTGCCCAAGATAACTGAAAGCTCTCAATTTTCTGGAATTCTGTTATGTCAGCTGTGTGTTTGAGTCTCTGTAACGTAAGATGTTGAGATATGCATGCAAAACAGATACTTTCCTAGTAAACAGAACTATTAGGGGGAAAAAATCTGCATTTTGCATTGTATGTGTCGTAACAGTTATACATTTGACTAACCTGTGTTTTATTCCAATCTGATTTAACTATGTTTATCTAAAATATTCAAAATCAGAATGAAAGTTACCCAATGTATGGTTTTACTTTCCTCTTACAGTTACATTTCTTTACCTACGCTTTAATGCATGTTGTAATTGAAAAGTATTATAGATCAGAATATTAGAACTATTAAAAATACATTTGTCTTTCTATTTATCATTAATTACCATAAGATGTATTGCTTCCAAATTTCATGGGAACAAAAGAAAATTAGAAATGGGCAAGACTCTGATCATACTACCACAGTCACCATTTTTACTTCCCTTTTCATATGGAAGTCCTTTTCGATGCCAGGATACCTTAATGAATGGCATTAGGAAATGCTGTTGTAAAGTGAGGAAGGAAGGAAGGAAGGAAGGAAGGAAGGAAGGAAGGAAGGAAGGAAGGAAGGAAGGAAGGAAGGAAGGAAGGAAGGAAGGAAGGATCAAGTTTGTTGCACAAAATGAGTAGAAAAAAAAGGATAATAATTTGAATCTTGATTTTATTACAAATAAGGCTTGCATTTAAGAAACAGCAGTTGGTGGAATTCTTCTATAATTATTTCATTAGGTTTTACAATTATCTGATATTTACTTCCTTGAATACTTGGTTGTGTCTGTTTCAATTTTAGTGTTTTGCAAAACAAGTGCACAAACAAAACGAACTCCTCTAAACCACATTATTCTGGGGGTTAGTTCAGTGTTTTCAAGAAATGATTCTATTGAGCCCTCTATGGGCCTAGTTTGGGGCCAAACCGCTGCCTGACATTTCAAACTGCTTCCATTTCAGAAGATTTATTTCCTGAAATTGATGAATGACCTCCAGAGCAGCAGGATCTAGAGGTGGTTTGCCATGATCCAGTGGTGGGATTCAAATGTTTTTATTACTGGTTCTGTGGGCGTGGCTTGGTGGGCTTGGCTTGGCTTGGCGGGCGTGGCAGGGAAAGGTTACTGCAAAATCCCCATTCCCTCCCAATCAGCTAGGACTCTGGAGGCAGAGAATAGATGAGGATAGGGACAGTCAGATGTGGTATTTACTGGTCCTCTGAACTACTCAAAATTTCTGCTACCGGTTTCCAGAACTGGTCAGAACCTGTTGAATACCACCTCTGCCATGATCTGAAATAAAAGCAAAGCATTTCAGAGTTCTCCAGAGCATTCCATTTTTGAATGTGAGAATTTTGCATTGCTAAAACTTTGCTGGTTTTTAAATATGCTTATTAAAGAATAGGAGGGGGAAAATAGAATGTATGTTCATTACAATGAACTGATGCACACAATGAGAATTCTCTAGAGATTAGTGCTTAATGCATTTCAATTTTTTATAAATCATCTGGAGTTAGGACGAAGTAATAGGTAGTTAAGTTTACTCACATAGCAAATTGTTCAGAATTGAACAACTCCACAAAGATGTTTCCAGACTGGAAAAAAAGGACCCTACAAGATAAATGCCAGGCCAAATAAGCAATTGCAAAATGAACTTTGCTGGCTCTGAAACCCCAAATTTTAGAGATGCATCCATGGACTGTGGCTTGATAATATTTAATTTCAAAAAAGTCTTTCACAATTATGATTAACAGTTTCAAGACTATGACTATGTACCAAGTTATAAGAAAGCACATTCCATGCAAGGAAGATAACTGTGTATATGTTCCAGCATAACTCTGGAACGCCTTGAGCAATTTCATCCAAACTTGCTACACAGATGACTTACTCTCTGGGAAAAAATACTGTGGGGATAAGACTCCCTAACACCCCTCGGGGTATGTGTTTTGTTAGGATGCAGCCTGTTGTGCCTTAAAATGGCTTCTACTGTACTACCTTAATGTGGCTTCTACTGTACAACACAGTGAAGTTGCCATGATAATTGCTGCACAGTACTCCACAAGGGGACTCCCTCTGGTAAGGGGGAAATCCAACATGAGAAATTATATTTGGTCTGGACATTTGTGAATGTCTAATACATGACTGGGATAAACAAATACTTGGGCAACACCGGGTTAACAGGTATCAAATTATAAATATATAAATGCTTTATACAAATCGATGATGTGGTTGCACTTTTTGCAAAGATAGATATAAAAAATAGAGTTTGTACATCGGGGGGGGGGAAGAGAAAATAAACTGCAAGGCAACTAGAATAATTAGGGATTTATAGCCAGTTTAAAAAGAACAAGACTGCAATGTTTGGGTCCTTTAAAACAAAAGAGACCAAGCACAACAGAGATATAATTGAGGCAACTAAAATGATAATGAGCAAGCGTAGTAAAGGGTTATCACTTTTCTACATATACAGTATATTTGTGAGTTTCATAAATACATGTGATTGCCACCAGATAGTGCAAGCTCTGTTCAAGCAATTCATACGGATGCACATGAGATGGATTGAACAACCTAATTCCGTCACGTAGCATTAACTGACTTCCACAACTACAATTTGTCTGTTAGCAACCTGTTCTGACCCCCCTTCTTCCTTTGCCCACACAGAACACACTCCGGAACAATACTATTTTAACAGGGTTTATTACACAGACAGACAGACAGATCCTTGGCAGTAAACCACCACGACAAGGCTCACAAACACGAGACACGAAAGCAGCTATCCAGCCTGCTACGTTTCCAAGACCAAACTTCTTGCAGGATTTCTTTGTTGACTGCTGCAAAGGGCGTATGCTCAGTCAACCCTTTTATAGCCTGAAGGGGAGTCTACTTATCAGCAGCTGAGAGCCCTTACCGCCGATAACTGCGCCCTTGCTCCCTGCGTCTGTGGGCGCGGCGATAACGAGCGTCCAAGAACTCCCTG
The DNA here is from genome assembly GCF_964273705.1 of Natrix helvetica. NCBI lineage: Eukaryota > Metazoa > Chordata > Lepidosauria > Squamata > Natricidae > Natrix > Natrix helvetica. Next base: position 70,908,377 of record NC_138553.1, read on the forward strand.
CTGATCTCTGATTCACAGTCCCGTGACTCCTCCCCACTGCTCCAAGGCATGACATCAGGAGCCCCCCTCCTTTGGCTCTTACTGCTGCTCCATGCCTCAGGCGCCTCCTGGTGGCTGACCAGACTCTCCGATCCCTGCTCAGAGTCAGAACCCTGCCCAAGATCCTCCTCATTCTCCAGAGCCGACTCATAGGGACCGTCACTCTCGGAGTCTGGTGGCAGCTGCAATGGCTCCTGCTGGGCCACAACAGCAACCTATAAAGTTTCAGTGCAGAATTTTAAATACACAGCTCCCATATGAGTTGGAACCTGAGAGCATTCAGGATTACATGGACATTTTCACATGCAAAATTTTACACGCAAAGGAAATCTTTACATGCAAAGGCTAGGCCAGCAAGTCAATCATTGTTTTTCTTGTGGAAAACTGACAATGTGATGCAAATTTATAGATGGGAATTCATTTCTACTTGAGTGCTACATGAAATATTATCTCAACGAAGGTTAAGATTGTAATACGCAGTTGCAGACAACTGCTCTATGCATAATTAATTTCATTAGCAGTTGGAATGTATTATAGAGAACAAACTTTGCCAATTAAAAGAAAAAAAATAGTTGAAGATTATAGACAGAGAGACAATTTGCTGGAGTATGTACCATTGACGAAAATAACTTCCTCTGTGATCTAACTAAACTTCACTTTTATAGGTACTAAATGGCTTGGGTGGGGACTTACTATCCATGTTATTATGGCTCAACTAATGAGATATAAATATTTTTAAGGGAAAGGTATAATTGTATATATTTTCACAAAGATATATGAAAATAGGTGGAAGTGTTAAAACTTGCAGGAGATATACGGACTGTAAAATTATGCATATCACATAACGCAAAACCAGTGTGTCATTGATATAATCCTATTTATATCTGTTTAAAAGTAATTCTGTATCCAGTGGGGCTATATTGCAGCTTTAATGAGATGCATTTTAAGAACAACTTTATGCTTGTAAAGTTATCAATAGTTATTTTTAAGCAAGCACTGAAATTATTAAAGATTTCAAGAAATCAGCAAGTAAAATTCTAATAGAAATATTTCTTCTTTCTAGGTCACTATGTTGTATTAATATATTGAAATGATATATTATCATCCAGATAAACAGAGATATTTTAAATAAAAATATAGGGCCCGACCAATATATGGCCCACAGGCTACATTCAACCTGCCATGTGTGTAACCCACCATTTTTTAAAAAGTAGTAAATTTACAGCTGCCTCTGCCACTTTTTTACTTTCATCACTCCACTAGCATGGAACAGCTGATCGGAATATTTCTTTATAGTACACAATTTTTTAAAAAAATCAACATGTCCCTTTCCTTGCATACGTTAGGCAGCATGATATTTCAATGAGGAATAATAAAACAGTTTACCCATCTTTTTTTGCAACTTTAATTGACTAGTAATGTTTTTTAGGTATTGTTTTACATTTTGTTTCATTTTCTTTAAAAATCATTTTTGGCCTGTACTGGTGGGATATTTCCCTAAAGTGTTTTTGGGGGAAGGAGCAGAATGCCATTGAATAAGGCTTGAGTTCTAGTAACAGCCCACACAGGTTACTGCAGTTTTCTGCACAATATTTCAGAAGCAGGTTGATACTGGCTTCTTACCAAGACACCAAAATGGTTGTCTCCTAAAGTAGTACAGAGAGATTCTTGGTCATTGCCTAAGCCCGTGATGGTGAACCTATTGCACGCAGAGCCCTCTCTGTGGACAGGTGCACCATCGCCAGCTGCTCTTCTGGTTTCTAGCTCGTGCACGCATGTCGGCCAGCTGATCTTTGCATGCGCCGGAGCCCTGGAAACCCAAAGATGAGCTGGCCAGTGCGCATGCACTCGATGGCCAAATGTTTTTTTGTGTTTACAGGGCACACATGAAGACTAGCTGGGGGGTGCGCGCATGCACACCAGCCACCTGGTCTTCAGGTTTTCAGGGCTCTGGTGCATGAATGCTCAGACTCGCATTCCAGTTTGGGCACTCGGAGTCGAAAAGGTTCGCCATCACTGGCCTACGGCCTAGCGAGCTTTATTATTTATTTAAGCATTTCTATGTTTCTTCTGATTTAAACTGATCTCAAAGCAATTTACAATTCCAACTAATAATTACAATTCAAGGAACAAATTAAACTATATACATAGAGATTAATAAAAGACAGTATTTGGGGCAATGGTCAACTCTAAGAATGAGTACATTTCAATGTAAGCTCTTTATGTTACAAATGTCATAGATAGGTAAGGCTGAGCCGAGGGTATAGATCAGGGGTGTCCAAACTTGGGAACTTTAAGACTTGTGGACTTCAACTCCCAGAATTCCCCAGCCAGCCTGGCTGGGGAATTCTGGGAGTTGAAGTCCACAAGTCTTAAAGTTCCCAAGTTTGGACACCCCTGGTATAGATAAATAGGTGGAAGGTGAACTATGGTGCATCCTTCATTTGTGTGGTTAACCTGGATAGTCTTGACATGCTTTGCTTTAACAAATTCCAGAGAAGATCTAAGAGGGCAAAAAGAGAGGAAAGAGAAGAGAAGAAACAAAACATCATAAAATTATGAGATTTTGAAACTGGCCTTAAACATGATATAGACTGTTAATAAAATCATTGGATTAATCAAAAATAATACTGCATGCCAAGGAACGGTAATGAATGAAAATATATCTGTTAAAATAACATGGCACAGGAACCTTCCAAAAATTACAATGGCATCTGTGTCATTTGCTTATGAATGTTGCTGAAATTCAGTTCGAACCTAAATATGCCAGAATAAAGCACTGGAGGAAAGACAAAATGACAATAGGTGAAGGTACATATGTGTACCTCCGTTTCAAAGAGCCGGCGCTATCCAAAGACGTCTCCGTGGTCATGTGGCCAGCATGACTAAACGCCGACGGCACACAGAACACTGTTACCTTCCAACCAAAGGTGGTCCCTATTTTTCTACTTGCATTTTTAAATGCTTTCGAACTGCTAGGTCGGCAGAAGCTGGGACAAGTAACGAGAACTCACTCCATTATGTGGTGCTAGGGATTTGAACCGCCGACCTTTCTGATCAACAAGCTCAGCGTCTTAGCCACTGAGCCACCGTGTTCCTAATAAAATGACAATAGCTATGATTAATTATAACCAGTAGGTAACTGTGGAAGGATTAGTCCATACAATATGGACAAAGTAAGGTCCTGCAACCTCATTCTTTTCCATTCCTTTTAAAGGACCCACAGTTGTTGACACTGACAATATCAGCAAGAGCAGAAAAGATATTTAGAAGACAGTTCCCCCCCCTTCTTATTTGGAACTGAAATGATATGGTAGTCACTCCATTCAAGAAGCTACGGTAGATAAGTACAAATGCATTCACAATGAGCAGGAGTGTTAAAAACTGAACATTCTGAAGACCAAGATAATGAGGGACAAGAAATAGAGCAAACTCTTAGAGCTTCCCTGCAGCTATAGAAGAAGAAGAAAAGTGATGGAGAAAACAGACCAATGTCAGTCAACAGCAAGATGGCTTGGATGACACAGCAGGAAAGGGCATCCAAATATCATCAGCAAAATGATGGAAAAAGCCAAAAGCATCTTAGCAGCAGAAGCCATTTAAGAGACCCTTGTAGCAACAAGTTATGCAACAACTGATTCTCCCCCCCCCCAAAAAAGAAAATAATAATTCCCAACAGGACCAGGATTCTGTGGTCTATTAAAGAATTCCCACCAGCTGAAACTTACAAAGTGACAATGGCAATGGTCCAGCTCATAAAACACTCGGCACAAAGTGTCAGTTCAAACGAGGTAAGATTGGGCAGCCAGATTTTTTAGATGAGCGTTGTGTGAGATTGCGATAGGTCTGCCTCAAGAGAGCAGCTACCTCACCGAGAACAGCTCCAGAAAGGTTATCTGCAAACTGCTCACTCTGACCTTGTTAAATACGCTGACATTTTCCTTAATACCGTTACAATTGAGGGGGAGAAAAATGAGTGGAGCTAGAGCAGAGGTGGCAAACTCGATTTCATTGAGGGCCGCATCAGGGTTGTGTTTGCCCTTGGGGGATGGGCAGGAGGCTTGGCCAGCTCAATATCCATGTTTGGCTGCAACAGACTCCTGCAGCCCTCTGCCGGCAAAAACAGAGCTCAGGGGATCGCACGTGGCCCTTTCGAGCTCTGTTTTCACTGGCAGAGGGCTGAAAGAAGCTGTCACAGTCAAAAACAGGACTTACCGAGTTCCTTTTTTGCTGGCAAAGGTACCCCCGGCCAGTTCTCGGCTTTTTCCTGGGTGGCCTGGTGGGCCAGATCTAAGCACTCCATGGGCCAGATCCAGCCCACAGCTTCAAGTTTGACACCCCTAGGGAAGCAACTTGAGGAAGGAAATATTGTAACCAATTATATCCCAACTGCTAATCCAGTTTTCAGAATTGCTCAATTTATTAATCTAATGATTTCAGGTGTATTCATGGAAATTTATCTAAGACTACATGTATTCACAATACTATATTCCCACCATGTTTCCCCCCTGCTAGGGATGTATTGTACTCTAAATTATCCATGGATCCCTTTCTAGAAATCCCAATTGACAATATCCTACATAAAGCAAAGTAACAGCAAGGACAGAATACTGACTTACCCAAGCAAACAGCAGCTGTAAACTTTGTACATCAATAACTTAATATAGAGTAAGAATACCTCCAGCAGCATTAAGCAATCAAAAAAAATTAAGCAGATATGATGTAAAACCCTTGTTTCAAAATAGAAACTCTTTTTTTTCCTAGTATCTTCAAATTCATGTTCTACCAATGTACATTTTTCTCTCCTTTGCATGCATCTGTTTAATTAAATATTTTTAAATGTGGATCCCACAATACAGATAGTCCTTGGTTTTCAACCACAATTAAAGCCAAAATTTCTGTTGCTAAGTGAAGCATTTGTTCAGTGAGTTTGCCCCATTTTATGACCTTTCATGCCACCGTTGTTAAGTGAATCATTATAGTTCTTAAATTAGTCAAACTGTTGTTCAGTGAGTCTGGCTTCCCCATTGATTTCTTTGGCAAAAGTTGCAAAAGGGAATCAAAGGAAGAGCGTAGTTACTAGAGAGATTGCCAGGGAGGGCAGACAATTTTTATGTAGGCTTTCTCCTCCAGGACTCAAACCCATCTACCACGCATGCAGTGGGAAAATTCTGTGTTGCTGCAATGTCCACAAGAAAAAAATGGTTACAGAATTATAGCGGTCAACTTGTACAATTTTTCGGGAGATATCTCTAACAACTTTTGGAACATTATATTTACTTACATATCAGCTTTTCACCCTCGCAAACGAGGGAGTGACCCTAACAGTTTGAGAACATGTATTTTCTTAACAGGGATATTTTTATCCACTATTAATGACAGTACTATTTTTTTTTAATATATTGTAAAAAGTGATGTCTGTTGCTGGTCTATGACCGTAATAAAGATATATTCTATTCTATTCCAAAAGGGAATCATGTGACCCTGGGAAATTGCAACCATCATAAATATGAGTCAATTGATAATTGACCGTCAAGATGATACAACAGTTGTAAGTGTGAAAATTGGTCTTGAGTCACTCTCTTCAGTGCCGTTGTAACTTTGAGCGGACATTAAATGAATAATTGTATGTTGAAGACTATCTGTATCAGGGGTGGGTTCCTGCCAGTTCTAACCTCTTCTATAGAAGAGATTCCACAAATCTACAGTGCCGTTTAGAACCGGTTCCAGCTCCTTCCCCCCTCCCGTCTGCACATCATCAAGATGAAGAGCGAGAGGAGGAATTCTGGGAGTTGAAGTCCACAAGTCTTAAAGCTGTCAAGTTTGAACACCCTAGTTTTTTTTCTAAAGGGTTAGGGGTGCAAGGGTCTTGTAACTTGACAGCTTTAAGACTTGCGTGCTTCAAATTCCGGAGTTTCTGAGCCAATATTTTGGTTGCTAAGCAAGAGCGTTGTTAAGTGAGTTTCACCACATTTTACAAGTTGGCCACTCCCACCCAATCACATGACTGCCAAGCCACTCCCACTTGGTCACATGGCTGGCAAGCCACCCCCACCCAGTCACATGGCCGGCAAGCAACTCCCACAAAGCAGGCCACACCTACAGAAGAGGTTCTAAAAAAATTTGAAACCCACCACTGACCTGTATTTACAATATGTATAGTACAATAGAAAACTGGATACTTATTTTAGTTTCACTACTTTGCATTATGTCTAATGTAAGAAATAAATTATGTCTAATGTAAGAAAGAAATTAGAGGCAAGCATAAAACGGGACTGGTTTTCATTTACAAATGAAAAAATTTAAGAGTTTTAGAATATAATACTCAAGAAAAGGGGAAGAAGTTACCATCTACAAACTTTCTTTCTTGAATATGTTCTTTGCAATTTTACATATATAACTTGCATGTAGTTACTTATAAGCATCCACTAAACACTTGCAATCTGCATGACTTTTTCTATGTGTCTGGGTAGTCTTAATATATAAGAAATTGAAACAAAATGTGTAAAATTATATGGTGAAGTACATGAAGATTTTTCAATTATAACAGCGGCTCTTATTTATCCCAATTTATCTTCCGGAAAGATAATAAATCAGAACAAATTACTGCTTGGCCAATGCAATGCAGATCAGTTTATTTTCATGGTTTGGGATCCAGAAGCTAAGCAGACTGAATAGCACCACAATACATAACAAGAGTTATTCTAAACTTGAGAAAGCAGGAGATAAGAAAAAGCATTTCTATATTTATAAATGCATTTCTAAAAGCAAACATTCTGTTTCCATTACATTATCATTCCTCTGATTAAATTGTATGGGTTGGATTCATGGAATTCATAAATGTAGGAGAACAAACGCATCAGGACTAGATTCAGCAGTCCACCTGCATTTAAAAGACACAGGCCACACTTTTGAAGACAACAAAGTCCACATGTTGGACAGAGAGCACCTCTGATATGAAAGAGTGGTCAAAGAGGCCATTTATGTCAAAACTGAACAGCCCTCTCTTAACAGAGGGAAAAGGATATGACATTATCTCTCTCCAGTCTACAACACAGTCCTTTCAATAGTCCCAAGAAGGCTCCACACCAGTGGTGAAATTCATTTTTTTTTACTACTGGTTCTGTGGGAGTGGCTTAGTGGGCATGGTGTGGCTTGGTGGGCGTGACTTGGTGGGCATGGCAGGGGAAGGATACTGCAAAATCTCCATTCTCACCCTACTCTGGGGCCAGCCAGAGGTGGCATTTGCCGGTTCTCTGAACTACTCAAAATTTCCACTACCCGTTTTCCAAAACCTGACAGAACCTGCTGGATTTCACCCGTTGCACAACGATTTGCACCACTTAGGTGATCTGATGACACACACAAACCTCCAGGTGACCTTCACGGCTCACTAAAAGAATGCGAATGACCAGCTATCTGCAAGAAGTATAAATTTTGCCATTCCCCACCATTAAAGTCAGAGCTGAAGAAGCTTCTTGGATGAGAAGCGAAATGTCTTTGAAGAAAATCCAGAAAGTCCAGTTGCCTCTTGAAAAAGCACCTTTGGGACAACCATGACCTGGATGACTGAGAATCTCCGTAGACATTCAGGGAATCAAGCAGTTAGTTTTACATGCTCTTTTTACTCTTTTAAAACAGTCACTACTTCACTCAGCTTTTAAAACCCAGGCCAGTGTGAAAAGCAATATCACAATGTAAAAGATGCTTTCATGTGAAATAACATTAACAACGTCAATAAATGGTCCCTTTTCATTTGAAGAATGCAAGCTATAAATATCTATACATTATTTGAGGTTGACATTGCTCCTAGCATGATAGTATTTTCCTGCAGAAACAAGGCAAAAGGCTTGAAAGCAAACCACGATGTCCCACAATATGTGGACAAAGTACCAATGTCAAAAAAGCAGTGGTGGGATTCAAATAATTTAACAACTGGCTCTCTGCCCTAATGACCAGAGGGGTAGGTGTGGCTCGCTGGTCATGTGACTGGGTGGGCCTGGCCAACTCAACGTCACTCACATCGTGGGCGCTTCACCTTAGCTGTTACAATGTAATAAGGATTAACCAGAAAGGCATTTTCTGTATGCAGGCTAGAAGCAACACCAAAATGTTTCCTTCCTGCCTTCCTTACAGGATTATCCCTGTAAAGTGGGGAAAAAAACAAAATGAGATTTCTTCCAACAACCGGTTTTCCGAACTGTTTAGAAAGTTAACAACTGGTTTTCCCGAATAGGTGCAAACTGGCTGAATCCCACCACTGCAAAAAAGCCACAGGTGGGTAAATTACAGCTGTGCTGTTTGATGGGGAATATCTTATATTATTTTATAATATGAAATCCACTGATGACTTGATATATATGAACTTATGGAAGGTCCACTCCGGGCTTTTGCTATTTTTAGAGAGGTAAATTAATCCTGTTCATTTAAGAAATGAACAGGATTAATGAAAAGCTGTTTCTCAGACAATGTGAATATTAGATGGTCAGAGGTGTAGATTACGGTGCAGTTTTAGTCAGTAGGTAAAGATATTTACCCAGACTCCTGCTTCCCATCAAAATATTACATTTGGGATACAGTGGAGTAACCTGAAAGGTGCTTCTCAAAATGTTTGATTGTATTTTTAAAATGTATTTCAAACAGAGAAAGTCACTTTAACAAAAGTCTATGTTGCCATACACTAACCAAATAGAAACTTTATGCCCTTGGATTATTTGATGGTAGAAATTTCAAATTTCAAACTAGTCCCACTGCCAGACTTTTAATATTATTGTTCACTTTTCCATACTGAAGATTTTTAGGTATTTACTATTATTTGCTAAATAAATTAGAATGTGGGCTGTAATTCTAAGATACTCAAGACTTATTATTTTCCAAATAGGATCAATTATATTCATAACCTTCACCATAACATACACTATTGATCACCAAAACTCCATACACACCTGCAGCAATCTTGAGGCGTTGATAATCTTATCTGTTCTCTTGGTCAACTCTTGCAGTGAAGCAATTCATGGTTTAACATATTTTAATTCTCTAAATCTTTAAAGGCTTTGCATGACGCCATCATTTTGCCCGTTAATATACCAACATTTTATTGAGAGACATTAAAGGAAGTCTGGGTGCTTTTATTGTTGTCCTTGAGGCAGAAAATACTGCATTGAAGAGGTTCATTATTAAATATTTTACTACTGTCCATCTGGCTTACAGTCAATTACATTCAGTTAATGTGCTTATTAATGAAAATCTTGATATCCATTAGAAACTGCATACTCCAGTGTCACTTTTTAACACAAGTTTAATACTTAATTGGCATACTTTTATAAACACTTTGTCTTTATATTAGCATTCATTACTAGCAAGAAGACTACCATAAAATAAATATTCTACATTCCATTTTATAAACTGGAACATAGAGTCAATTATGAATCATCAATAAGTTTTAAGAAAACCCAAAGTTCCATAGAAAACAGTTTCAAAATACTTGTTCATTTAATAATAGCTTTTAATTGCTTACCAATGAACAATTGCTACATAGTACTTACACGGGCATTTATAATTAGCAAAGCAGTAAAATTCACCAATTATTATAAGACACTTTAGATAGAATTTTTCATTAATGTTGAGTGCCAGAAGGTAGTATTAGGCATCTCCTCTACCTTCCAAGAATGAGGCCCATTCCTAGAATCTCACCATACAGTATGTAGCTGTCAGCACTAGATATTAACATCTGTAGTATCTGTACCTTCAAACTTCCCAACTTTCATTCCTCTTTTAAATCCTAGGCATCATCTAACATAGGGGTGTCAAACTCGATTTCATTGAGGACTGTTTTTGTTTTGGGAGGGAGAGGAGGGGAATGGCCAGGGTCCGCATGGCCAGCTTGATGTCACTCGTGTTGGGGGTGCCTCTGGTGGCCCAAGCACTCTGCCTGTAAAGACTAGCTCCCAAGCTCCATTTTCTGCTGCAGTGGCCTCCTGCAATCTTCTGCCAGTGAAAACAGAGCTCGAGGGGGGTGGCACACACGGCCCTCCTGAGCTCCATTTTCACTGGCAAAGACAGCACAGGCCAGTCCTTCGCTGTTTCCAGGGCAGCCCCACGGATCAGATCTAAGCACCCTGTGGGCCTTGAGTTTGACACCTCTTATCTAATATGACCACCATTACACAACAACAATCAACTGACTAGCCTTAGCTTACTGAAAGTCCATTATTTTCCCGAAACTGCTTCTGTCATGACATGCTATCATCAGCTGCAGGGGATGCTTGGCTGTTACAACCCACCCAGCCATGCTCACTGTCACTCCCTGTGCATTACTTACACCCCTTACTAAGCCCTAATCCAAGTGGGGCTAACAGAAAGTGCAATACTGTTCTATGCACATAGTCTCTATAGCCAGTCTATAAGATACAAGCAAAAACACAATGCAATAGATTAGGGGTATCAAACTCAAGGCACGTAGTCCGAAACCAGACTGCTGGGTGCTTAGATCTGGACCGTGGCCCTCCCAGGCTCCATTTTTGGCCGCGACAGCCTCCAGCAACCCTCTGCCAGCAAAAACAGAGCTCCGTGTGTGTGTGTGTGTGCATATTTTCACTGGCAGAGGGCTAGCAAAACAAACTAAAAACAAAACAAAAGGAGAAATGTTTCCCCCTTTTGCATTTGAGAATGCAAGAAGGGAGAGGAAAAGAGAAAGGGAAAGAAGAAAGACAAAGAAAAAGAAGGGAAGATGGGAGAGCAAGGAAGGAAAAATAAGGAAAGAGGGGAAGGAAGAAGAAAGGAGAATGAAGAGGGAGGGAGGGAGGAAGGAAGGAAGGAAGGTTATAATCAGTGCGGGAGGGTCTGAAGGAAGTCCTGCCTCAGCACTTGGCCAGCAGAGGTGGCCCCAACACAAGTGATGTCGAACTGGCCATGCTCAATCTGGCCACACCCACTCCAGGCTCCAGGTCAATCAACCCTGATGCGTTCCTCACTGAAATTGAGTTTGACACCCCTGCCATAGATGGCCCAATAGATCAATCCAACAAACAACCTTTTTGAAATGTGTTCTCCAGAATATTATACTGGTAAGCAGGAACCTATCTATGTCCAGTTAGCCACAAGGTTCAGGTGACTCTAATAGTCGCGCCTTTGTCTATTCTTGCTGCCCAGACTGTTCACCACAGCATATTTTGTCTCCACCTGCCAGAAGTCTGGTCTTCTCTAACTGCCAATTGTCCTGTCAACACGACATCTTCTGGCTGCCATACTCCTCAAAAAGGCAGGTTATTCAATCATATTTACAGCATTAATGTGTATTAATGTTAGTAACAAACTGTGTATCATTAGAAGCCAGAGGCAAATTTAATATTATGGCCAAGCTTAGAAAATACTGATTAAAGAGGGGGAAATACATTTTCCAGCCAAAACGAATACCTTCAGACATTAGATGAGACTACCAGGCATGTCTGAGAAAAGAACTCCCAGTCTAACAGTGTGAAACAGGAAATACAAAAAGTGCAGATCAGGAATGATTTAGTTACCATATTTGATGATTAATAGTTGTCCACAGGCAACTTGTTTAAACATATTTAAGATAAGACCACAGAACAGATGCTTGATGTAAGCAGTGCCCAGCAGTGCCCAGAACCTTGCATTAGCAAGGTTCTTCAGGCAATAGTAGGTTGTGAATTTTTTTTTCAATTCACAATGTAATGTTAAACTACAATACCTAATTCAAACCTAATGATAAACAACATAAGCTTTGTTTCTTTTTGGCTTATCATAATATGTAAATCCAAACCAAGAAAGAAACTATGAGTTGCTAATAATTTCAAGCTTTTCTGTTTACTGTAATGAACAAGGATTTTTTTTAAGTTTCTGAAGGCTTATACATATATGTATTTGATGCAAAAAGAAACAAAAAAACCCCGAAACCAAGTAGTATTCCTTATAAACACATTATTAATCCAGACAATAAACAATTTTAATTTGAAAAAAATGTGCATTGCAAATAGACTTATATAACATCCTTCTAGCACAAAATAATGATTAGCTTAGGAAAGTAGATAAAAGTACCAAGTGAGGGTCAGCTGTTTATTAGCATAAATAGAATAGAATAGAATAGAATAGAATAGAATAGAATAGAATAGAATAGAATAGAATAGAATAACACAGATAGAAGGGACCTTGGAGGTCTTCTATTCCAATCCCCTGCTTAGGTAGGAAACCCTACATCACTTCACGTGTATGCATATAGAGATAGCCAGTTTGGTCTAGTGGCACCAGCTAGAAAGTGGGAAACCATGAGTTCAATTCCCGCCTTCAAAGCCAGCTGAGTAACTTTAGACCACTCATTCTCTTTCAGTCCAATCCACCTCACAGAATTGCTGTTGTGGGGAAAATAGGAGAAGAATTAAGATTGTATGTATTCTCTGCTTTCAGTTATTTGTAAAAATACATAAAGGCTGGGAGAAAGAGAAAGAAAGAAGGAAGGAAGGAAGGAAGGAAGGAAGGAAGGAAGGAAGGAAGGAAGGAAGGAAGGAAAGGAAGGAAGGAAGGAAGAAAGGAAGGAAGGAAGGAAAGAAGGAAAGAAGTATTGTGTTTAAAACTATAACACTGTCTTATGTCTACTTTACAGTTTCTCCATCATTTCAAACTATTCAAACCCCTTTTTAAGCTACATTTCAAAAGACTTATAAATACAAATATTTAATTGTTTTAACAAGTCAGGGATCAACATCATTTGCATGCACTTCTGCTCCCCGTGATACCAGTTCAGCACCATAATTCTGGCCTCTTTAAACAAAAGCTGCCCTTTAAGCCAGAAATAGAAAACATCAAATTAATGTCAGGTTACTAGACCGAACTTCAACCAAGAACATCTCATGGTGAGTCAATAACTGTGCAGAGGCTGATAAACAAAGTGACTTCTTGTTAGTTAACTGACATTAGAGTTCCTATTTACGATGCAGTGGGGAATTGTAGTTTGAACAAAGCAAAATGTTAGCACCAAAGATGGAACATAAGGGAAGGAGGCAGAAAGGAACATGCAGGCCTGAAAGTAGTCTCAGATAAAATCAAAAACAGTCAAACACTATAACATGTTGAACATGACGCCTCATAGGCAACCGTTCTTCATGTGACTAGCCACCACTGAACAGATGAAAAGAAATAGGATCAGAAGGATTGTTATTGTTCTTACCCAGGCTTCCTAAAAAAAAAGTCCTGGACCCAGCAAAACCCCTTTTATTTACATGACTGTGAATTCCTTTCATTCACAGTCAGCAAGGCATTAGCAAACAGTCTTTCAGAGGAATGTTTATCAACACGAACCTTATCTCATTTGGAGAGCTGCCAAATAACTAGTTTCCAAACAGGGCAAGGCAAAACTTGGCACAGAGTCTCTTATCACCACAAACAGAATCTTCCACTCTTGAAACGGCCAAATGAATGAATTGTTTCCTGCAAAAGCCCAGTCCTCATTCGCTCCTCTTTTGTTTCCTATAGGAGGGGCCAATCACCTCCAAGGTGTGGCTTTACTCCTAAGTCAAGTTTACTCCCGTCTTTCTTAGTTGTTCTTGGGACAGGCTCCAGCTCTTATTCTGCCTCACTGCTGTCTAGCTCCCTCTCTGCCTCCAAGGCAGAGCCCTCATCTGAGCTTTCCTCAGCCCTCAGGACTGGCCCATGTTCCTCCCCAACCTCCTCACTGTCTGACTCTGCTGCCAGCTCTGCTGGCCGCCGCTCGGGCCACAACAACAAGAAGTAATTGCCTAATGGTGAGAACAATTAACTAGTGGAACAGCTTGCCTTCAGAAGTTGTGGCTGCTCTGTCTGGAAGTTTTTAAGAAAAGACTAGTCAGCCATTTCTGTGAAATGGTATAGAGCAGGGATGTCAAACTGGTAGCCTGTGGGCCGGATGCCAGCCCAGCTCCCGAAGGTGAAACGTCACATGACGGCAATGTGATGCTGTGAGTTTGACACCCGTGGTATAAAAGGGTCTAGAAGACCACCAAGGTCCCTTCCAACTCTGTTATTCTGTTGCAGACGTATCAACTTTTTTTTTAAAATACAAAACGTATCAACTTGTATCCTTCAGACTACCAAGCCCCATGACTGCCTGTTTATAATTCATCGCAGAAACGTAGTACAGGTAGTCCTCGATTTACAACAGTTCACTTAGTGACTGTTCAAAGTTACAATGGCAATGAAAAAAGTGACTTATGGCCATTTTTCACCCTTACGATCGATGCAGCACCCCCAGGGCCACATGATTTACATCTGGATGCTTGACAACCGACTCTCATTTATGAGAATTGCAGTGTCTCAGAGTCATGGGATAATCTTTTGTGACTTTCTGACAAGCGAAGTCAATGGGGAAACCAGATTCACTTAACAACCATGCTACTAACCTAACAGCGGCAGTGATTCATTTATCAAATGCAGCAAGAAAAGTCGTAAATTGGGACAAACTCCCTTAACAAATGTTTCACTTAACAACATAAATTTGGGGGTCTATTGTGGTCGTAACAATAGGATTGGCTGTAGTAGTAATATTACGAAATAATACTTTTGGATATTGGAGTGGACTTGAAAAGTAGAATGTGATTACTGAGCCTTTTTTTAAAAAAAAGTATTGTTTTAAAAATATTTTTTTAAAAATATCTTTTTAAAAAACCTTTAGAAGAGGAAATATTGTACCGTGCGTTTCCATTTTATTTGAATATTTCCATTTGGAAAAAACATATTTTATCCTGCTTTTTATATGACACAATAGTTACAGACGTATGGGTTGTATAGAACTCAAGGTAACAAATGTGTGAAAAATGTATTCTGAATACACAGTTGCACATCTCTGAATGTGTGACATTCCGGAAGTGGCTGTTATGGGAAGAATAAACATCCTTAAATTATTCAAAACCAGCTTTGTTTTTCATTGCTTCTTTCTGCATGACTGGTTCTTACAATAAATAAACTCGTTTCTTCTACATACAGTATTAAGCTGCAACCAGCAAATCGTTAGGACAGTGTGTCTCCATCCATGTGGTATATGGATACATATGTGTGTACATGTATATGCATACATATGTGTGTGTGTTTACGGCTTGCCTTTAATTGCTCCAACAGAGTGTTATTTCATCTTGGAAGCAGAAAACAGCATATAATGATTCATTCATTTAGTTTGGCAGCTCAACAGAAACATTTGTGTAATTGTTAGGCTAACAATGCAATTTCTTTTTTAAACTGCTACTTGTTTTGTTACTTAAAATATGTAATTACTATATGTTGAATATAAGAATCACTCTCAGAATGATCCAACCAGAAAGCGTTCAGTTAAATATAAAACTTCAATACATTTTCTATCTAAAATGATGAAATTATTATTTAATTGAAATAACTTATATTTAATTTTGTGACCATTGAGTCACAATGATGTTATGCCCAACATAAATAAAATTAAAGATCACATGTCTTACCAATTAATACCCAAATGCTCATAGCTTGAATAAAAAACAAATCTCAAAATCATATTTCTAAAAATAAAACTTCTGTACCTTCAACTATCTATACCTTCCCCAGACCAAAACTCTAGACCATATCTAGAAAATGTGCAACATAGTTTAACATTAAAAAAAAATCATACCTCAAAATAATTTTGTTTTTTATATTACAGGATAATTCAAGCTGTTCCTATTTCATCCAATTTTTTTTATCTCAAAGTAATGAAAAGTGACAAGACAGACTTCACTTATGGCTATAAACAGAAATAATAAAGTATTTTAATATATAGATGGGTTTTCATATATATCAAGATTTATCATCTTAAATGGAATCATATGACCTGAAAAGATATGCTACATTACTTCCTGATATGATTATACAAGTCTGAATGTTTGAAACTATCAAAAAATTAATATTATATCTGAACTACTCTTACAAATTATAGACATCGAATCTATGAAATCAATATGCATAAATAGCTTTAGCAACAAAAACAAATGATAGGCAGAAGATGCTAAGCAATCCTCAATTCAGACTGACTACTAAATTCATTCAAAATACAGTTTGAAATCTTTCCATTCTATTATTGTATTTATTTATACATTTATAGCAGATGGAACTGAAAACAAATTTTTCAAAATGCAGAACAAAAATCTCCACTATATTGACTAACTCAAATTAATTATTCTTTATGTTCAAGTGAATATTTATGAAATTATTTCCAATTATAGAAAACAGCTGACTTTCAAAAATAAACTCACATTTTGAGCTGTATGAATCTTAAGAGGTCTTTTAGGATCATACATGAGTGCAATTCACATCAATTCAGTTATGATTTTTCAACTAGGAAGTTAGATAGTTTGTAACTCCTAAATGTGACTTCAGTTGTAAAATAAATTTACCCAAGCTCCCATGAATTTTTTTTTCAAAATCACTGAAAATTCAACTGTACTGCAGAGTAAAGTGTACAATGTAATAATCTTTCCCAACTAACAAAATATATTTTCATTTTCAGAAAAAAAAATTAAAAATCACATTTGGAAGTAATTTAATTTTTTTTTAAAAAAAAATCGGAATAAGCTTGAAAGCATTTTTTACTTCCTAGAGAGAAAACCTGGTATTAAATTCTACAAGAATTTTAATACAAATCTTTCCCACTGCTGAATACCTAATTCTTTTACCATGTTTCCCCGAAAATAAGACAGGGTCTTATATTCTTTTGACCCCTGAAATAAGTGCTTGGTCTTATTTTCAGGGAAGTCTTATTATTTTTGAGGTGCGGGAAGCAGCGATCGCGGTCTCTCTCATGGCTGCTTCTGTGTTGCAATGTTTTCGGGGAGGGCTTATTTTCAGTGAAGGGCTTATTTTAGCACATGCGCTCAAAAGCCCCATTGGGCTTATTATTCAGGGAGCGTCTTATTTTCAGGGAAACAGGGTAGCTGGGTCGATGGTTACATTCCCACCCCCTTGGATAATTCTGCCTTCTCTCTCTATAGGTATGTCCTGTATAGAATAGAACGTTTTATTCTATGAGCACTTAATTGCAACTGAAATTGAAAAATACATTATCTACCCCAGAGGTGGGTTGCTCCCGATTTTCTACCGCTTCGCTTCCCTTTGCACAGTTCAGTGTAAATTGTTCTTTGCGCATGCGCAGAACTATTTACAGTGAATTGCGCACGTATGCACACTACTCAACAAGCCGGCAGTGGCAGTGGTGACCAGGAAACCGTTCAGGGGCGTGGGTCGCTACGACCAGGGAACCGGTTCTACGACCCAGGCCAAAATACCACTACCGATTCAGGTGAACCGGTAGCAACCCATCTCTGATCTACCCTCAGATTAGCTTCCTTAAAATAAGTTTCACAGCATTCAGGGATGAAAATGTAGCACTTGTCTCCAATCCTTCAATGGAGCTATTTCATATCCAGAGCATGTAGTATCTGCAAAGGCAGTTTCTGAACTATCTTTTTTCAAATTATTTCCAAAATGCTGCACAGCTCTAATAAAAATACATTTCTTTTCACTGGGCTGCCTTATTCTTTACGTAAGGAAATGTATTTCTAAAAATATCAATGAGAGAATGCACATAAAATGTAGCACAGTTTCTATGCTAACCATAAGAAAAATCTAATTAAGAATAGACTTTGGCATTTTCCTGATGACTCATCTTCTCTGCAGAACCATATTGATTTCTATTTTATGTTTATGTTTTTTCTCAAGATAACACTCTGTGAAAACAAAAACCTTTGCATTAGCATTAATAATTAGATATTATGTTTTATCCAATTCCTCTGCTATTTCATTATAGCAACTGCAACTAATATTCATGCCATCAAAAATATTTTATTTAACAATCAGATATAAATTCCATAACAAAACTTTCCCTCCAGCTCTACTATCTGGATTATCTAAATGGTATACATAACAGTATTTTACGCCCTTATTTCTTATCACTAAGTGTGAATTGGAGAGCCTGATTTTCTTTCAATATCTGGAATACAATAATTCAGAAAATGAACTTGCTCACATTCAGAGCATAAGAGTGAAAAGAAAAACTGAAGTTGTGCTTCATCTTGCCTCTTAATTTTATAGACTTTTTTCCTAAAAGGAGATGCTGTTGCATTTTCCCCCTTTCTTTTAAAAATAAAGACATTTTATATATTTGAGGACTTACTTTGCCTGAGGAGGATGAGAGCTTTTCCTATCTTTGTGACAAGAGCTGCAGTATAGTCCACTTTTAATGTTACTAGTAGGGCGAGTTTAAGGTACATCTATTTAAAAAGTATATCTTTGTCTTTCTACTGGGCTCAATCCAATATTCATTTCAATGGAAAATCTTGTTCTTACTGTCTTGCAGAAACAAACGTTATTGTCAAAACTCAAACTGTAACCATCTACCAGAAATCTAAATTCAGGCATTTCCCACCAAATATTTAATTAAAAGCAAGTGTTTTCCAAATTTGTACATAGAGTTGTTAATAATGCAGGAGAGAGAGAAAAATTGAAAAAATGTATAAAATTGTTGCATATATTGTATATGTAGGACACATACATCAAACACTGAGCACCAAGAAAGAAACACTGAGCTGTGGTGGCACAGTGTTTAGAAGGCAGCATTGCAGGCTAATTCTGACTGCCGACTGCCATGTCAGCAGTTCGATGAGTTAGAAACCATTTCTAGATGAGAACATTCAGGGTTCTTGCCTTTTGTATGAAATCTTTTTCAATACTTTTTAAAATAAGTATTATCATGCAAAACAATAGCACTTAGACTTATATACCACTTCATAGTGCTTTGACAGCCCTCTCTAAGTAGTTTACAGAGTCAGCATATTGCCCCTAACAATTTGGGTCCTCATTTTACCCACCTCGGAAGCATGGAAGGCTGAGTCAACCTTGAGCCTGGTGGGATTTGAACTAGCAAATTTCAGGTAGCTGGCAGTCAGAAGTAGCCTGCTCTAACCATTGTGCCACGGAGACTCAGGTCACTACATTGAAAATCACTTCAGAGTTGTGCCATAACCACAAAATAAAGCCTATCATGTTTTCTAAGTTGTTTCCCAACTTGGAAGATAACAATGATGTCTTCTGTTCCATTTTATTCCAAAAACGTTCCTACGTCCTATAATTGGCCTTGACAAGCTACAGATATTATTGGTATAGAAGGCAAAAAAATTCACCTCTACTACCATTGGCTGAAATAGCTGAGGGGAGAATAGCAGGGGTATCAAAGACAGTCATATTAAAGACAAGTTCAGAGATGGAGAAACTGCTTGGATAAAAAACAAGCAACCATTTGTGAACTCGCAAAGCATCCCAGGCCTGCTCTCGAGTTGCTATAGGCAGCAGGAGGGAAAACTGATGGAGCAGCATGGCAGCCAGAACTCAGAAACACATTCCACACATACCTTTCTCAAGGTTGTATCCCAGGATACCTGCAACAGCCAGAGGGGCTTAATCCCTACAGTCCGCAAAAGTGCTCTGTTGGAGAATATGATTTATGACACACCTTGGGAAGAGGGGGAAAACATGGTCATAGTTGGGCCATACATTACATAGGGGCAGAGCTGGCTTCACCTGGGTACGTGCCAACATGTTGCTCCTAATAAATAACTGGATTTCTTTTGAAGCCTGGCTCGAGGCTCATGATTTAATTAGGGCATCCGTTCGAACCCTGACACAATTCCTTGGCTGCTTGGTCTGTAAGCTTATTGGCGTTCTATTTTGCTTTGCTGTGGGAAAATTAGAATTAGAGGGTACATTCGGTATATGTTATGGTTGTATTTTTATGGAGCTGCAAATTTGACTACACATATACATTAACAGGTGTTGCTATGGTTTTTAGTTGCCAAATACAAAACCATATTGCTTTGGTTCTTTGATGAACATGGCAGACAGATTACCACCTGAAGAAATGTGTACTGTGCTAAGCACTAGGAAGAAGCATTAATCCAATTAACTCTTAAAAGTGTATTTTTGATTTTATTATATGTTCAAGAACAGTACTGAATTTATTGTTGTTACTACTTTGCTTTTTCTGGGCTCAGTTGTGGGGTCGTTTCTGTTTCTGCATGCTATAAAAACAAACTTAGTTATTTTTACTAAGTATGTATGTTTAATAAATAACAAACATATAGAAATGCATACACATATGTATGCATGCATGTATTTATGTTATGTGTTCATTAGACTTGCATCCTACTCATCTCCCCTGTTTGCTCTGGAAAATATAATTCAATTTGACATTTTTTCTGCAGCTGAAGTGGGATGTAGCACTTGTTCTGGACTGCCATGCCAACTATTCTTACAAAACAAAAGAGATTTTGTCTGCTTCTTGTGGTGGATCAATCAAAATGCTTTTAATACATGCACACAAAATCAGTAAAGACTTAATAAAATTGTGACTAAGTTAAGTGTGCCAAAGAATTGAGGCTTTGAACTATGGTGCTGGAGAAGACTCCTGCGAGTCCCTTGGTCAGTCTTACAAGAGATATCAACTCTGACTGCTCTTTAGAAGGCCAGATCCTGAAGATGAAACTCAAATACTTTGGCCACCTAATGAGAAGGAAGGACTCACTGGGAAGAGCCTCATGCTGGGAAAGATTGAGGGCAAAAGAAAAAGGGGACGGCAGAGAATGAGGTGGCTGGCTGGAGTCACTGAAGCAGTAGGCGTGAGCTTAAATGGACTCCAGAGTATGGTAGAGGACGGGAAGGTCTGGAGAAATGTTGTCCATGGGGCCGTGATGGATCAGACACAACTTTGCAACTAACAACAACAAAATTAAGTCACTAAATCAAGTAAGTTGTCATTGATTTCAATGTGTGTTCCTTGGTACCAATTAAGCTAGTATCCAACCTATCATATGGCTATGAAACTTGCCCTGAGATTTACAGCATCAAAATCAGTCATCCCACTGCAGTACAACTAGGAACTAACTGTCCAATTACGTGTGTGATAATACCTTACAAACATTTAAAAATGTTTTTTTAAAGAAGTTATAAATATAATTCAAAAGATAATTCATCAATGAGAATATGCAGGTATTGAGTGGTATACAGAAGACGTGTATTTGTAAATAGATATGTAAAATTTCTCTTTTGATGCACATTGTAATCAGTAACTAAGCTTATTGTTAATCCCACTTTTCATAACTGACAAATGCTCATTTAAGATTTAATTCTAATGTAAGAGCAAGTTCCATCTGTCCTTGTGTTATAATAATGCCTAGAATTTTTAAAAGTATCTTTCTTCATCCAGTTATTTTTAAATCAAAATTAGAAGTTTAAAATACATTAATAGATCAATATTCATATACTTTCACATTATTTCAGTCATTAATATCCAATAACAGATATGAAACTAATATACTAATACATCTATGAGGGATTCAGAACAAACCTTACCTAGTATTTTACCTAGTATTATCTAAAGTAATTTAATTTTTTTTTAGATTGAGCACGTGAAAACTTGTTATTAACTCCTTATATATTGTTTGTTTCATTTTTGCAGGAATGAATGGAACAGCAAAAGTGGAAGGCATTTAGCAATCAACATTGAAGACAACCTTCCTTTCTAGCTTCTCTTGGACTTGGGTTGAAAACTTCAGTACTGTAGGAAGTTATATAAGATAAAAGACAAACTAACAAAAACAATCCTGAACCCTGAATAAGGAATGAAACTAGATATTACTTCAGCGGCATAGTATATGGCAGGAGTCTGCACGCTTAAATACTCAAAGAGCCACAAAGCTCCTAACTGGAAGCCCCGCATTCAATTCTGGAGTGGACTGGAAGTCCAGTTCTCCCACCATAGAGTCTCCTCCTAGCACAGCATCCTTTTTCTTCTTCCTATCCTAACCGAAAGTCCTATCAATTGTGGAGCCAACTGGCACAGGGAGTAGCAGCAGAGGGATGAAAGAGCTATATGCAGCTCCAGAGCAGCAGGTTGTGGTCCCCTGGTATAAAGGATTGATGGAAAACAACACTAACACAATGCCAGTACCCACATAATCATAGATATCTTTCCTAAATACAATAATGTCAAAACAATGATCTCAAGATGTCATAAAAGATTCTCCTCCCTTCTGCACTTTTCATTGCAAAATGGACTACTAATATCTAAAGAGCAGAATTAGCACTCCAATCAATGGCACATGGCAAGTGACATTTTGTGATGGGTTTCTGGAGATGTCTGTGCATGCAAGTCCAGAAAAAGTTAATAATCTTAACATAGTCCCATAAAGGATAAAGAAAATGCCAAAGTGTACCAGGCCATATGCAGAACAGAATCAGAGATGATATAAATTCTGATTGCGGTGTGGAATTTGAGAGTCAGAAGATATTTACAGGATTTTCCTTACATTTCTTAGACCTTTGTTCTTGGAATTACTGTTCAGGTGAGTAGTTTTAATGTTGATGGCCCTGAGAATCTAGTTTTTAAGGTGGGGGGGGGTGTCTCTAAAAATAATTCATTAATTCAGCAACCTGTAACTTCGTCCTTTAGACTTCCTGTCCCTCGCCATCTAAATTCTCAGATCTATCCTTCAAAGTCAGCTTATTAGAAACTGTTAATTCCTTACAAGAAAAATAGAATCATCTAACCACAACCAAGTTCAAAGAAGAATAAGGCAACCTTAGATGGAGGAAAGAAGTAACTCAGAGCTCATTCCTGACACCCAGAACACATAGGCAAAAATCAAAAGCTGCAAAAAAAGAAGGTGCAATACACCTAGAACTTCCCTTCCCTCTCCTTTACATAAAGTATACACAACTGCAAAAAGTGTTGTTTGTTCATATTTCAGAGCACGTGAGAGTGTGTATGAATTTTGCGGTTTAAATGTTTTTATTTTATTTTTCTTCTCTAATTTGACATCCTTTTCCTTTTGGTAAGTACCAAAAAAGCACATCCCAGAATCAGCCAATAGGCACTTAGGAATGCATATTTAGCAGTTACCATGACAACAGAATTTTTAAAATGACATTTTTTTTAAAACTGTTCCTTTCCCTTTAGATATTTTTTCTTGGTGGGCGAGATAGGCAAACTGGGACAACTGGTTTAGGTGTTTAAGAATCTCCTACAATACTGCAATGCAGACTTTAATATTAGAAAGGCGACATCTCTTTAGAACTAAATTTAATCACCAGGGTTATTTGAATGAGTGACTAAACAAACTTTTTTAGTTTCCTCTATCCACAAACCTCTTTTCTTGATCCTGGGGCAGACACAGAACCTAAACATATGGCCAAACACTTTAAAAAGGAGAGGAGAGGGGTGGGGGGAGGAGAGGGGAGGAGAGGGGTGGGAAGAGGAGAGGAGTGAGGAAGGGTAAGGAAAGGAGAGGGGTGAGGAGAGGGGAGGGGAGGGGAGGAGAGGAGAGGAGAGGAAAGAGGAGAGGAGGGAAAATAAGAAAAGAATCAATATTACTCATTACTGATTTACAAGACTCATTGATTCAGGAATGCATTATTCCAAGAGTATTTGAATGCCCTACTTTCCTCTGGATCATGCTGAAACTTCTCTGCACCATGTTGCTCCAGAGCCATTTAAAGATTTCCAGGAGTAATTCTTCAAAAGTGGTTTTAAGGGTTTTGGATAGTCCAGTTCCAAAGCAGATGGAGAAGGGAGAAAAATGTCCAGTCAAAAGGTACTGCGATCTAGTTTGCCAAAAAGCTAATGTGCAACATTTTTTTCCCCTATCCATCTGCTTAGCTTGGAAACCTTTCTTCTGTTTTGTTCATCTCCTCAAAGGCTTGTTCCCCTTTGGGATTTGTCATGTAAAAATCAGGTATCTGAACATTACTTCAAATAAATATTATTAGTATCTGACAGGAATTATTAAAGTGAAACAATGCAAATTAACCGCATAACAGTATGGGGTTATGGGGCTATGGAAGGGTTTGATATGATTAAGAAGTAATTTCTACATATCCCTACGACTGAAAGTTGTACTCTTGATATATTAAACATTACATTATCATATATCCTCTGCATAGCATAATATTAATAGTTCAAAACTCTGTTCAGAATTAAGTAAAAGATGATTTAGCACATGAAATATTATTTTAACCTTGCTGCAACTTGTCTCCCCACTTAATAGCTCCAGAAAGGGGGGGGGGATATAGATAGCACTTTTCAAGTAACAAAGTAAGCTCTTATGAGATAATACAATGTGGTAAAAGGGCTATAGCTATACCATCTATACATATATACAACTCCCATTATACTTAACGGACATTAAGTCAAAATGGAAGTGGCAGAGTAAGCACATTAGGCAGGACTGCACTACGTAATGGTGTTAAAAGCAATCTTAAGAGTAATAGCATTTTTAATTTGATCTTCATCATCTAACTTACTTGCTTATAAATTTCATCTATGCGTGAAACAAAATTCATTTTTCAAATTACTTGTTAGCGTAACTCTATCGAGTAGCAATTTCTTTATTACTATACAGATCACGTTCAAATTACAAATAGTTCTTAGGCGGTATAATTTGTATTATGAATTACATTCAGTCAAATGTTGTTGTTTATTTCTTAAACAAGACAGTTTAACAAGGGAATAGAAACTCCTAATCATAAAAAGAGGATATCCAATCAGTTCCATATAGAAAAGCAAGATGACTTAAAGTAGCAAAAGAAAAAGAACTGTTCATCCTAAAACAGATATAGGAAAGACTAAGGTACTATGATTTTGAAGGATCTAAGCCAGTATTCTCAACCTTCCCAATGCCGCGACCCTTTAATACAGTTCCTCATGTTGTGGTGACCCCCAAACATAAAATTGGTGTCTCGGTTCCTAAAACCATTGAAGATATGTGATTTCAGATGGTCTTAGGTGACCCCTGTGAAAGGGTCGTTCGACCCCCAAGGGGGTCCCGACCCACAGGTTGAGAGCCACTGGTGTAAGCAGTGATGGTGAACCTATGGCATGCATGCCAGAAGTGACACACAGAGCCATCTCTCCTGGCATGCCAGCCGTCGCCCGTTGGTCTTCTGGGTTCTGGTCTTTGTGTGTGCATGCGTGCCAGAAACCGGAAGACCAGGTGACCAGCGCGCATACACACATCACAAACTAGAAGCTCAGCCTCCTGGTGCACATATGAGTTCTGAGGAACTGCTCTTCCGGTTTCCAGTGCTCCCCAGTGTGCGGACAGGCGCTTCCATTTCAGCACTTGGTCTATAGGTAGTCCTTGCATAACAAGGGTAATGGGGCTTGGAAGGTCCATTGCTAAGCAATGAGGTCATACAGTGTACCATCATGTGACCAGTTTGCTTAGCAACAGCAGTCCCAGTACCATCATTAAGTGAAAATCCTAGTTCATTAAAGCAAGAGCTTCATATGATTGCAATTTGTGACTTCTTGTCAGCCTCTCAGGCTGGGATTCAGTCAGTTCGGAACAGTTCAGGCGAACCGGTAGCTCAAACCATCAGCTGAGAGCAAACCGATGATCAGATTGGCCTGCCTGCCCTTGCGCTTGACTTACCTATACCCTTTCAGGTGATTAGCGCGGCAGAGCAGATTGATGTGCCTCAGCTTGGTTACTCACCAAGTAGTAGTGTGGAAGGTTAAGTTTTGGTAAAGCTGTGCATGTGCACAAAGTGTGCAGGTTAACATGTAATAACCGAACCGATTGTTAAACCGGCAGCATCCCACCACTGCAGCCTCCCACAAGGGAAGTCAATGGGGAAGCTAGCAGGAAATCGCAAAAGTCCCAGGCACCTCACAAGGTGGTTGGAGGAAACATGAATTCTGCAACAGAGGTCCTTGGAAAAAAAGTTACAAAATGGCAATCACATAACCACAGGATACTGCAACTATTGTAAGGGTGAGCTAATGGCCAAGCGTTCAGCTTGCAACCACATGACCCTGGGGCATGCAATACTGGAACCTCAAGGACTGATTATAGTCCTCAACTTAAAGGTAAAGATTCCCCTCGCACAGATGTGCAAGTTGTTCCCGACTCTAGGGGACGGTGCTCATCTCCGTTTCAAAGCCGAAAAGCCAGTGCTGTCTGAAGACGTCTCCGTAATCATGTGGCCGGCGTGACTAAATGCTTAAGGTGCCCGGAATGCTGTTACCTTCCCACCAAAGGTGGTCCCTATTTTTCTACTTGCATTTTTAAATGCTTTCGAACTGCTAGGTTGGCAGAAGCTGGGACGAGTAACGGGAGCTCACTTCATTATGCGGCCCTAGGGATTCAAACAGCTGAACTGCCAATCTTCTGCTCAACAAGCTCAGCATCTTAGCCACTGTGCCACTGCATCCCTGTCGTCAACTTATGACCACAATTGAGCCCAACGTTTCTGTTATTAAGCGAGGCATTTGTTAAGTGAGTTTTATGACGTTTCTTGCCATGGTTGATTAGTGAATCACTGCAATTGATAAGTTAGTAAGATGGCTGTTAGGTGACTCTGGCTTCCCCATTGATTTTGCTTGGCAAAAGGTTGCAAAGGAGGATCACATGATCTTGGGACACAGCAAAGTAAGTCGTAAGTATGAGTCAGTTGCCAAGCCTCAGAATTTTGACTACGTAACCATGGGGATGCTGCAAAGATCATAGGTGTGAAAAACAGTCATAAGTCACTTTTTTTCAGTGCCTTGTAACTTTGGACAGTCACTAAATGAACTGTTGTAAGACAAGGATTACCTATACTGGTAGCTGTCATTCAGCACTCCCACAATTTCGAAAAGGTAATTAACACGACCTGTATTATATTAAGCATCACTAATAAAAACAATAGGAAAAATTGAAACTGCATGAGAAATTGAAGACAAAATTATTTCCAGTAAAATTATTTCCAGTAAAGATTCAAATCTAAACTAAAATAAGTCATTTCTTATTTCCTGTTTTATAAAAAAAAATAGTTGGATTTGATTTTTTTGGTCATGAGAGAATAACGGAGAATATATATATTTTTTAAAAAAAATACTTTTTAGTGTCAAATTTTACATCTCCTTCATGGAAAAATACAGAAGTACAGAATTTCATAAACCTGATGTCATTACCCAAAATGTTAATGTCTTCAGAAAATTCATAATCACTTACATTTCTTAATGCTAACAATTTTATCTTATCTGTCAGATGTATCATAAAGTCTGCCTTAAAATCATGTACAAGGTATAACCTGGAAAGAATATTAAAAAGCTAATGAATCAAATAAAAATCCCCTTGCCAAAAATGTTAACAACCAAAATAATAGTAAGTGTGAAAACGAAAGGTTCAAACTGTAATCCACAAAGGTATAGATAGAAAACTAGTGAATTTTTCATCAAAAAGAAATGTTCTTGAAAAGTCAATAACTGCATCTTTAACTGACTTAAGTTATTCCAATAATTAAATAATTTTTAAAAAAACAGATTTCTGCATGGAGAGGTTCTGTCAGTATCCCAAATTTCTTCAGAATTGCACTTTAATGACCTAATAATATCAGCTGGACTTGAATATAAATTTGTTATAAACCATTGACAGAAATAAATATTAGGTAAATTTTATTTAGAAAAATTGTCGTTGGGAAGTAGTCTAGCTACTCTATTTTAAATCAATCCTAACTTGTAGGAAGCAAGGGATACAAAATATGAAAAGTATATTTTATACAAATTTTCCAAAATAAACAAGACTTTAACAAGCATTTAAGCATTATGAAAATTTGCAGGCTACATAATCAATAAATCTACCCATCAATGATACTGTGCAGGATGTTGAAATAAACTGTAATATGTTTCTGATTGTTTTTAAACAGCATGAATTAAGTTTTAGTTTCGAATTTTAAAAACCTTGATTCCATAAATTATATTTGGCAGTATGCATTCATCCAAGACTTATATGGGAAATAACAAAATAGAATTAAGTTTGATTTTTACACATTATTTAAATCTTTCCTCCCCCTTCCCCAGAGTTGTTTCCTGGAATAGCCTCTTTATTTGGGGAGGGGGGAGATAGGAGGACTGAGTGGTTTATTTGAAATGTTGTTGTTGTTGTTGTTATTATTATTATTATTATTATTATTATTATTATTATTATTATTATTATTATTATTATTATTATTATTATTATTATTATTATTATTATTATTATTATTATTATTTATTCACATTTCTAAACCGCCCCCTCTCCCAAAAAGGGACTCGGGGCGGTGTACAGTCCACAATAAATCACAGATAAAATACAAATATAAATAGGGCTATAAATATATGTATGTATGTGGAGGAGGTCAAAATTAAGAGTCCTGTACAGAGGAATAAATATGAGGCTAAAAGCCCTAAAAACAATTAAAACTAAAACATTACCCTTAAAATAACCAGATGAGAATATACTACCAGGAGTTCTTAGATGTAACATTTATAATCATGCCAGGCCAGCTAGTCGGAACAGGTGAGTCTTCAATTTTTGACGGAAGGAGCGGAAGTCCGAGGTGGTTCTAATGTCGGGGGGGGAGGTCATTCCAGAGGGTTGGGCCCATCACAGAGAAGGCTCTACTCCTCGGCGCCGCCCGCTGGCATTGCCTAGTGGATGGCACTTGGAGAAGGCCCTCTCTGTGAGAGCGGATTTACTCAAAATAATATAAACTTTAAAAAAAACCAGAAAAGCTTGTCATCTTAGATTTTTGTGTGTGTGTACAGTACAGGATAAAGAGTTTTCCCTTAATTGCTCTTGAGCTTCTGTAGAATTACTGAAAATCTAGCTATTGGTTTTAATTCAGTTAAGCAAGAAGGCATGGAACTCTAATAATTAGCATAGATTATTTGTTTGACAATAATGAGTACATGCCAGTGTTGGCAAACCTTTTTGGCACCGAGTGCCGAAAGGGGAGTGAGCGCCCGGAAGAGGAGCCACGGACACCAAAAGAGCAGTTCCTATTCTGAGCTGAGCTTCCAGTTTCAGGCGTGTGCATGCACACTGGTCACCTGGTCTTCCAGTTTCTGGGGCGCATGCATGCACGAAGACCAGCTGCTGGAACCCGGAAGAGCAATGGGCAACGGCTGGCATGCCCTGAGAGATGGCTCTGTGTGCCACTTCCAGCATGCATGCCATAGGTTCGCCATCATGGGTACATGCAGTCTTACGGGCCTTGGAAAAAATCATCTAGCTTTAAAAAAATCCTGTAATAGTGAATAATAATAATTCAGGGTAATACATGATCTGCTTGCAGCATACTGCACTCTATCTCACAGGTGGCAAACTCACGCATCACGTTGCCATCATGTGACCTTCGTGACATTTTCCCCTTTGCAGAACTGGGGTAGGCGTGGCCTGCGCATGATGCATCTGGCCCGCAGGCCGCTAGTTTGACACCCCTGATCTATGTATAATGGCTAATAATATGCCTCAGGTGAGCCTATCCATTGACAGAACAGAAGAGGCTTTGAAACTATTTCCTATCAAGGCCTTCAAAATGACATGCAGTCCTCATTCTCTTCTATTCTTCTAGCATGGATCTGTGCTTGGTTGATACTGCTATAGGCTAACTAATAAACGACACAATCTGCTTTTCCAAAAGATTTTTGTCCTTATTCTTTCCAACCATATGAAGTGTTGGACAGAAAATAGGTAAAGCATTTCTGAACTCTTATTCATCTGCCTTTCAGTCAACATAACTCTCTGAAAATTTAACACAATGGGATTAAATTTGATCTGGAGAAGAATTGCGCAAAAATAAAAATAGTAAGTTAAAAAAAGGGATTAAATCAAGTATCCTCTCTAACAACCTGGACTGAACCTTATAGGAAGCGGTTGGAAAGAGTTCCAGAAACCATAATCTGCTTGCTTCTCCTACTTTCTTACATATGTTCATATTATTACATAATTATTTTATTATATATTATATAATTATGCCATATAAGTCCTTCATTGGGTTCTGCCAGACTATCCTATATGGTATGTGTGTGTGTGTGTGTATGTGTGTATATATATATATATATATATATATATATATATATATATATATATATATAATCATCTATATCTATCGATCGAAACTTTTGAGAGTTTATGTTTTGACGAGAGAGAGAGGAGGGAGAGCATAAACTCTTAAAAGATTATAAACATCAATAGATCATCACTGGGCTGATCATTCTCTTTACAATTTTATATGGCTTAGCTATTTCAACAAGCATGTTAAAAGTATATGAGATAATTCACCAAATGCATCAAAATACTATCTCAAGTTGCAACTGCAATAAATAAAAATATATGATGCCTTCTTGCAGTGAGATAAGTGTCTACAGTTCAACTTGCAGGTAGATAAATGTCTACAACTTTTTTGTGGCATTGGTACAGTATGGCTTGCCTTCAAAGCAACTGTTTTGTAATGTTTAACTTTTCATACAACCACTTCATTGTAGCACAGCACAATATTCCACTATTCAATGAGAACATAACAACATAATAAAACATCAGAAGCATACATGGTAAAGTAAATATTCTATTAAAATCAGAGTCCAAAATAAAAAATAAGTAAGCTATACAGCGAAATGTGCTTTGGTTGTAACAGTAGAATTCATCTCAGTCTCTAATTAAGATGTTCAACACAGAAGCCATACAAAAATTATCTCCTGCTCTTTCACGGTCTTTCATTGTCATTGGTATCATGTTATCAAATAGATGCCATGGGGTATGGGGGAAAGTGTGATACTATTTTGCCAGAGGAAGAATTGCTCCTTATAATGTTTATTTAGTTCTCTTTTCTACTAGAGATAATGTCAGAGAAATGATACAAGGCTTTGAACTAGAAAAAGCTAATCAATATACCATGTCCACTTTTAATTTTCTATAGCAGTTGCTAAATGTTTTAATTTTTAACTCCTTTTGAAACTGAAAGGAGCCAACTGAATATGTTAAAGAGCTTTGTATGAAGATCAGACAGGCATGGGACTGCAATTATATATCACAATAGCCTTTTCTTGGTTCAGAGCTCTATTCATCTTTTCGAAACAGTGAAAGGCAGATTGGACATAAGGAAATGGATTAGCCACAGGATGATCTGTGTTTCCACACAAAAGCCCAGGCGTGGAAAAATGACACCCTGTTAGTACCTTCCTTCATTTGGGGGAAGAAAGAAAAAAAAACCATATTCATGGAAAAAGTCAAAACAGTACTTTCTCACTCATTTCAGGACAAATCTAATCTGCTTTCTTATCACCTACAGTATAATATGCATAGCGTCATCCTCTGTTGAAGTGAATTGATTTGTACTTCTGCTAAGTATAATGCTACAACAAAGAAAACAAATATGTTGAAATTAACCATGTAGCTTTTGCATAGGAAGCCAATGCAGAAAATGTATTCTATACACAACTAATATGGCAAATACCATTGTATTTCCATCAGGGTCTCTTTCCAGGAAAGCATATACTGACATTTCTTAGGTATTAATGATAATTAAATCCACAATCTTGTTTACTGAGAAATGCACAGATTGAGTTGGTTCTTAGATTAGCCATTTTAATAAGCACATTCAGTGAAATCGATGGAACAAATCTGTAAAACTAATTCACGTTTCACTGACTTGATGGACATGCTCTAAGCTAATCCTGAAAGAAGGCAGTGGCATACAGCTTATCATTGCCAAAAATCTACATGAACTTTTCCATGTAGTCACCAAGCAAGTTCAACTGAAGCAATTATTTTACCCTTGCTGCAAAGACAATTTAGTTTGAAGCCATAGTATTATATTTTTGCTACAGTTCTATAAGATCTGATCTAACAATTATTTTATAAGTAAATTAACCAGCTATTGTATTCCATTAAAATGTATTCTCTATCTAAATCAGATGACGGAATGTATCTATACTTACAAAAATCAGAATCGTGGAAGCAACAGTTTTCTCTGTTATAGTTTATGGGAGCTAAAAGTTGGACTATAAAGGCAAAAGAACCTTTTGAACCTGGGTGATGGGGAAGACTCCTGAGAATACTATGGGCAGCTAAGGAAAGGAACAAAAAGATCACTGATAATAATATCAACCCAGATCTGATGGGCTAAGGCAGAAATGATCAGGTTCATTTAACATATTGCAGATACATTATGCAAAGATGTTTGGAGAAAATCTATACTGCTGGGAAAATTGGTAAGAAAAAGAAGAGACAATCAGTAACAATGATGGTGCACCTTTGGAATAACTGAAGGTCCAGGATGGGATAAATTTTCCTGGTAAATCTATGTGGTTTCTGGGAGTCAACATGAACTTGATTCTTCATAACCAGTTGATCTACCTCTACCTCAGACATTTTTTAACAGCTAACATACTAGCCTATTTTACAGCAGTTTTACAGCAATTTGCAGAAGTTATTGATGGAGTCTTAGGACTTCATCAGTAATTGCACACATATTTTGTATAGTGTTTTTTTTTAAGAAATCACATAGTTTAGAATCCTCTGCAAAGATTTCTGAATGTCTTAACAAAGTTTGAGCAATTTAATCTCATTCTACAGTAAGCTACTGATATATTGTACACTTAAATATCGGAAGGATAGTAAAATCAGGCTTGTTTCTTTTTTAAAACATATATAGGTATGAATCCATAATATCTGCATTTAATTATATATTTATCTTTGGTTGGCAAAAATTGAAGCTTTTAGGAACCATTCACTTTAGTCCTAAACATAGCATAGTATTAAAAATCAAGCTTTTCGCCATGTCATGTCCTCTATCCCCATTTGCATTGATCTAAAGAAGAAAGTAGAATCTGAATTCTAATTGGGCAAAAATTTCCCTTCATGGAGAACTTCCCTTTAGGATAAGCCATGAAAGAAACTATACTCCAAACATGCAGGCAAGTAAAATTTGCTTTCAACATGAAATTACTTCCAGACTTATCCAACTCTGTAATGTTACTACAGCCCATCAATCATTTTAAACCATGGCCTTAACAGAATTGTTAGATTCAAAAACAAGTAGTATCAGAAACCTAGAATCAACATTGCAGTTCACATAAAAAAATATTCCTTACTACATATAATGCAAAATATAAAATGATATAGGTAAATATTATTTTCTTCCAAAGTCTGAAACTTAATTTATCTTCTTGTAAAAATAATTTCATGTGCCACATAGTGTTTAATGTGTATATGGCTGGTAAGTTACAGGATTTTACTTTTAAAAGATAGTCCACTATTTGAAATGTATAGACTTAGTTTTATAAATTTCAAATAGTGGGCTAAGTTTTAAAAGAGAACATGAATATTTAAATTAGATTTAAATACTGCATTTCTCCTATTGATAGAGACACAAGGGAATTTTTACCCAAATAAATAATGTACAGAGAATATTTCTCATATTACTGTGTTATTATTCTTATTTTTAAAATGAATTAGTTTCTGGGAGATAAAGCAAGGCACTGAAAACATCTGAACCTAAAAATAAAATTGTAACTAAAAGCTATGTTTAATTCAAATTAACAAAATGTATTTCATCCCAATCAGCTACATAATTTCAAAACAACAATAATATAATGAGCAGCATGTGTAGAATAAGAATGAAGTTATTACAATGGTAAGTTGGATGTTTTTTCCCCCCTAAGATGAACTGAAACTTCTTATAAGTCATCTGACTCTGTATTTATCATTTATAAAGATGGGTGTGAACTTTATTTTGTATGTGTGTTTGTATAAACAAACACTGGCTATAACAAAGAGAGAGAGAGAGAGACAGATACAGACATATATAGCATTCTATAATCTACAGTATCATCTTATTCGACACTTGCAATATGCTCATACTTAATTATGAAATAGCACGGTATTTCTGAAAGAAATTAAAATTATAAATGAAGAAAAGGATCTCGATCCATCAATGAAGTTTTCAATTGATGCTGCTCTGTGTCCAAATATAATGCATGCTTTAAATTATTGGGAAGTAATTTACGCTGCTTACAAATTGCTCTCTTTCCTTTCCGTATATCATAATTTCATATTCAACTGAGAGATCCTAAAATTAGGCAGAAAGGCCTTTTCCATTTTTAGAAGGCGAGGAGGAGGAAGCAGCCTTCAGCCCATAGAGCTCCTCCTTGCCCTGACCATAGAACATGAGTGCCATCTATTGAAAATGGACTGAATTGGCTTTTTAAAAGAGGGATTATGCATGTACACAGAGAAGAACACACACACACACACATTCATATACATATTATTTACTTTTCTGAGTAATGTACCATTAATCTTATATGAGAACTCCTATCTGTTGACTGAGTAACTTGGCCATTCCATCACCCACCAAGAAAGAAATAAAGCCAATGCATCCATGAACTGCTACCAAATTCCAGCATTCCTCAAAATAAACCATAAAATGTGCTTCGTGGCTTCCCATGACAGCTTTGCCAGTAAAATAAAGTTTGTTTGTTTGTTTTTTTAAAAAAAACCTGTTTGTCATCAATAGAGAGAGAGAGAAAGAGAATTGTGGAATGATAATATATTGGACATGATTAAAATAGGCACTCCAAAATATTAACCTCGGAGTCAGCATTTAAAGGACGACAAAACCCAGTCTATGCAGGCATGCAGAGATATAATTACCTTCTTTAAGGAACTGGGAGTGGATTACAAATATAAGAAAACAGCAGATAGCTGTTCCTGCTAGTGCCCATAAAGCTTTCAAGAACTGCATCTCGGGTTGGAACTCAGCAAATACCAAGAAAGTCACACAATGAATTTCCAGAGCGAGGCATCAATGTTTCTCGGGGTTTTGAGCCAGCCAGTAAAAGCCACACTTCCGAAAATCAGAGGGGGAAAAGGCGAAACGATCGGAGGAGATTTTTCCCCCTCCCTCCCTTTCTAAGGCTGGGAGAGGGGAAGAACTGGGAAGGGGGGGGGGGGGTTCAATACAAAGTCTCAACCAGCAGCGGTAGCAGCAACACGACCTCCCCATAGAGAGGACTAGGGGGAAGAATGGTTCGGGGCTCCATGAATCAGCTTTCTGTTTCCTTGCGAGTTGAGCAGCATGGGGGGAGGAGGTCGAGAAGAAAGGGGGAGACAGACAATCTGGGGAGAATTGCGCAATCGATCCCCCTTATTCGGATGAGGGCTTTCTTCTTCTTTTTTTCTTCCCCCCACCCCACCCCCCCGCTGCTGGTTCTTCTCCTCCGCGATGGCTTCAGTTCAGCAGCTTAGCAGAATGCGGGAGGCGATCCGATCCGATCTTTCCCCCCCGGAAAGCCGATGCCCCATGGGCAAGGGGGGTCTTGTTCGCTGCCACCGTTCACCCAGGGCTGGCAGGCTGGCACAGTCCAGTTAAGGCGAGAAAGGGAAAAGTGCGGGCTGCGGGAAGGGTTTTCCTGCGTGGAAATGGGGGGGGGGGGGAGAAACGGCTCGCTAAATTTCCTGCAACTTCCCCTCCGACGCCCGAGGTCTGTGCTTCGCCCCCGCGAGGCTCCCTGGCTCTTCCTCCCCCAATGCAAAGCAATTCAATTAATCCTTCTTTTTTAAAAAAAAATTACTCGCAGGTGCCAGCTGGCCCAAAGCAGGGCAGTTCCTCGCCGCTCTGCGAAGCTGGGGAAGGATGCGGGAGTTTCCTTCTTCTTCCTGGCTCCCCTCCGGCTCCCCGCTGCCAGTCTCCCCAGCCACGTCCGGGAGAAGCGGCTTGGGTGGCTTCTCCTTCCTTTCGCACCCCGGTGCGCCTCCCTCGCCACCGCAAGTCGCTTTTTGCCTCCCTACCCCCAAATAATAATCATAAATAAGCAGGTGCGCCGCTTGGGCTGGCTTGGCTTCCCGATTAGATAAGACCAGCCGGTGCCCCCCCCCCCTTTCCCGGTTTATTTCGTCGTCATCCGCCAACCCCAGAAATCCGTGCAGTTCGAAAGCTGAGCGAGGCGAAGGACCTCGGTGAGGGAAGCAGCAGCGTCTGAAAAAGCAGCCTCCCCTTCGCAAAGGCTCTTCGGCTTCAGCCAGCCAGCGGTTTCCCCGGGCTCCCTCGGTGGGTACTGGCGAAGGGGCGAGAGAACTGCAGGCGGCTCGCTTTCCCCCCGAGCTTCCTTCTCTTCGAGGGTGGGGAGGTTGGTTGTGGCTGGATTGCCGGCGTGAATCTCCTTGGGTTTGCGCGGGTGCCAAAGCTGCGTGGACGGCTTGCAAGCTGGCCGAGGTACGCCCGCAGCTTCCGAAGGACCCGTCTCTGCCAAGCGGCAGACCCGAGGACCCTCCTCTGGAAGGAGAGGGAAGCGGAGAGGAGCGAGGATCGGATCGTGTGTGTCTTTTTGGAGGGGAGGGAGATCCGCCACTTCTCTTTCCTCTTCTGGAGAAGGCGGCTGGCTCTGTTGCCGGATCGTCTTGCCCGATCCGCGGTAGCTCAAGCGGACCCTCCTCAACGCGCTCGATCCCAGCTGCTCGTTTGAAAGATTGCTAGCGCCATCGAGTAACTTTCCCACAGCCTCGCTTCCTCGGCGCGCGGGGCTTCTTCGCTATTAATGAGCATGCCCAAGAGGCGAGCCTGCGCGCTAGGCGCAAGGAAACCGCACGGACTCCGATCTAGTTCCCCTGCAGTCAGCTCTCCGGGTGTAAACAGGAGGAAGATGAGGCGGGCGGGTCTTTTTGTTGGTTTAACCCAGCTTCGGGTTCTCTTGGGGGGTCTTGGAGGCTCAGACCCGCGGGCGGAAAGGCGCGACGTAGCCATGGTGTCCAAAATAGGTCAAGAAGCTGCGTGGTCTCCAAAGCCAAGTCGATCTGGAGGAGAACGATCCAAATGAAGAACTTCAACGCTTTTGGTTCTGTCAACCAACCGACTGGCCAAGAAATAGTTTCGGGTTTTGAAAAAAGGCAACAAGCAAACCTGTTTCCCAAAGCAGGGAGGTAAAAGTAAACAGTAAACAGTAACAAGAGTTGGAAGGGTATCTTAGCTTACACAGAATGTAAAACAGATCGGATGTATAATAGCAGTGAGGCGAATAGTATCAGGGAGTGCAGCCATTGGGAAACAAATAAACCAAAGAGATGGCTAATTAGATAAAGGGAAGAAAAATAGTCTTGACGTCTACCATGCCAGCTCTTCATCCCCTTTTTACTATTTAACATGGTTTGATTTCATTTCTCTTCCATCCCCATTTCCATTAGTTTCTTTCTAACAATATTCTAACCCAATATTCTAGCAATCGTGTATTTTTATGTACACTGGGAGCATATGCACCAAAGGCAAATTCCTTGTGTGTCCAATCACACTTGGCCAATAAAGAATTTTATTCTATATTTTTCTATTCTATTCTATTCTATATTGCCCGTGTGCCATCTGCAGTTTATTGCTGGCTTCCTACTCACCACTTGCTACTCAAAACTACCCACTGATATCCCAGCAGCTCCTAGGGGAGGTTTTTTTTTTATTTATTTATTGGCATTTCATCTCCTTATCATAATTTCTTAACACTGCACATTATCTACCTCTCAGTGAGTGTCACTAAAATCAATAGGACTTGCTTCATTGAAATTAATAGGACTTACTTAACCATTTTCCCATCAATCATATTGCCTAGGCAAAAGATTGTAAAAGCCATTGTTATACATATATAAAGCTGTGTACCAAAAACCATTAAGGTGTTATGAACTCTTGAGTTCACAACCAAAAAAGAACTGGTTGCTTACCCTTTAGGATTATCAGTACAAAAGACGAGATAGGGTATATTTTGTGCGGAGTAGGATATGGCTTAGATTTTATTTCAGCAATCGCTGTTATATCTCACGAGCCTACAGAACAGACCAAAAGAATTCACTTTGAATTGTCTTTTTATGTTATGCAGTGCAGAATTATTGAAGGATGAGTTTGCAGAACCACATGGAGGACAAATATCCTGTTTTGATACCATCTCTAGTTTTGGAGATTTATCTCTAGTGGAATGTAATCCTTATTCTGTATGTGCTAGTCACATATGGATATTTAAGTCAAACTAAGGATGAAATTCTATGCACACTTTGAAAGATAAATATTAATAAGTAAAATATGTGGGAATAGTTTATGGGGCTTATTCTTGGCAAGAATGCTCTCTTCAAATATAAACTGAAGAGTTTAAAAGTTAATATCTTGATGCTATAAAAAGAAGTTGGGATGCCTAATATTCAATCTTTTTGGGAACCATGCTAATATTAAAACAATAAGATGATCATGCAGGTCTGACAACTGGGGAATAGGTGGAAAGTAGTCAAATTTTATTGATTTCATATTTTTTTCATCCCACCTTTATTAGTTTTATAAATAACTCAAGCAGATGAAGATAGCTAATACTCCTTCATCTTTTTATTTTCGACACAACAACAGCCCTTTGAAGTGGGGTATTGACCTGTTCAGTTTTTAATTTTAACAAATTTTCACATGAACATGTGAAAATCAAGAGCTTTGTTTAGTTATGAAGAAACTATTAGGAGGAAGTTAATGATATGCAGGTAAAAGCAAATATATCACTTGTAACATGAACTATTGGTGCAATGCATAATACAAAGGAAAATTTATGGTTTCAGTACACCTGTTGATCAATTGCAGCAAGGAAAGAGATACATTGTTATATATAAAATTACTACAAGATTTTTTTTAGAAAAGATGGAAAAGTTATTTAAGAATACTAGAAAATTTTGCAATGTAACTAATTAACAAAAAAGATACTTTTTGCAATATATACAGCAATGAACTAGGAAAACTTAAATACAAAACTAGCCTACTATAATTAAAATGTTAATATATTCAATATAGGCTATTCATGAGGTAAAGTAATAATTGTTGTTGTTGTTGTTGTTGTTGTTGTTGTTGTTGTTATGAACCAGAGGTGGCATTCAGCTGGTTCAGACCGTTTCGGGCGAGCCGGTAGCGCTGATGATCAGTTGGCCCCGCCTAACCTCCCCTCTCTATCCTGTCCTTTATTTCCTGCTTTCTAGCTCATCTCAATTGCGTGGCACAGCTGATTCCCCCCCTTGCGTTCTACTTACTGTATTTTTCAGCATATAAGAGGCACTGGAGTATAAGACGCACCAAGATTTTGAAGAGGCAAATTTTTAAAAAAAGATTTTGCATTCTGCAGACCTACCAAAAATGGCCCATTTTTCATGAAAACGGGCCCAGGTTGTTTTTTTTTTTTTTAAAAGGGGCATGAATAGCTTTTAGGAGGCTTGTGGAGTGGAAAATGGGGTTTTTTTTGCTCTTTTTTGTCCCCCCCCCCCCCCCGGAGCACTCTGGAAGCCTCCTAAAGGCTATGCAAGGCCATTTTGGTGAAGGGGGCAGTGTTTCGGAGGCAAAAAATGCTGTATTCAGTGTATAAGACGCACCCAGATTTTCAGCCTCTTTTTTGAGGGAAAAGGGTGCGTCTTATACTCCGAAAAATACTTGGAAGGTAAGTAGCTGAGCTTCTAAATGCTGCATTTCAGTGCTGCACGCAAGCGCTTTAGGCGCGCATATGCACGAAGTTCACACACTCTGAACCAGTTGTTAAACTGGCAGCATCCCACCACTGGTAGCAACCTACACCATGTTTTCCGTAATTCTCTGGGAAGGAGATGAAGCATCAACATCCCTTGATATCCCCAGGTTTGGAACTTATGGAAAGTAGGCTTGCACCAGAGGTATTGAAAGAAACAGAAAGGTATTGGTTGCTTTTAAAATCAGGGTGCAGCTGATGCCAAACAAATTCTATGCAATCATTAGTTTGTGGGTCACAAAAACATCCGTGAGTTCTACTAACATTCTACTCTCCTATAATACTTGGAATCAGTCCTTACACTGAAACAAACTAATTTTCTCCGTTTCTCCAATAAAGTAGGGTTAAAAGCAATTGCTAAAGCCTTAAAGCCAAAGGGCACCGTCATGTGTTAAATCAGAGGTTCCCAATCTTTTTCGGTTTGCGGCTCCCATAACACTTCGGATTTTTTCCACGGCTCCCTTAATAGGTACATCCGATTTTTTTTAATTTTTGACTTTTTAAGGATTTGGAAATCTACTTTTTAGTTCGTTAAGGTTAGGTTAATTGAAAAATAAATTAAACACGAGCTTTAAATTCACAATTTATTGAACATCGTTTAATGATTTAAAATTATTAATGGGATGGATGGGCTTGTTGTTCGCTGCACAACTTCTCAAATCTTGGATCAGAAAAATAGCTTTTGAAAAGTAACTTAACCACCACACTAGCCCAGTGGTGGGCAACCTTTTTTTTCAACTGAGCCAAATCTCACCAAAACCACGATTGAAATTTATTTGGAGAGCCGCTCTTGCTTAGCAACCAAAATTTTGGGCTCAATTGTGGTCATATGTTGTTTTTCTTTCTTTCTTTCATCTCTCTCTCCCACTTTCTTTTTTTCTTTTTCTTTCTCTCTCTCTCTCTGGCTCTTTGTCTCTCTCTCCCTCCCTCCCTCTCTGTCTCCCTCTGTCATTTTCTCTGGGTGTCTATCTGTCTCTCTCTCTCTCTGTATCTCTGTCTCTCTCTCCTCCTTCCCCCATCTCTGTCACTCTGTGTGTGTGTGTGTGTGTGTGTCTGTCTGTCTGTCTCTCACTCACTCTGTGTGTGTGTGTGTGTCTCTGTCTCTCCCTCTGTCTCTCTCCCCTCCCTTCCTCTCTCTCTGTCACTCTGTTTATGTGGGTGTGTCTGTCTCTCACTCATTCACTTAATCACTCACTCTGTGTGTGTCTCTCTCTCTGTCTGTCTATCTTTCTCTCCCTCCCTCCCCCCTCTCTCTCTGTGTGTGTGTATTTGTGTGTGTGTGTGTCTGTCTGTCAGTCTCTCTCTGATTCCCTCCCTCACTCCCTCTCTCTGTTCCTCTCTCTGTCTGTCTGTCTCACTCACACACACACACACTGTGGTCACCACAGTGTGTGTGTGT
The DNA here is from genome assembly GCF_964273705.1 of Natrix helvetica. Taxonomy (NCBI): domain Eukaryota; kingdom Metazoa; phylum Chordata; class Lepidosauria; order Squamata; family Natricidae; genus Natrix; species Natrix helvetica. The sequence continues at coordinate 70,949,173 of NC_138553.1, forward strand.
GAGTGAGACAGACAGACAGACAGAGGAACAGAGAGAGGGAGTGAGAGAGGGAATCAGAGAGAGACTGACAGAGACGAATCAGAGACATACTTTTAGCTACCTGGCAGCGGCGTTTTGCCTTGGGGGGCTCCTCAGAACTTCCCAAGACTTCGGAGGGAAGTTTACAGCCCTCCCTCGGAACGCTTCGGAGGGAAGCTTCTGCAAAGGCGAGTGGCAACAAGTCTCCCAGGCTTTAATTTGCCGAGCTGTGCGCACGCGCCTGTTTTCCACAGCGTGGAGCAGCGGCGAGATTCTGCGCGGCGAGCGATGATTCCAGGGGCCATCCGGGAAGATGAGGAACGCGAGGGGGACCCTGCCCCCCCCACTGATGCCCCCCGGAATCATCGCTCGCCACCCAGAATCTCGCCGCTGCTCCACACCGTGGAAAACAGGCGCGCGCGTACAGCTCGGCAAATTTCAGCCTGGGAGACTTGTCATGCCCGGGCTTTTGCAGAAGCTTCCCTCCAAAGCCCGAGAGGGACGTCAGCGTTAGACCCAGCGGGCGCAGGTATTAATTGAATATTTCGCGGCGCCCTTATGACGATAGCGCGGCTCCCCAGGGAGCCGCGGCGCACACTTTGGGAATCACTGTGTTAAATATTAGGGCAGTTTTTTAAAAAAATTGGAAGGCTACTTTACAAAGCACCTCATTGCTCAGAGTACTGCGGCAGCCACATTGTTTAAATGCTTAGCGCAATGACTTCCAGCCCCTTTTGTAGTTGTTATATGTGAAAACTCCAGAAAAATAATCTTCCTTGATACTAAGCAGAGCAACAACTGGAGAAGATATTACGGTCTAAAAATGTGTTCTCCATCCACATTTGTTTACAACTAGAGTTAATTCCATCAGTAATATCTTCTCCAGTTCTCAATATCAGCTATCATTCCTTCAATGCTTTTTTTCCATCAATAAATTATATTATGAATTATTCCAGCATTTCATATACTATGTATTTCATCTGGGCATTTCTTTTACAGATTCATAACATTTAAGAATAAAAATGTTTTCACAGAATGAATGTCTTTACTGTTCTAAATTGAGGACCTGTATGCTTGTCCCCAATATTGCTACTGTGATTTGAAGTACCATTATGTCACCAGAAATATATTAACTCATTAATAATCATATATCTATCTAGTGTATAATCTATTTTACTATCAAGAAGAATAAAATTGCAGTGTATGTATTTTCCAATATCGCTTGATCTAGATGTATCTGTCTAACATGCGAACATCTCTTTAAATAGAGCAGAGTTGAGTAATAATAGCAATAGTGCAGAAACATTCCTCATTAATCACTTTCATCCCCCTCTTAAAAAACAATCTCATAACTGAAGACAAGAGCCCCTGAAAAAAGCTACACATAACCAACACTACCGCAATGTAACCATGTCTAAGGTTCATTGGGATGGCAAAATCTGAAGAACAGATGACGGTGTGCAAGACACCTTAAAGCCATTATTGGGTACAATATTGTGCTGGAAAACAATTAGAAGAAAAATATTTATGTGTACTATTTCCAGATGGTATTTATACCATTGTTAATATTCACCATATACAAATGTCTTTACATTAGAAAATATTGAGAACCTGCACTTACTTGGGTCTTCAAAGCACAAATAATATGCATCTAGGTCAACGAAGTAGATATATTTATACACCCAAACAGATGTATATTGTCTTTCAGTGTAGTTTTTCAATTTTTTGTTTCAATCACAAACCAGAATTAAAAATCAAAGCATTAAAATGAAATGAAACAAAATGTATAAGAGGTTCCAAGGCCAAATACTAATATATGCACTATTCTACCTTCAGAATAAAAGAATGTAAACATGGGACAAAATAAAGTATCACACGGTAATGTGAAGAATTGCTTAATCTTTAATAAATAAAAATATATTATGGAATATTAGTGAACTGGCGTTTCCAGAAGACAGATTTTACAATGTATCAAGATTCCAATTATGTACTAAGCATATAGAAGAAAACCAATTTGGAATCAAAAGAAATAAATGCATTGTCCATTGGCAACGAATGGACTAGTGGAGTAAACTAATACATTTCCCACATTGCATCTGTTTCTTGTAAACAGAAAGGAGAAAAAAGTCATGCATATTGTCATAAAATTGCTTAACAAGGATATTTGTGGAAGTATTTGTTTATTATTTATTTATCCATGCATTAAATTGATACAGCTGGTCTGGGCAGCCAGCAATGAATTAAAAAAAAGATTTAAAAAACCACATCATCAAACACACGGTATCCAAGAACCAAGAGAAAGCCAATCAAGACAATCAACATGATTACGGTATAATCACGCACTCAGGATAACAAAAACAGGTCTTTATAGCTCTAAAATAAGAGAGTAGGGTCCATGCAAGCTAATCTTCAGAGGAATAGTGCTAGGACAAAAATAGACTTTCTGGGTCTCACCAGATGATGCTGTTCTGACTTAGGCTTCCCCAAAAAGCAGAAGCAGATTACTAGTCCTGACAAAACCCCTTTTATTAAACAAATGTGAATTCCTCCCATTCACATTCAGGAAAGGCCTGGTAAACAGTCTTTCAAAAGTGAATTTATGACCACAGACCTTATCTAGCTTGCAAGGAAAGACTTGGCACAGAGTCTCTGAGGTTCATGGACAGATCTTCACACTCCTGAAATGAATGAACTAATTGTTTCCTGCAAAAGCCCACTCCTCTTTTGTTCCTCTTTTGTTTCCTATGGGAGGGGCCATTCACCGTCCACCTGTGGCTTTACTCTCAAGTCAACCCTGATTTCTGAGCTGTTCTTTTCTTCTGCAGGTCTGTGCATGCACACTCTGGGGACAGGCTCCAGATGTTCCTCTGCCTCACTACTGTCTAGCTCCAAGGGCAGCTGAGAACTGTCAGACGGCCTTGGCCCCACCTCTTCCTCTGACGCAGAGCCCTCGTCCGAGCCTTCCCCAGCCTCCAGCACTGGCCCATGTTCCTCCCCAACCTCCTTACTGTCCAACTCTGCTGCCAGCTCTGCTGGCAGCCAGCGTGCCACAACAGATGCTCCCCAATGGATAGGAATTGGAGCATGCCTTCCCTACCAAATCTAATAGGATAAGTATGTACAACCAGGAAGAGATGTTCCTGCAATTAACACGGTAACAGGAGAAACACCTTTTCAGTTACATTGAAAACTAGAATGCCTGTACAATTCTGAATTAATACCATGTTTATCAGCAAGCTATGTATATCTTAAAAACCTTGACTTCACCAACTAGGTATTAATGTGCAACATAGCTTATTGGCATAAGGATACATTGAATTGCCAACAAATAATCTCAAGATAGTTTACGTCTAAAAGCTATTAAGTAAAATACTCTTAGGGATGCGGTGGCTCAGTGGCTAAGACGCTGAACTTGTTGATCAGAAGGGTTGGCAGTTCGAATCCCTAGCACTGCATAACGGAGTGAGCTCCCGTTACTTGTCCTATCTTCTGCCAACCTAGCAGTTCAAAAGCATGTAAAAATGCAAGTAGAAAAATAGGAACCACCTTTGGTGGGAAGGTAACAGTGTTCCGTGCACCTTCGTCATTTAGTCATGCTGGCCACATGACCACGGAGATGTCTTCGGATAGCGCTGGCTCTTTGGCTTTGAAACGGAGATGAGCACCCACCCCTAGATTCAGGAAAGACTAGCACATATGTGTGAGGGAACCTTAAAATACTCTTGCAAAATAAGAAGAGGGATGGTAACTTTCTCCACCATGACCTTCAATATCCACTTCGCCCTCTATAATACAAGCCATTTTGAGTTACCATCATGAAATTATATACAACACTTTACAATAAGAAATCCAGCTAGCACATTGTTATTTGAGATAACTCAGTTACATTCCTATTCCAGCCCCCACATATATTATTTTCATAATTGTTTGATAAGGTATCATCTTAATATATAGATTTATCTCCCTGAAGTCTAAATTAAGGAAAAATGTATTGTAGTAGCATTCACATTTTCTGTATTACTTGCATACAAAGGCATTTAATAGATTAATTAAGCAGTCATTTAGGACTAGAATGTGTGAAAAACAAAATTATTATTATTATTTATTGTCGGTGCACAACATATGTACAATGAGATTGGTTGAGCGCCATATAATGGAGACAGTATGTATAAAATCACACAGTATAATCAAAGCTAAATCAGCATAAATTAAGTAGCAGCACAGCTCACTTTCATTTCAAATATGAAACTCCCTTGGGATTCATTTCGTAGCAACATATCTGTAGAGAGAAATATCCTAATGTGTTTTCCTCATTTTGTAATAAGATCAGTATTTCTTTCACTCCTATTGCTGTATCAGGATATTTAAATTGTGCATCAATTAAATATTAAAAATAAAATATATAAGCAAACCATTTTGCCATTTTAAATCTTAACAGGTTTTGTAACAACATACATTTTGCTAAGCGTTGTTCTAATGGATAATCAATGTAATAAAACCTGAGCTGCATTACCAATGCAAGTTGCCCTAATCTAACCAACAGTACCACTCTGTAAGTTTATCAACAATTGGTAATCTTTTAAATATACTAATATTTTGCATAACAACCACAATTACAACTAGTGCTTCATTTTACATGTAGTGTAAAATGTACTGTATATAAAGTTTCTGAGGTATATTAGAGAGGAAAGTTCAAATCATGATGGAATAGAATAGAATAGAACAGAACAGAATTGTTTATTGGCCAAGTGTGATTGGACACACAAGGAATTTGTAGATAGATGATAGATAGATAGATAGATAGATAGATAGATAGATAGATAGATAGATAGATAGATAGATAGATAGATAGATAGATAGATGATAGATAGATGATAGATAGATAGATAGATAGATGATAGATAGATAGATAGATAGATAGATAGATAGATAGATAGATGATAGATAGATAGATAGATAGATAGATAGATAGATAGATAAGAGAAAAGGAGAGAGAAAGAAAGAGAAAGATGATAGAAAAAGATGAAATACATAAAATAATAACAATGTGACAAAATCACTTAATTTTAAAACAAATAAATCAATTAACAAGCAGATTATAAAAGAAAGAAAAAGCCAAGCTTTCACTGAAAATGCACAGGCATTCAAAAAATGCAAAGCCCTTTATTGCCGTATTACCAAGAATAATGATCAAATTTGCACTTGAGTTCTGTGTGGGAAACTGCTATCCATTCAGAACTACAGAAGAAAATCCACGGCATTGGAAGAATCACAAATCCCAAGCCATTTAATCTTGTTAAAGTTGAGATTAATTCCTTTGCTCTCCAGGACAAGATCTCTACAGCCCCGCTTGCTTTTCCCTCTCTTTCCTATTTCTTATTTTCAAGCAGATAAATTTATGCTAAAAGTATTTCTGATACAAAAATGTTATAGTTGTATTGTTTACATAAATTCCGCTCAATATCCTAGTTGAAGAGCTTTTTGAGAATAGAGGCACTGAAATTTGAAGATGGCTTGTTCAAAATTTATTCATATTCTGTTTACATTGCCATCTATTGCTTTATGAATGAATATTGGACATGAAATGGGGATTTGCTTGATCTAAAATGTCAAATAACTTCTTTATTTGAACATAAGCAATATCCCAGAAGATCTTCTTTTCCTCTTTGCATATCTGTTTTCTATCATTTTATTCATAGTACAAAAAATATTCCTGTATGCATTGTTTTTACCCTTGAAATGAGGTCTGCTTCTGATGCATGCAGATTTAATATAATTTAAGAAAATGACGGATATACAGTAAACGCTGAGAATGTTTTAACTCCATACTACAGTGCAAGACTGATGTAGAATACTGCAGTCAGCCAAAGACTGACAGTATCTTAAAAACATACATACATACATACATACATACATACATACATACATACATACATACACACACACACACATACACATACACACACACACATGCATACATGCATGCACATATCAAAATACTCCCCAAATATAATAAAATAAATGAGTACTGTACTAACTAAGAACTATATAAATATGTAAAGCAATGACTTAAAGAATGTATCTGCAGATGCACCAATGCTAATCAATATGTGTGAATTTGAAACAATTAAGCTGCGAAAAATAGCAGAAGCATTTGTTAGATATCAGAAACACTCTATCCTGAAATTATAATGATTACTCTCTATGAAGACTCCGAGATTAGTGCTGTGGTTATGTAAGTGTTTAAACGGAATAGTACTGTATGTGAAATTATGTATTCGTAGTTAAAATGTATTATACTATACTCTTCTCACGTCTTCTTGACTGCTATACTGATTGAAAAGCAATATTTATTCTGATTATTTCTGTGCACAGTGAAAGGGAAAGAGAATTGTATCGATAGAATTACACTTCTGTCATATCCCTGTTCCATATTTGGGATAGCTTACCATGAATATAAATAATTCATGCATGTGGATAAGTTGAAAATATAGAGGGATGCAATTCAAACATCTCACTGAAATCAACCATGTAGATAGGAGACCTTTTATTTACTTCTGTTCCTGTGATATACCCTCTTTTAAAACTGATTATTGAAATGTACATAATAATCCTATTCTGATTTTGACACCACTGGAATTTTTAAAAAGACATTATCAGGCTAAGACCTATTTTTTAAGGTAGTGTTCAAAAATACTAGGCAAAAGAGAAAGTGAAAGAGAAACATAGATGGATTTAAATTATTTCACGGTCAATCAGTTTTACAATGGAATAAATTTACTATGCAGATATTACGGCACACGGTTGTCTTTCATTTGTAAGCTGGTTATATGATAATTTACTTTTTTTTCTTGATTTACAAAATTCATAAAATGTAACGATTAAAATGGCCTTTGGAAATCAGCTAATCTAGTATCCCACTTAGTGTAATAATGTCCTGCTATACAACCCCTGAAAGATGAACATTTATTTCATTTATTTCATTAATTCTTTGGTCACCTGACTCTTTCATATACAAATGGTATGCAAAGCTCTAGAAAACATCTTGTCTTCTGCAGGATTATATGGAATAAAATTACACTGTGTACTTTTCAGAATCATGTTTAACAATTATTACCCTAATAAAGAGCCTGGATTATTCAAACAGTACTGCCAAGTCCATAGGGACTTGGGAGACAGAGCACTAGGGTCAGCTGGAAATCTGGCAGCCCAGGTTCAAGACCCAACTGACATGCAATAAGGTGAGCTCCCATCTTCGCCTCAGCTGTTGCCAAACAAGCATTTCAAAAGCATGCAAATGTGAGTAGATAAATAGGTACCATTTCAGTGAGAAGGTAACAGTGCTTTGTGATGTCATGCTGGTTATATGACTGTGGAAATGTGTGAGGACCCAGGGCATGGCATGGAAGCAAGACAGCTAGAGAACATGCCCAACTCCCCTTTGTTGCTCCAACTTTGCACCCAAACGTCCCCACATTAACCACAAGTCGTGGAGCCAAGCTCTACCATGCACCTTCAACAGCCTCTGGCTGTGCGTAGTCCAGTAAGCAAGGTGAGCAAAGCAGTAACCAAGGCCAGAGTCCAGCGAGGTAGGCAAACTGGGCAAGGCACACAAGACAGAACACAGTAATCTCCAGATGTCAGCAAGTGCACATGAGGCTCCACAGATTTAACACTTGTTCCTGAAAAATGCCCCTTCCCACAGGCACTCCTTAAGTCTCAGTCCCCAGGTGTGACTTGTGAAGAATGGCGTGGCACTCTCCTTGAGTAGCCAGCTCAGTCTGCACTGTTCTCACCTTCTCTCTTCTCTCTGTGCTCAAGGATCTGGAAGAGGTGGTCCTTGCTCCTCACAAGCTATCTCTCTCCTGCTCAGTGTTGGTTCTCCTGCACCTGTTCCTCACTGCCTACAAGCTTTCCTAATCCCCAAAAGCCCATCAGGACTAGAAAAGTTCTGCCTAACCCTAACCCTAACCCTTCCCTGTTTTTCTCTGAAGCCAATGGAGCTATTCCCTTGCTCTCTGTCTATAGTTCCAGCTCTTCTTCCCCCACAGATTCAGGCTCTGAGAGGGGCATGACAAAATGTCTTTAGATGCTGTATCTCTGGTTCAATGGCCTTGAAATTGAGATGAGTACTGCCCCCTATAGTCAGCAACAACTAGCAGAGTATAATCCTCCGGGATACTTTTTACTGCCCAGTACCAAATAATTTGTTGTTTGATGGTATCAAATGATGCTGACAGATCCACAAGAACCAGCAAAACTTGCAAGTCTTGCCATAGACTGAATTCTGGTTGAAACCCACAGAAATGAATCCAGATAATAGTTGGTTGATATTCTCTCAACTGAGTAATTAAAAAGTTTAATCCATTAAGATAGTTGGAATTTGATGATTAATACTCTTAATTGCTAGATTTCAGAAAACTTTGGCCAAGAGTGTCCCACTGCTGTTATTGTTATTTTTCAACCACTGAATGGCAAAATTCTCTGTAAAACCTGTGGAAGATGGCTGGGAAATCAAATATAAACCAGCCTTTCCTACCTGAATTTAAATTTTGTTAATAGATAAATATAAATAAATTCTCTTGAGGACATGGAAATGGGCGAGAGTTGGGAAAAAAAGACCTAAAAACAGTATGCAATGAGTTCAGCTCACCAATTTGCTGTGTCCCTATATGGGAAAGCAGGAGAAAAGGATCAGGAACAGATGTGAGTTTCTGCCAGTTCACCTCAGATCAGACGAACCAGTAGTGGTGGCAGCTGGAGGCGCCACCCACCTGCCTGGATACTTCTGTGCATATGCAGAAGCTTCTGTGCATGCGCATAAACATTGTGCAAGTGTGCGCAAGCAATGCAGTCAAGCAGGCGAGCGAACCGCTAGTAAAATAAATTGAAACCCACCACTGATCAGGAATTTCATGGTGCACATTTATATGGATCAAAGCACTTTTCTAGGACAAAGTGGCTCTCAGAAGCACTAGGCTACTCCTATTTCACATATCGCAGTTCTTATCTGAGTGAGTCTACTTCTGTCCTTACCCTCAATTTAACAAAAGCAGGACAATTACAACAAATATAGTTTATATATCCTGCAATTTAAGGGATGCAGTGGCTCAGTGGCTAAGACGCTGAGCTTATCAATCAGAAAGGTCGGCAGTTCAAATCCCTAGCACCACATAACGGGATGAGCTCCTGTTACTTGTCCCAGCTTCTGCCAACCTAGCAGTTAGAAAGCACATAAAAATGCAAGTAGAAAAATAGGAACCACCTTTGGTGGGAAGGTAACAGCATTCCATGAGCTTTCAGCGTTTAGTCATGCCAGTCACATGACCACAGAGACGTCTTTGGACAGCGCTGGCTCTTCGGCTTTGAAATGGAGATGAGCACCGCCCCCTAAATCCAGGAATGACTAGCACATATGTGCGAGGGGAACCTTTACTTTTACCTATAGTTTGCCCTTCATACTTTCTCACTCAGTTAATTAGTTAAGAATCTCTCTTACTGCTTTTTCAGTCACTCAGTTGTCTCCAGGCTATTGGCCCTAGTAAATGTAAATGTAAACTATTTTACATTTCTATATTTTACAGGACATTATACTGCATTGGATTATACCATGTGAACTATTTTCTTTTTCATAGGTTTTCTACTCCACCAAGCATATATACCATACAGAGACAGTTTTGCTACCATAGTAGCAGCATTTTTCTCCTCCTCCCCCATGTATGCTAGAATTGTTCTGTAAACTTCTTAAATAAAGAGGTAAAAAAAAATTCCCATGAAAACATTTGGACTAAAAATTACCCAGGTGGCCTTTCTTATTCCAACACATGAAACTGCGAAAATCCATTTCCAATTGATTTGGTAACACTATTCTACATCATTCTGTGAGGACGCAGAAAACAACAGTCTAAAAATAAATGTAACTGCATCCTATCGTGGACAAATGTATTTGAGTACAAAACATTGCTATGGAATAATGTCCATTGCAAAACCTCACCCAAGGCAATTTGATCAGTCATAGTAGGATAGATGTATTTATTTCTAGATATTCCAACACCAAAATCACTTGCCCAATGAAACGAATAATGTGAAACCACTAAGGAAAATATTTATTATAAAATTGTGGACACTTCAAAATGTTTTTGTAGATGTGCTTCAGTGGTGGGTTACGACCGGTACGCCCCAGTACAGGCGTACCGGTGCCTGCCAGGAGCATCGAGTACCATTCCGGTACAGTGCTCCGGAGGGCCCACGCACCTGCCCGCGGTCCTTATCGGTATTTGAGCTCTTCAGCGCTTCCATGGACATGCATGGAGCATATGATGCCAGTGTGATGCCCCGCCAAGCAGCTGGAGCATTGCGGAGGAATCGCAGGCGGTATGTACGCATGCGCGCGCTGCACGTATTCACGTGGTGGATGCCCATCCCCGTTGCACCGTACCAGTTGCACCGGGATCCGGAACCCCCCACTGATGTGCTTATGAATGTCATGCAATGCATTCATTCATTCATTCATTTATTCCTTCAAACTTCATTTAAGAAATTTAAAAAAATCTGAAACCAAAACTATTTCAATTCTTTGCAGGTCCATTCTCAAGTGCTCACTTAACGTGGAAACTGAAATTTCAGTAATTAGCATTTCCAAACTCATGCAGTCAGGTATGCTCAACTACCATTCATGCAACTATTAATAAGGTACAAAATCAAGATGATTCCCTAAAATTGAAATATTTGGTAACTTGAATCATATGTGATGTGGCAAATGGACATATTGTTTTCACTGCTGCTTTAGCAAAATGAAAACGCCATATATTCTTCCAGACCAAATAAAAGGAAAAGAAGCAAAAAGAGTAAACAAGAAAAAAGAATATATACTATGACAGGCACCTTTATTGCAATAACAGTGCTATCATTTCAGCACAACAGCCGTACTTATTTGTTGGAATGTTGCAACTACTTTTCTGTATTTTGACCCTTCACACATTTATGAGGAATTTTATTTGGTATTTCAATCTACAAAGCAAAGTTAGCTTTTCAAGCAGAAGATGAGCTGCTATAAAAACAATACAGAAATAATGAGACCTGAAACTACAGTGTGTTCATAAATAAAGATGCATTTTAAAAGCCAATATTTTCACATATCTAAAAATGGTCTTTTGAGGATTAGGAATACAAGGCATATTTGAAAAGTTAAAAGAAAGACTGTACTGAAAACACAATGCTAAAATTTATCTATTCATTTTTCATTTGAAACTTTGACATGGATTACTCAAAATTTTAATATCAGTGTTTCTAAATTGTATTGAAGAGCGTAGTAACAATATTTCAACTTAAGGTAGGAATACTGCCTACAGTTCTGGTTACCATGATACAAAAAAGATCTGAGACGCTAGAAAGACTACAGGAAAGAGCCACAAAGGCATCTGGAGGCTAAGTTGTATGATGAACGATTAAGGGGTGACATGATAGCAATCATTCAGTACTTGAGAGGAAGTTACAGAGGACTTATTTGCCAAAGCACCTGGAGGTATGACAACAAGCAATGGGTGGAAGCTTGTTAAAGAGAGATTCTACTTGGAATTAAGGAGAATTAATTATTAATTCTGCTTTCATAATTGTTCTAATCAATAAGAACAATTAACCAATGAAACAGCTTGCTTCCCAGACTTGTGGGTACTCTTGTTGTGCCTGCCAGCAGCCAGCAGAGCTGGCAGCAGATTCAGACAGTGAGGAGGTTGGGGAGGAACATGGGCCAGTCCTGGAGTCTGGGGAAGGCTCTGATGAGTGCTCTGCATCAGAAGCAGAGATGGGGCCAGGGCCATCAGAATTATCAGTTGCCTTCGGACACAGATTATTAGTGGGGCAAAATAACAGCTGGAGCCTGTTCCTGATGTGCTGCCAGGAAAAGGGAACAAGGGCCGACTTGGGAGTAAAGGCACAGGTGGATGGTGAATAGCCACTTCCATAGGGAATAAAAAGGAGTGAAAGGGGAGGGGAGTTTATAGGAGACAATTAGTTCATTAGAGTGAAGATCTGTTCCTGACTTCTTGCCAAGTAATTGCTGCTACAGCGTGGCTTTTGGAAGGTATCGCTCTGGCAACTCTCCAAGCCTGATAAAGGCCTGTAGTTGTGAAATCTCATGAAAGACTGTTTGCCAGGACTTAAATACAAGATGTTTTTTTTCCAGGACGAGGAGTCTGTTTCATGATCTTGGGAAGCCTAGTTCAGAACAGCTCCATTGCTGAAGGTTTCCAATAAAAGATTGGACATTCATTTGTCTGGGATGGTATAAGGACTCCTCCCTTGGGAAGTGGGTTTGAGTAGAAGATCTCCAAGGTCTCTTCCATCCCTGTTTCTAAGATATATTATCCCAGTAATGAAAATGTTGTATGTGCTAATGATTTTTAAAAATGTATAGAACCATCAGGAGACCAATTTAAAGAATACTTCAAATAAAGTGGGTGGTTATATATCAGAACAAAATCTAAGTAAGGTGCAGGACATTTTAAAAGCACTGTGAATTTATGTGCCAAGAATCTAAACTGTTAAAATAAATAAATCATCTTAATTCCTAGAACTAATAAAAAAGCCTAGAATATCAAATGGTCTGGTTAATCAGTCATTGATGGCTGAAGTGAAACCTATGGTGAGCAAAAGCCTCAAGGTAAATTCTCTTTCTGAATATTAAAGAATCTTATGGGAAATGTATAAAAGGATACTGGTGTTTTTCTAGATTTCTATGGCAAACGAAAAAAAAGCATACTCACAAAATAACCTTCCCAGCCTGGGGAACAAGAAAGTTTCAAACTTCCCTGCTTGTATTCACCAGGCTGACTAGTGAACTTGAAGTTCTAGTCCAAATGCATCTTGCATCAAACAATAAGATTTTAAAATGTGCATGTCAGCTATACTTCCCTTTCAGTAAATGCTGAAATACATTTCAATTTAACCAACATTAAATATTTTATAGTGCCATAACATATGAATTATATTTTTTTCTGTTGTAAAATCTTCTTTAAAATATAATAAAGTATAATGTATTCTGCATCAGTTTTTTTCCATTATTATTTTGTTCTTTTCTAGGGAGTTTGTCTAGGGACAAATAGAGTCCAGAGTCCTTTTACATGTTCCAAAGAGAGACGGTTACATAATTAGGTAAAGGTAAATGTTCTCCTCGCACATACGTGCTAGTCATTCCCGACTCTGGGGGCAGTGCTCATCTCTGTTTCTAAGCCAAAGAGCCAGTGCTGTCCGAAGACCTCTCCATGGTCACGTGGCCAGCATGACTAAATACCAAAGGCGCACAGAAAGCTGTTACCTTCCCACCAAAGGTGGTTCCTCCGTTACGTGGTGCTAGGGATTCGAACCTCCAAACTGCCGACCTTTCTGATTGACAAGCTCAGCATCTTAGCCACTGAGCCACTGCATCCCTTCTACATACTTATTTACTACATATTACCTGCCATCAATGATTCAGAGAAATCTACGAGACGTTTTCTGCACCCTAATATAGTGCTTAAGTAGGATCATCCTCTCCATCTTCCCTCCAGTGTTTAAGCGTTCTTTAACCGCTTACTACTATTGGAGATTCAGCCCAATTTCCCAATTGTCAAAGTTGTGATCATGGTGTTTATACAAAAGTGTGTGCAATTAGCAAAATCTAGTAAGGATTAGTGTGGAAGACCTAAAGAGTGAAAGAAGGAAAAAGCTTCACATAGGTAGTCAGTCCCTTTAAATGGATTAGCAATGAATGCTGTCAGTTACTGAAATACTTTTGTATCTTCCCCAATCTGTTCTTCCTGGATCACTTTGGGTACTCCAGTGGAAACTTATTCCCACACTGCACCACATTCATAAGGTTATTGCCTTTATCATTCCTTCACACCATGCCCATCAAAATAAGATTCTTAATTTAAGTGGTTCAAATGTCACCTTATTTTTATGTTGCATCATTAACTTCATTCTGCACTTTTCATCCTCTAATTTCTAACCATTTATTACTGAATTTCTATGAACAAATCTTTCTGATTCAGGGATTCTAATAATTAGAAACACAAGAAAGTGGATGTGTATTATTCTGAAATGAAGAAACCATCTTCCACAATTAAAATATCAGCATCCTTAAAACTAACAGGACAGATAGGTCTAAAATGTTATTTGAATTAATTAGCATTGCAGAGAACTTGGGCAGGCATTCCAAAACTCATAAACAATCATAGATGCTATTTCACTGACCACTGTTTTTATCTATTACTGCATCTATTACTCCTCTTCCGCAAGGTATAGCAATAGCAATAAGACTTATATATGGCTTCACAGTGCTTTACAACCCTCTCTAAGTGATTTACAGAGTCAGCATTTTTGGGTCCTCGGAAGAATGGAAGGCTGAGTCAACCTTGAGCCTGTGAGACTTCAACTGCCAAACTATAGGCAACTGGCAGGCAGCAGAAGTAGCCTGCAGTACTACATTCTAACCACTGCACCACCACAGCTGTATGAAGAAAGAGTTGAATATCTTTGTAGACTCTACATGATCAAATAGCCAACTGCTTTAATTTAAAAGAAATGAATACATGAAGTCCTGAATGTAGAACTGTTACATCATGTGTTCTTGGTTTAGAAAATAATCCTGTAAAATATATAGTGCCATCTATAGGTATGATAAAAATGATCGTCAGTTAATAAAAAGCTTTTTAACCCCATGACCATAAGATCACCAAAATTTCTTGTTTTTAGAGGTACTGATACAATGCAATGAACATTTAAAACAGATGCTTTAGATGCTGTTAATTGCTTTCAAAGAAATACGCATTCAGAATAATCTAATTCCTTAATCCACAGCCAATTAATAAAAAATGCATGTTTAAATATTCCCCAGTAATCAGTTTTATTTTCCTCTGACAAAATTAACTGAACAGATTTGATTAGCTGTATTTGGAAAACTATGCATACCCCAGAACTGCAAAATATGCTTGGTAATGTACTTCTAGAACCTGTATTTATTCATTATATTTTTTCCCATTTCTTAAAGCAGCTCCCACTATTTTCTCCTTACTATTTCACCCAGTGAATAGAATAGAATACTATAGTAAATAACACTAAGTTTCTTAATTATCTCCATGGCCAAATGAGGATCAAAAGTAAGGTAGAAATGCTTCAAGCTAAACTCAGCACCAATGTGCCCTCTGGAATTTTATTTTATTTTATTTTATTTCAAATCTTGCCTGTAGCTCTAGAATTCATTGATAGTCTTCCATCCTTGTATTAACTAAACACTGTTCCAACAGTACTACAGCATACTATCTCTTCTTTACTATATACCAATAGCAATTATACTATAACTGAAGGCAATTCCAGAATTTTACTGAACACAGTAATCAGTTTTGACACTGCTGGTAATTTCTGTTCAAATGGAAACGAAAGAGGATATACAGCCCGGGTTCAAATCCCAGTAAGGGTGTGGCTAGCTGATGAGAGCTAATTAGCTCGAAATAGATCTATACTAGTCTCCCTTTATTTATTTATCAGTACAAATATAACACAAATATAACAAGACAACATTAAAAATAAAAATATGGTTTTCTGCCTGCATGGTCTTCTGTAATAAGCCGAAGGACAGAAAGAGGGAGTAGTGACCTTCCTCCCATATTAGGTCATACCAGGGGTTGTAACACAAATACATACCTATTTCCCTGGCTCAACTGATAAGGAACAGAGCCCATGGCTTAGTGGCTAAAACTCCTGCCTAAGATATATACAGCCCGGGTTCAAATCCCAGTAAGGGTATGGCTAGCTGATGAGAGCTAATTAGCTCGAAATAGATCTATACTAGTCTCCCTTTATTTATTTATCAGGGGTTGTAACACAAATACATACATACATACACACACAGACAGACAGACAGACAGACAGACAGACAGACAGACAGACAGACAGACAGACAGACAGACAGACAGACAGACATACATACATACATACATATATATATATATATATATATATATATATATATATATATATATATATATATCCCTTTGCTTCACTTGGGAATGCTATTGTATGGTGCCCTTTACATATACATTTGAAAAAAATTATAAAAGCTACAGACCATTTCTAAGGGAAAAAAAGAGAAAAGGGTCTATAAACACTTCAGGCAATATGTTTACTATGGACACAAAAGACCTGAGAAAGCAACATATTTCTTATAGTTTAATTTATAATTTTTAACCATATGGAAAGCCAAGAGAGATGTATGAGTTGATTAGTAGGGCCTCCAGTCATATATATTCTTTCTGACTCACGAAACTATTTTACATAGGTTTTTACTGCTTTCCTGTTGCTCTCCTTAGTTCTTATGTAAGCCTGAAAAGTATATTGCTATATCAGATAAGTGTAAACATTCAGTGTTCTAATAATTATTATTGACTCTCTTTTTTAAAGATTAAAGTTAAATTACTTCTAAATGTTGCTTCCTTCAACAAATTTTAAATTTCTCCCTTTCAGATATACTAATGAAATTGTTACATCATTTCATGCTTGCTGGTAGTCACTGTAGTAATAGTTAAAACATTTATGTTTAATCTAGTGACACTACAAAGACATTTATATATTATTTTACTGGAGAACATAACATACTGCATCATAAAGCAAAGATGTATAATCTGAGAACCAAAACTATGCATCCAGCCTTCTACAATCACAGATACACAAAGGTCCACACACAAACACACACACGCACCCATGAAAACACACACACACACACACATACAGTGCACAGCCTTTAGACCAGAGACACAAATCAAAATGTTAAGTCATAATAGAAGAGGATGGGAAATTCTACTTCTAAAAAAGAACTTTTTATAGATCTCATCAAGAACTCTAATGCAGTGTATTAAAATAACTGTGAAGACTGAAAAGTTATAGTTGTCGGCCAGTTTGCTTTCCGGTTTCCTGAAAACCTGGCAGGGCTGCCACGGTACGTAAAATGAATAACAATCAGCTGTCATCCACAAAGAATGGAAAGGGAATGAGTTGGGTATATATGAAATCTACGGTAGCCAGTTATTCTAGCTACACTGTGGCCACAATTTACTTTTCATCCAGGCTTGCAACATTTAATCATTTCACAGTAAATATAGATATGCTTTTCTAAAGCTTATTCACAGCCAATATTTATTGAATGCAAGGTTTATTATATGATCACTCATCACACTTCAATTAAAGCACATCGCGTGGAACTGCCTACTGATTTAGTCAAATGACTACAACACTAACAAAAACTAAATGATAAACCGAACCGTAATTCTACCTAAGATTCTGAAAGAAATTACCGTATTTTTCGGAGTATAAGGCACATCTTTTTCCCTCAAAAAAGAGGCTGAAAATCTGGGTGTGTTTTGTACACTGAATACTGTATTTTTTGCCTCCGGAAACCCCGCCCCCTCCACCAAAATGGCTGTGCATAGCCTTTAGGAGGCTTTTGGGGTGCTCCTGGGGGCTGGGGAGGGCAGAAATTAGCAAAAAACAGGCAGGGTGTTGCTCAATTTCCCCCCCCCCCAACCCCCAGAAACACTCTATAAGCCTCCTAAAGGCTATGCATGCCCTTTTTTAACAAAAAATGGGCCAATTTTTGCAAAAACGGACCATTTTTTGCCCGTTTTGGGGGGGGACACTCCTACGGAGCACTCTACAAGCCTCCTAAAGGCTATTCATGCCTTTTTTTAAAAAAAATGGGGCCATTTTCGTGAAAAACGGGCTGTTTTTGGGAGGTCTGCAGAGTGCAAAAACTTTTTTGTTTTAATTTGCCTCTTCAAAACCTTGGTGCAACTTATACTCTGAAAAATACAGTAGTTTCACTTGGAACCTCCTCAGGTCCTGAAAATCAAAGCAAAAAACCTCCAGTGTGTCTATCTACATTTTACTCCCAAAATATGGCAAATGATTCTGAGTTTACATAGGATAAGTGTAAAAAAAATGGAATGAATTCTATTATTTACACAATCACAAGTGCCTGAATAATAAAGAGATCAGTTGGAACTAGGAATTAATATTAAAAAAATGATATATCATTGTTAGAAACTATGTATTTATTATAAATGTTAATTGGCTCATGTGCATTTTGATTAGTTTTACGCCATCAAGTCATTGTCAACTTTAAGCAACTACATCAATGTTTTCCATGAGGATTTGATATTTCAGGTCTTCCAATGATGTTCTTATCACTTTTGTAACTAAGCCAACCCACCTTACTGATACTTGTTATCCTCTTCCTTTTTCCCAGCATAAAAAGCTGCTCTAGAAAGTTAGGTCTTTGCATAACATATTCAAGGTTAAGTAATTTGAACTTGGTCCCTTGAACCTTGAGTGAAAACTCTGGCTTGTTGTAGGATTTGTTCTAGGATCCTTTTTGATTTCTGGAAGCCCCGTAGCTTTTCTCAGAAGTCTCCACCACCACCAAAGTTCAAAACACCAATATTCATCCTTATTGGCTTCCTTCCTTATCGTCTTCTTCAAAGTCCAACTTTTGCTTCCGCGAAGCATCACAGGGAACTGTGCATTTTAAGGAAGGCCAAACCCTATTATCTCTTTATCCCCCCCCCCCCGCATTCTTCTTTCTGTACACTGAAACTAAAAATGGCCCAATGAACTGTATGTGAAATCAGCAATTGAAAGAACAATTTACTGATTAAAAATATATTAATTCAGGCAAATTATTGTCTTCAGGTGAACTTCAGGTATTTTGGAGAACAGGTTGACCCCCCTCTCCTCTGACATAGTCCCTCAAATACCAGAAGACAGTTATCATATCACCCCTAGTTCTAATAGTCATTTTATCAAAGAAGACAATAAAGTTTTTCTGGCAGGACTTCTTTTTAACAAACACAGGCTTCTAGTAATAACCTTGTTCATTGTTAGGTGTTCACAAATCTGCTATCTGATTATCTTTTCCAGGATTTTCCTGGTTACCGAACTCAACATGATTGGTCTACAGATTCCTAGATCCAATTTTCCCCCTTTTTGAAGAATGGGACCATATCGGCTCTTTTTCTGGCAGTTCCCCAGTGCTCCAGGAGCCCTGAAAGCAGAGGTGGTATTCAGCTGGTTTGGACCGGTTCAGACGAACCGGTAGTGGAAATGTTGAGTAGTTTGGAGAACCGGCAAATACCACCTCTGGTTCACCCCACCCTCCTGCCCCTGTCTTTCCCTGTCCTATATTCTCTTGTTTTTTTAGCTCAGCTGATTTATGTGACAGAGCAGATTGCTAAAACACAGCTGAGCTAAAACACAGCTCAGCTCACCAGTCCCGACACCAAGGGCAGCCTTTGCATGCTGCTCATGCGCGCAAAGCACGGTCTTCATAAAACTGGTAGGAAAAGATTTGGAATCCCACCACTTCCTGAAAGGCATGGTTGTGAAATCATGTCTGCCAGCTTCTTCATAACTCTGGGGTCTAAATTGTTTCGTGCTGGTGATTTGAACTGCTCTAGAATGGATAGGTGTTCTCTTACCTATTTCTTACCTATTCCTTATGGTGCTGCTTTTTGTAGGTCAGACTTTTTTTCCCTTCTGTGCGAAGACAGATCCAAAGAAGGAATTAAGCAGTTCTGCTTCCTCCCTGATACCCATTACTTTCTTGCCATCTTCTTCCATTAGTAGATCAATCATTTCTTTGACTTTCTTCTTGGCCCTCTCATATTGGGGGGAGGGGGAGACTTTTTTGGTGTTATTTTAACGCCTTATCTTTCCCGACTCCATTCTTGCAGATTTGGGGTATTTGCTGCTATTCTGTGCTAGTTATATGCCCATTTCCAATTTTTTTATCTTTTTGTCTCTTAATTTGTCAGAGTTCTTTATGCAGCCATGCTGATTTTGTCAGGGATCTCTTGTTTTTCTTTGTGGTATTGTATTTGATAAGATTTAATAATCTTATTTTTCAGAGTTTCCCACATCTTGAATTGTTTTTTTTTTATCCCTTTAGGATTTCCATTCATGGAAAATCTTCCTAAAATCTCAGTTTTTTGAAGTCAAATCTCTTAGAGTCTAACACATTAGTTTGACCTTTGTTCAATTACCTGTGCCTGCCTTATGTTGAATTCTACTATGACACAGTCACTCTTCCACAAAGTTCCTACAACTTTTACCTTTTCTATCCTTCCATCCCTATTAGTCAGAATTTAAACCAATGTAGCTGTCCTTCCAATTTCCTCTTCTACCTTCCAGTTGTCAAAGCTGTCAGCTAGGCACATCAGCTGTTTAATCTCCCACTTGCTGCAGAGTTTGTCCCCCAGTTGTTGTCAGAGTGGTTAAAATCTTCCACAATTACAGTGGTGTGTCTCCAGTATACCTTAGTTAACTGATTATCCCCCAAAAAGTCATCTTTTTCCTCTGCTTGGTTGGGTGGCCTATAGCAATGACATTTTTTTTTTTTGCTCTTATTTTCACCCAAATGAATTCAAGAAGGCTTTCAATCCTTGATGTTGTATATTTCTGTAGAAGTATAATGGTTCCTTACATGCAATACAACTCCCCCCATTCTTTTGTTGGGTCTGTTTCTTTTGAACAATGCATTTATTAAACAAATAAGACACTTCACCCAAAACCCCACTGAAGATGTTATCTAGTTTGATAAAGAAACATCTGGGAGTCAAGCAGCAAGCTTGGAGGACAAACATCTGCCTAAATTTATTTCCTTTTAGTGGTATGTTCCAAACATAGGTTCCACTCCACTAGGTTTCAGTAATAGTAACAATATTGGACCATCTACTAATATATTCTTCCTGGTTCTTGTGAGATGAAGCTTTCCAGAAGCCCTTTCTATGGATAATGTAAACCAGTATCTAGGAATCCAAGAATCTCTTGACAGCACCATCCCTTAAGCCAGCAGTTTACTTCTAGAATCCTCCATTCCCTCACTGGATATTGATCTTCCATTGGAAATACAGCTGAGAACATTACCTTTACTCCTAACTATTTAGTTTTCCTGCCTAGCTCCTAGTCCTTTGATGTTGTTTTAAGGCTTTTTGTTGTATCATTCATCCAAAAATGAAGGAAGAGAAAGATTTAATAATATGTGGGTTTGATTATTTTAATAAGGCGTTCAGTCACCTCTTTGATGTTTGCTGCTGGGAGACAATATACCTTCCTAGATTGATTGTCTGGTGTACAAATTGCTGATTCCATTCCTCTGAGAATATCACCAACACATGTCGTCGTCCCCCTTGGGGAAGTCTCGTTATTTTTCTTCCTGTCATTGGTGCACTTGATGTACACTTCTACAGGTGTCTGCATGTTTTCATCCAAAGGGAGGCTATGAAATTGATTGCTCAGCTCTATTGGGCTGGGCTAGTGCCTGCTTGTCAGAAGCTGTCTTTGAAGAACACAAATGGAAATCAAGTAACTGTGGTATGCTACAATGGCCATACACAACTGTCGATTGCAATGCACCCAAATCTTAGTCACATGACTGCAAGGATATTTGGAATTAGGAAGACATATTTGGAATTAGAGGATAAACCAGAGGAAGATTGAATTTGTCCCATTTTTCAGTTGACAAAGCAGGCTCTGGACATATGTTATTGGCCTCCCAAAGTTGCTATGATATTATGGGCAGCCATATAAATACATTTAAATTTTAATAAACAATAGCCTATTTTATCCTTATATTCTTACAAGGAATGAAAAAGATCATATAATAAAGCATATAAGTTTAAAAAAAAAACCACCAAAAGGACAGAAATGATTGCAAATATTTGCTATGCTCAAACATGCAGAATATTATTAATTATTGTAAATTAGGATTAACTCAAGAATCAATAGAGTTAATATAATTACATGGTACTGACTTAGTACAAGCTTAAATTCTTTACATTTGCTCTCATGTACTATCTAACATGGTTTCCCATAGATAATTTTCATCCACCACGAAATTGACTCGGGGTAAAATTTTGTTTAAAATATAATAAAATTCAATATCTTCTGCGCTGATATGTTTACAAAATGTACATTCTGTCCTACCACCAAATAGGGTTCTAAAAAGCTAATAACATAATAGATAAATGCAAAGCATAACATAGAAACAAAACAATCAAACCAAGACAACAGGTACGATCAACTACATTTATTAACAAGCCACCTTTAAAACCAAAAGACTGTGTAAAAATGAGCATGCCTGCTATTGAAATATGATCTTAGTAATAATCAGAGAAGCCAAAAAATGAGAACAGAAAACACACAGAATGATTTTTAAGGTAATAATCTGTTTTGGTTGTGAAGTTTTTTATTTCCAGTGTATTATGGACACGATTATTGAGGCTAAAAGAAGGGGGTCAGTTTTTGGAAATTTCTTTTTTTTTTCCACATGTGAAGTTGGTTTTTCATTAATCATTTCCTTTTCTTCTTTAAATGCAACTTCCATTGAGTCAATTTCATAGATACTTCCACACAATTTTATTGGCAATTGCACAAAAATACTGGTACTGGTATTTCTTTTAGGATGCTTTTGGCTTCTCAGCCTATCTTATAACCCTATTTCCCTTGAGTATGTCCCAAGAATTATATAGGTCTCCACTGCTTAGCTTCCAAGGTATCATTCAGGCACTGTCATTCACTCAGCCTTCTATCTTCTTTTCTCCTTACGTCTGTAATAACAGTTTCCTTCATACTTTCTTGTTATTCATTAAGCCCTAGATCAGGGATGTCAAACTCAATTTCATTGAGGGCCACATCAGGGTTGTATTTGACCTAGGTATGGCCAAGGTGGGTATGGCCAGCTTACATCACTCGTGTCAGGGGTGCCTGTGGGGCCCTGAGCATTCTGCCAACGCAAAACATCTCCTGAGCTCCATTTTAGGCTGTGACAGCCTATTGCAGCCCTCTGCCAGCAAAAATGGAGCTCAGGAGGGCCACTCAGCTTCGCAGTTCAGCACGCCAGGATGTGCGCTGCACATGCATGCTCAATTCAGAGAATACTTACCTTCTGGATTGCTGATTGGGAAGAAAAACAGCTGAGGCACGGCAATCCATTCTGCAGCACGACTCAGCTGAGAAGATAAAGATAAGATAAGTGTAGGGGTGGGCGAGCAGGCAGGCCCACTTGCTCGTGAGAGAGAACTGGTTCACTCCCAACTGATCTTCAGAGCTACAGGTTCACCCGAACCGGTCTGAACCGGTAGAATCCCATCCCTGGCTGGGAGAGACCTTGAAGGTCTTCTAGGCCAACGTCTTGCTGTAGAAAGGAATCCTAGTCCCATCCCATACAAATGGTTGTCTAATATTTTCTTGAAATCCTCCAGTAATGGAGCACTCACAATTCTGGGAGACAAGCTGTTCTATTGACTAATTGTTCTCACGGTCAGGAAGTTTATCCATAGTTCCAGGTTGGATCTCTCTCTCTTACACACACTAGCTTCACTCATTGCTTCTTGTTATGCTCTTAGATGCTTTGGAGCATAAGTCAACATCTTTGCTCTCTGTGGCAGTCCTTCAAGTATTGGAAGACAGTTATCATTTCACCCTGAAGCCTTCTCTTCATTAAGCTAAACATACCTAGTTCTCTTAGCCATTCATTGTATGGCTGAGCCTCTAGATGACTTATCATCTTCGTTGTTTCTCTCTTGTCTCTTTTTTTTTTTGGCCTCAGAATCTTTTTGTATCACCTCCAGAACTGGACACAGTATTCCAAGGCTCACTAGCACAATATAGAGTGGTACTGTCATTTCTTGATGCTATCCCTCTGTTGATTGCATATATTAAGCATTAGCATCACAAGGCAATCAGGAAAACAAAACCCAATTCATTTCTCTTTTCCCTTTCGTGTTAATGAATTTGGGTTGCTGGGTATATGATCACATTTTATGGTGCTCAATAACTTTTTTCCCAGCTGTTTGTCCATTTTGTTTATTATAAATTTTAATATAGCCTTAAAAAAATGTTGTATGTTTTTAAGCGGGCGACATCCATAATGAAGCTCTACCTTAATAGCCCTGGAATTATTTTAAATCAATAACAATATGTCATCAACGATAACAAAACACCATATGACAGGGCTTCATGGAAAATTGACCATCCACATTTTAAGAATGTGCAAGTTAAGAATTTGAGCTGCACAAGCAAGAATTATTTAGTAAACCCTGTCATTTACTGTCATTACATACATCTGAAAAGGTAGTGCCCTAAGGCTCTGCCAAGCGTCAGTCCCCAGCTTTTTACAACACTGTTGTATCATATGCTGAAATACACAATGAACTTCTGGTTCTTCTTAGCCCCAGGCAAGACTCCTTACAAAGGTTGTTCTTTCGCTGCTCTACTTTCAGTTCCTTTTATCATGCAGAGCTTAAAGCCCTTCTTCTAATTTATTTATTGGTCTGAACACCAAGGAAGCTTTTTATTGTGATCTGCAGCCATGGCAGCTTTTGAAATATTTTTTAACCTTAATATCCTGCAGGATCCAGCAGCAACAATACTGCATCACTGTGGAGGTGGACTACGTGAACTAGCTTGATAATATTTTCTTCAACAGGCGTGGAAAACAAGTATAATTGTATTTTCTATATTGGGGATTTTAGTCAGTTTATATAGAATAGATATAGATAAAGGTAAATGTTCCTCTCGCACATATGTGCTAGTCGTTCCTGACTCTAGGGGGCGGTGCTCATCTCCATTTCAAAGCTGAAGAACCAGCGCTGTATGGAGATGTCTCCATGGTCATGTGGTTGGCATGACTAAATGCTGAAGGCGCACGGAACGCTGTTACCTTCCCACCAAAGGTGGTTCCTATTTTTCTACTTGCATTTTTACATGCTTTTGAACTGCTAGGTTGCAGAAGCTGGGGCAAGTAACAGGAGCTCACTCCGTTACACGGCGCTAGGGATTTGAACTGCCGACCTTTCTGATTGACGAACTCAGTGTCTTAGCCAGGGAGCCACTGCATATATGTATTAATACATATATGAATTAATGTTTTTAACATTCTGTAGGATGATTACAACATGAGGTCTCCAAAAAGAATGTCCAAAGAACTATGCCTAGAAGAGGAAAGGGCAAGTCATCTTTTAAAAGCACAACTAAAATATTGCATCATTTTCTTCTTCAAAACCTTCTAATCAGCCGAAGTTCAGGAAATACTTAGAAGTATTAATCAGATTATTTAAACCAAAGAAACATAAACATCATCTATGAATAACAATAAGGCTGGCTGGTGTTTCTTTGCATCATTTCCCCCATAAATCATAATCCTGACAAGCACAATTTCCTCTTTTCCCTTTCCCCTGTCATACTTACTTGCTCCAGGAGAACAGAGAGGAGGAAGGGAGTTCTTTTGGCATAAAATAATAATTTTCCTTTTAGGAATGACAGCATGGAGGAAGAAGGGATCGCAGTAGTTTTTGTCAGTAACATGGGACTTCTAAATCAAAACTTGTCCTGTACACTGCACGAGTCAAAAAGGCGGCCGTGAAAATATTTACAGACCCCTCACATCCTGGACATAAATTGTTTCAACTCCTACCCTCAAAAGAATGCTATAGTGTGTCCAATCACATCTGGCCAATAAAGAATTCTGTTCTGTTCCATTCCGTTCCACTCCACTATTTCTATTTCTATTCTATTCTAAACCAAAACTTTCTCCTTTCAGGGAAATTATCTGGTTTCATTAAAAATAAAAAGTAAATTAATCCCACACTCTTTCAAACATTCCTGTCCGTGGTTTTGCAATTTGACCCTAAATCCACAGGCTAAAGATACAGTTTATGCCCACAAACTATACAGAGAGAAGGTGGAATATCATCAACCATTTCAGACTAGACCAGAAAAATGAACTATGTGTACTAATCCTATCTTTATTGTAAGGTTGCAGTAACAGAATCTCGCAATTCTGAAAGAATCTCTCCCTTTCTTCATTTTTGCTCTCCTAAAAACTAGGGAAGGTCTCTTCTGAGACACTTTCCCCACCCTTCCCCCTCCTTCAGACTCAGGCAGACTGTTGCCTAGGCTGCAAATCTTCCTCCTGACTTTCAAGGTCATTCCCATTTCCTATTGCAAGTGTAGAACAGACATAACTTACTAGAGGGAAAAAAAAATCAGGAAACAATTCCTTCAGAGTAGTCCTCCCTTACTTACTATAGTTGGGACTGGCAACTCTGTCGCTAAGTGTCATAAAAAAAAATGAAACATACTGTAGAATTGTAAATTATACAAACATAAGGTTGGAAGGGACCTCGGAAGTCCTCTAGTCCAATTCTAGTCCAAAGGGGTAGAATCAGGATCACATGAAGTGTGAATACCACTTTATAATGCCTTGGTAAGGCCACACTTGGAATACTGCATTCAGTTTTGGTCATCACAATGTAAAAAAGATGTGGAGACTCTAGAAAGAGTGTAGAGCAATAAAGATGATTAGGGGACTGGAGGCTAAAACATATGAAGAATGGTTGCAGGAACTGGGTATGTCTAGTTTAATGAAAAGAAGGACTAGGGGAGACATGATAGCAGTCTTCCAATATCTCAGGGGTTGCCACAAAGAAAAGGGAATCAAACTATTCTCCAAGGCACCTGGGGGTAGAACAAGAAGCAATGGATGGAAACTAATGAAGGAGAGAAGCAACCTAGAACTAAGGAGAAATTTTCTGACAGTCAACAATTAATCAGTGGAACAACTTGCCTCCAGAAATTGTGAATGCTCCAGCACTAGAAGTTTTAAGAAGAAATTGAATAACCATTTGTCTGAAGTGAGGGTTTCCTACCTAAGCAGGGGATTGGACTAGAAGACCTCCAAGGTCCCTTCCAACTCTGTTATTCTATTCTATTCTATTCTATTCCATCTCCCGAAGACGGGAAACCTTATTGCATCCTGGCTGTGCAATCTTTTCGTGAAGACCTCCAGCAATGGACTACCCACCACCTGTTCCATTGATGAATTGTTCTTAGTGTCAGGAAATTTCCTCTTAGTTCCAGATTGGATCTCTCTTTAATGATCTTTCACCCACTGCTTTTTGTCCTTCAGGTGATTTGCAGAATGAGTCGGAACCCCCCCCCCCCTAGTCTCTGTGACGGCCCTTCAATTATGGAAAGACATCATGTCACCCTAATCCTTCTCTTCAATAGGCTGGACTTTATTTAGTTTTTCATCATTTGCCAGACATCAAACAAATATTAAGAAAATGGATAGCCAAGATATTTTGTAAGTTTTGAATTCTGTAGATGCTTTAGGAGAAGGACGGAGAATTTTTGAGAGAAGAATAAATAAGTAACAGGATTTCTCTCGGCAGCCAGACAACCACAGAGATCAAGGAACGAAGGAAAGAAGAGGGGGAAAAAAGAAGTTATATTTCTAGTCTTTGGAATTAGAGTTATGGTCCAGAATAAGGCAGAAATACTGCTATTTAGATTCATTAGCAAGCCAGAGAACGTTCTGGTTACACTGGACCAAAATCAAAGTGTAAAATTCAGACCAAAGTATTAAGAAGTATGAGGCACAGGGATAAAAGGACTCAATGGCAATTATACATGTTTATAATTTACCATTATTCCTAGGACAGATAAAAAGATTGTTCTGACCAGTGACAAGAAACTCAGATATCAAATGACTTATGTGTCTGTTGAAGACTAGGCAGTTTCCTAATCTACAAAGTGGTTACTGCAATTACTCTGTTCCAATTTCTCTATTAGGGCTATATTAATTGGGTTAATTTAATTCAAAGGTTTTCTATGTATCTTTACTGATATGATTCTTACACATCCTACCTCCTCCTTTTACCTATTTGTATATTTAAGTATACCCATATTTTGTATTTATACTGTTTTAATATGACTGTACACCACCCCGAGTCCTGTTTAGGAAAGGGTGCGGTTTATAAATTAAAGATGATGATGATGATGATGATGATGATGATGATGATGATGATTATTATTATTATTATTATTATTATTATTATTATTATTATTATTACAGATTAAGAGAGTTGGAAGGGACCTTGTAGGTCATCTAGTCCAACCCCCTGCCCAAGCAGACCCTATATCATTTCTTAATAAATTACTCTAGTCTCAAACTATATCTAGCCATACCCATCACTCTCACCTAACATTCTGACTAATCCAAGAAATATGGAGATGTTTCAAATTCAAACAATAACCTTAAAAATCAGGAGCACGGAGCTGCAAGCTTCCTCAAAAACAGAAACATAAATATCAACAAACCCATAGATTTAAATACAAATTAGGCAGAAAATTCTATTCTCATTAGAATTAGATTGTAATATTGTGACATTGCATCTCAATTGTCCACGAGGTATACAGGCAACAGTAATCACCAGTTTCTTTCAACAGAGTCAATGTGTTTAGAACGAAAATGGAAACAAAAGTAAGTTTGAATCAACTTTATAGATCAAGCAACCAGAATGCACCAAAACACACATGAACAAAATATGTTCCTCTGAGCAAATAGAACAAAATATAGAAAATACCCTGGCATCTATGTTACTAACATTGTTGTGCATGCTTTAAAAATGACGGAGAACACTAGAGTCTGTGTTTTCCAAAAAAAGATGCCTAAAATCCTGCCCATTTACCTGATATTCCAAAGGAAAAGAAGGTCTAAATCTCACAAGTAACATATTGTTTATGTAAAGTTATTTTATTTCATTTTAATTGTGAACAATGTAGTACAATCCCATCTGACTGAGAAGTAGTTTACCTAAGGCCATATTGTTAACCAATATAGGTAGTCTTTAATTTATGACCACACTTGAGCCCAAAATGTATGTTGTTCAGGGATAAATTTCTTTTCTTGCCACATTTATCACTGTAGTTGTTAAAATGGACTTTGCTTGCCAGAAGGTTGCAAAAGACAATCACATGACACCCCCCCCCCCAAGACACTGCAGCCGTCATGAATGTGTGCCAGTTATCAAGCATCTGAATGTAAATCATGTGATCATCAGGATGCTACGATGGTCATAAGTGTGAAAAATGGTCATAAGTCACTTTCTCCTATGATGTTGTAACTTTGAACTGTCACTAAATGAACTGCTGTAAGTCAAGGACTATCTATACATACATGCAGCAACTAGTCCATTTCATCTAATTGCAAGAAAATAATCAGGATTGGACTAGTCCTCCAAACCCGGATAGAAAATCAACTGAAAATGTTATGGTTGCTAGTCAGAAAAACAAAACAAACAAAGTCAATGACTAATGTAGTTGTATTCATGGCAAAAAAAAAAAAAAGCTATATGAAAGTGTCCAGGAAATCAATCTGCATTGACAATTTCACTTTTTTTCTTTTTCATACTACACTTACATTCAGAGAACAACACAAAAAGGCATTTGGGGAAATGTTGTTTGTAACAATAGATTTTGTCATCTTTTTAAATAGTGATAGGCTTATGCTAATAATATTGTTGCTATTTATGCATTAGGGTTTTAGTTCTTTCTCAATACTCATGTTTTCCATATAATAGAGGCCTGGCACTCTATTATATGTCTTGCAAATACTGTTTTGTGTTTTGCCCACTATAATGAAGATAAGGATATTCAGGCACCAATTAAGATCCTCACAGCAAAGGCTATAAGCTGTCTTTTTTATAGAAAACAGGTTTGCATATACAATAATTTGGCCTTCTTCTGAGTCAGTCAGTTCTGAAAGACCCTAAATATTATGCCCCATTGGGTATCCAACCCTTCCTTACAAATGGAATCCATTTGATTTAAATATTCTGTTTCTACAATTGACTTGCCCCCATAACAAATTGGGGTCTACACTGATAATAAATTTAGAAAAAGAGCTGTGCTGTTTCCCCTCTGCAGGAGAAAAACAGGATTTATGTCAGATTTCTGAGAACTATTATTTATAAATCTATTCGAATATAAATCTGTTTTTATTAGCTGGAAAATCACTGCAAACAGTATTTCTTTTAGTCTACTAAAGATCTCCCTATTTTTGCATTCTTTTAAATGTCCCAGCATGAATGACTGCAGTTTTTATATTCTAGTATTAACATTAAGAAATTCAAAAAAGTGAACTTTAGCCATGGGCTTGCAGTGTTCTGTTTTATAGAAACTTAGTGACCTGTCCCATGGAAAGAAAACAGAGAAAAAGTGGTAAATTACCTTTTTAAAAAAATCACATTAGTATGTAGGCATGTCCCTATGGCTTTCTTGTGTTATCTGACACACAAGGGACAAACAGAAACGAGGAGTCCAATTGTGTGCTTTAAAACTCAGTCATCTGCCAGCAACTATGCTTCAATCCCACCATGCTTTCTCCTCCTGGAAAATCTAATTTAAAAAGGAGAAGAACAATGGTGCACCATGATTGGCATCTCAGCTAACAATGTGTCAGTTGTCACCTAGTTTACAAGTTGAGGGCAGGAAACATTGCCATCCCACTTTATGGGAAGCACTGCCAAGAAGAACATGCTTTTGTCAGGAGTGCACTACTGTCGACAGGAGTAGAGAACACGCTTTGACAAGCCATCCTCCTGATGAAAGTCAGTTGCCAATTACGTGCCATCCATTGAGCAAGCTTTTCAAATTATCCAGATTAATTGATAACCACTTATAGGGAAATGAAAATCCAGGAGCTGACCCAGTGCATTGTCATTCTGGCTTGAATGGTTTTACCTAATTGACTCTCTGATTAACCATCATATATTAATGATATGTGATCAGTATGAATATAGGAAGCTTGCTTTAGCTAAACAATCAAAGGTCTACTCTCATATTCTGCCCCAGCAACTGTTTCCATTGTTCTCATTAAACAAATCTGGAACTGAAACAAGGGTAGATGGAATTACTGCGATTTTATCTCCATCCTACTGATTTTCAAGACCATCTCATCCTCCAATTCTCAAAAACAATCTTCAAAAGTGTGCTTCCCAATTATGTTTTTAAGGATTCATGGGGATCCAGATTACTATTCTCTTCTGTTTCTATCCATTTCGTCCAAAATAAAAGTGGTTTGCAATATCTTTCAATTGAAAAATACTATCAATCGGTTGTTTAGCTCATGGGTGTCAAACTTGATTGCGTCACATGATGTGTTATGACATTTTTTTGCCTTTGCAGAGCTGGGGTGGGTGTGGCCTGTGTATGACTCATCCGTCCCATGGGCCACTATTTTGACAGGGCTGGTTAGTTAAAAATATAGAATAGATACCTGAATTTTTCCATCTGCCTTTTTAAGTGGATAATTGATGAACATCCAGAAGTGGAAATATATTCAACATTTATATTTAATAAGCAACAGTATCTTTTGAATTATTAGCTCTGAATTTCATGAGTAATTTATGGTTTAAAATAAATATTTTGAGAAAGAAGATATTTTCCCATTCAAGTCTTAAGTTACTCATTCTTACATTTCTTTTTTAGATATGAGAGTTATTTTTTCATATGCATGTACACACACAATGTAATGTACTAAGGCACTCTCTGGCCTTTATAGATCGTACAATTTATCAGCCTAAGATCCCATCCTTAATTTTTAGCTACTGAAAGAAAGAAAAAAGCATGTTTCTGAAATTAAATAGACATTTAAATATACTGGTGTTTGCTGTTACTCTACTTGCATCCAAAACTGTTAATGTTCCTGGTTTTATTTTTCACAAGTCTCTTTTTTAAATTCTCTTTTCTAAATAACTGGTTTTCACAGAGAGAAAATTAAAAAGATGGACAGGGGAAAAAGGTTTTAGAAAAAGTAAAAAGTAAAACAGAAGTGCAAAAAGAAAAGAAAAAGAAAGGTAAGAAAAGAATGACATCTGATTTTTTTTGATACAGGTACATACTTTTTTTTAAAAAAAATACATTCATCTCATATAAGGTTAACATGTCTGCATTATTTCTATAATCCCATATAATTCTTCTTTAACCAGTTTTACAAAAACCTTTCCAATTTGGTGTTGTGCTACAGTATAGTATATCACACCTGGAAAGCATGAAATTGGGTAATGAATTAAATAAATACATGTTAAATTCTTTTATGGACCCATAGTACTTCTCAACATATATCAACTAAATAGAGAGACAGAATAGACAAAGTGGCCAGTGCTGTGTTTTGATATATTATTTTTTTCAATTTCTTAATTTAACCTTCCCTGATGGGTCTTAGTGAAAAATTTCAATAACTAGAGATGTTTTTTCAAGCACCGGCTGAATTTCTAGATATAGCTTATCTGCCGTGATCGGAGATACTAATCTTAGAATTACAGTCTTTTTTTAAAAGGCTGTATTTAAGCTTGATTTAGGGGCTTCAACTAGTCAGAATGTCTTGACTGAGAAATTTAAGTGGACAGTATATCACAAACGTACTGCACCTATTCAAAATAAGTTATATTGTTTGCTAATAGTGTTAGCGAATTTGCTAAATTCAATAGGCTTGTATTTAGATTTGCATAGATTACTTATGACCAAACATGTTTTTTATTACTTTCGTGCTACCAGATGACCAGCGCACAACAGCAAACATTAACATTTTCTGTATCTTCTTGTTGCTTGCCTGGATTTTTGCAGTCCAAATTTGGTGTCTGAACCTGACTGTCCTTAAATAAGGATTCCTCTTACCAGCAATTTGCTATGTAGCCTCCATAGAAGGATATTCAAGTACCTGGGGTCTAATGGAATTCCTTGGCTTATGCAGTTGCTGTTGAGTTTCACCATAGTCTAACATATATGTTCACTTGACCTTCTAACTGAATTTGGGACATTATGTTATTTTGTTTTTCTTTTAATATTCATAATGTTTAGGTTTTGTTTGTTTTAAGATGTTATGATTCTATTCTTGAATATTACCTTGTATCTTGCTTTTGAATATATGTATGTATGTATGTATGTATGTATGTATGTATGTATGTATGTATGTATATGCTGGTCTTGTTGTATTCGGGTCTATTCCTATGTAAGATTGAGATTGTCTTGGCAACGTTTCAGCGAGGTCTCGCTTTAAGTCCAAAACCCAGCCTGAAGATGGCAAGTGAGACCTCGCTGAAATGTTGCCAAGACAATCTCAATCTTACACGGGAAAAGACCCGAATACAACAAGACCAGCATACCTACACCAGTGAAAACCTACGAAAACACACACAAACAGACACACACACGTGTGTGTGTGTGTGTGTGTGTATGTATGTATAAATGGTTGTGTCTCTCTGTGTGTGTGTTCCAGCATAACTCTGGAATGCTTAGAGCAATTTCAACCAAACTTGGAATACAGATGACTTACTCTCAGGAAACAAATAATGTGGGGGGTAAAACACCCATAACACCCTCGGGGGATGTTCTATTATGATACAGCTTGTTGTGCCTTAAATGGCTTCTACTGTACAGCGCAGTGGAGTTGCCATGGTAATGGCTTCACAGTACTCCACAAGGAGAGTACTCTGGTAAGGGGGAAAATCCAACATTAGAAATTATGTTTGGTCCAGACATTTTCCCCCTATAAATAAATACCCGGACAACGCTGGGTTATCAGCTAGCACATTATAAAAAACACACAATGGTATAAAATATATACCCTGACAAAGTTCATGGTCAGAATTACTTTTTTTTTACTATTGGCAGTATATGTCACTTGACTGAGTTGGCTGGCTGTCGAATCAATCAACCACCCAATTAATTGATGAAATATGAACTCTAGGAGAACTTTATTTTTCTGAGATGTTGGATTTCCCCTGTCAAACTGGTAATCTATGTTACCAGAAAATTAAATAGCTCTACTGATGTTTCTGCAAATTGGAATTGTTTAGTTGGCAATGAATGCAGGGAGCCTGATATGGCATAGATTGTATTTAATGTGAGAAAGAGCCAGTGTTAAAATTATTCCTTTTTTTGAATTCAATCAGTTAAGAAAACACTGGTGTAGGGCACTTTGGCAGCTCCCTATAACCAAACCTGATGCATAGCTACAATAATTCCCACAAGGTTCTCTCCCCCCCCCCCCAATAAATATTAAGATGAATGGGATGGGTGGGTTTCAAGAATTTCAACACAGTAGTGGAAGCAGAGGCTTTCACTAAAAAACACAGTGCTCTCTTAGGTGAAATGGGGGATGTTACACAAGAAACAAAGGAGGGAGGGGCTGAGGCTCAGCCGGTGGACGGGGGGGGGGACGCAACAACTAGAAGACTCAGATCACAAAAGTGATTTGGAATACTATTGCAATTGTTGCTACAATGTACTTTCATGGAAGTGATACAAAACAAATGATTGAAACATACTGATGATTTTGTGTTAAACTTAAAACTGCTAATACTTATGTAAATGTTGATATTTTTCTATCTTTGTTTGTAAAAGTTGCAAGACCTGGGGGGGCTTCTCCCCCCCCCGCACGATGTAGCTGTCAAAATGTTTTATAACCCTATAACCCCTTTTCCCTGTAAAATTTTTAAAACTAATAAAAAATTTGAACAATAAAAAAGAAAAAAAAAGAATTTCAATTGAATTATTTTAAATTTAATTATTTGAATTATTATTATATTTTGCTTTCATTTGTGAATTATTTCCAATTTACAAATGAGATATCTCATGCTTGAAAGGGTAGGTACTTTATGTTTCTCTTTGCAACAAGCTGATTTAGTAAGCAGGCCATTTATTTCAACAATAAAGGGGAAATTTGTGATTCAATTTATACAGTCTCAAACCTTTATTGGTTGTAGAATCAATTAGGGTTGGTGCTCCGATTTTATATATAATTTACTGTTTTAATTTGTTTAAAAAAAAAACCTTTAACAAAAAATAAATTTTGGAACATATCGGTTATCTAAGAAACATTCCATGTTCTTAATATTTTACAATTATTTTTGTTATTATTATTATTATTTATTAAAACAAAATTCTGCCATAAGGTTACCTGGGCAGCTTACACGATTATTGCAAAGCTTAATATTTTATCACTTTCATACTCAGCGTTTATTTTTATCATTATTCAATCATGTGCAAAATGTTCAAAACAGTTTAAAATGAATATCTAAACTACATTTTTTTGTTTTTCTGTAGATACTATTTTTTAAAATGAACATTTTATGAACATGTAAAATTAATATTAATGTCTCTGAATTTTTCCCCTTAAACATTCCATTTCTAATGAATGAAGGCGAATATATATATATATATATATATATATATATATATATATATATATATATATATATATATATTAGTCTCCTTTTATTTATTTATCAGCACAAATACAACACCAATATAAAAAGGCAACATTAAAAATAAAAATATGGTTTTCTGCCTGGATGGTCCTCTGTGATGAGCCGAATGACAAAAAGGGGGAGTAGTGAGCTCCCTCCCATATTTGGGCATACCAGGGGTTGTAACACAAATACATACTTATTTCCCTGGCATAGCTGATAAGGAAGAGAGCCCGTGGCTTAGTGGCAATTGCATCGGCCTAATATGCAATACAGCCCTGGTTCGATTCCCAGTAACGGTATGGCTAGCTGATGACAGCTAAATAGCTTGATATATATATGTCCCAGGATAATGTTACAGGATCCAATCTGAGTTGATCAATGGGACCAGAGGTTTTGTTTTCTGAGCTTTCGGACTCTTGCTGGAGACCATCTTCAAGGAACTTCTCTCTAGCAGAGTCTATGCTGTTCAGTATGTAGTATTTATAGTGACAGTTGTAAGTGGCTTTTTAGATGTTGATGTGTTGATGGCTGGCTTTTTAGTCATCAGCTGCAATTTGCTTGTGCTGCCTAGCCCTTGTCTTCCAAGTACTTGATAGGCTAGTGGTAAATCAGCACTCCGGTTCACTGACGAGGGATCTGTTTTCCAAGCTTCAATCACTTCCCTGGCTGTTTTTGTACCTGTTCGTCCAACAATCTTAGTAGTTGCATATTTGATTGTATGCCCTTATTCATTGCAGTGTGAGGCTACCAATGAGTTTGGGTCTCCTCGTCTGACTGTTCAGAAGACAAAACCTCTGGTCTAGTGACCGACTCAGATTGGATTCCATTTCTGGGCTACATGTCTAATTTCAAAACTAGTAAAACAATTCCTTTATAACTTCGGCAAGAGGTTTGTGTGGACTTCACTTCTTAGAATTCCTTCTCCAGCATGAGAGTTGAAGTTCATACATCTTCATCTTGCCAAGGTTAAGAAAAGGTGCCCTAGAAATAAAGAGGGTTTAAAAGGATATTTCTGAAAGTAAGACTTGAGTTAGCGTATATACAGGATTGTAACAGGAAAAATAACTTAAGGATTAAAAGAGTGTTAAAGCAAAGTGGTAGGACCAATTTTATTACTTATCTCTAAGATTAATGACTTGCGCTCTGATTTAAATTAACAGATAAAGATATTGAACATATTCACTGGGTTTACTCTCCTAGTAAAATACAGAATTTTAGAGATATCTTGGTCAGATTTGTTAAATCAAGTGTAAGAGACAAAATTATAAGAAAACCATGTGAACTGAAGTAGATTAAATGGGGCAGTGAGAGAATATTTTTCTTCCAAGAAATCAGGATCGCTACACTTCAGGAAAGAAAGGAATTTAAACCACTGATACAAAAACTTATGCTGGATAAGATTTGTTAAGTGGGGATTTCCCTTCAATTAATTGTTTTTATATAAAAAGGCAGAAAAGTTATTCCAACTTTGACTGAGATGCACAGCTGCTGGCATTTCTCTCTAACAAGGAAACTATTTCCAACTTGTCCTTCGAACTGTAGAAAATAGGTTCAACCACAAGCTGAAGATAAAATGCTGCACTGAGATGTGAAGTGAAAGTATAGAATGGAATGGAATGGAGTGGAGTGGAGTGGAACGGAACGGAACGGAACAGAACAGAACAGAATAGAATTATTTATTGCCCAAGTGTGATTGGACACACAAGGAATTTGTCTTTGGTGCAAATACTCTCAGTGTACATAAAGAAAAATAAAATAGAATATGATTCATCAGGAATCATAACATACAACACTTAGTGATAGTCATAGAAATACTATGACATACATAGACATACTAATAAGCAAACAAATTATACTAGGAAACAAATGAAACAATATAAAATTTAAAGATATAATAAATCATGTTGACTGTATTAACTCCTTTTGAAAGTTTACATTTATGGGAACTAGAAAATAATAATAATCTAGGTTAAACTATTGCTAAATAACTATAAAAATTAATTTTGAGGGCTTATTGACTGGGAAGGTGATGTAATTGTATGGGGAAAAACTTTGGAGATGGAACATAGAGATACTGATTAGGAAATGGTCAGGTAAGAGACAATATAGTTCACAGCTGGATAGAAGGGCAAGAGCATTAGAAGGCACTTTTCTTAGTTTGTCAGACTGTAAAGAAGATGGTGGGAGAACTATACTTTTAGACTTCCAAGATTGTTGTCAGCTTTACCACGTAGGTCAGACAAGAAACACAATGTACTGGGATCTATTATCCAAAGCACCTGAGGGCAGGACAAGGAGGAACCTGTGGATCCAACCTAGAATTGAGAAGAAACTTCCTGACAGTGAGAACAATCCACTTGAGATTTTCAAGAAAAGATTGGACAACCACTTGTCCAAAATGGTAAAGGCCAGGGTCTCCTGCTCGAATAGAAGGTTGGACTAGAACATCTCTAAGGTCCCTTCCAAATCTGTAATTCTATATTCTATTTAAAAGAAAGAGAGAAAGCTCCCCATAGATAAATTTACTGATTTATTTATTGGAATCTCAAGATTGAAAATAAGGAATGTGTAATCTATTTAATTTTAGCAATTAAAATAATAAATTGGCCAACTTTGGATGGGGATTGCACTAAAACCTAGATGTGTGGCTAACCTCATACATTCAAACATATTGGGCATTAAAGTAAGATTCTCCAACTTAATACTTATTGCAAGTTCTAGGAAATCATGCATTTGAAAAGCATTACACTGGAAAAGTCTACACTGTAGTAAATTATTAGACAGATGGTATATTGCCCTTAAATATTTTTGAACACTCTAAATGAATACAACATGCTGAAAGTAAAAAAAATGCAAACTCTAGATAACATAAATAAAATGTAATTGATTGATAATACTGACTCTTAATCAGAAGCATTAATCTTAACTGATTTATTGTTGACCCAGCAGAGTATAAGTAAAACCTGATTGTAATATTAACCATGCTGATTATGTCAAAATACACACTCCAGTCAGCACATGCATATTTACAGTTTATATCCAATACTATTAATTGAGGCCACTACTTTTGACTACGAAGTTTCTAACTTGGATTTAATGAGTAGTATTAATCATACAAACATCAATATTCTGGTGAACATGCCAGGGGAAAAAAAAGATAAGAAATTCTAAACAGGAGCAGATTCTCAAAAAGAAAAAAAAAATACTGTTACGTGCTTGGGGGGGGGGGGGGGAAGCCCAACTTCTTGCATTTGTCCAGATATTCAATTGTTTGCTTCTTAATAAAATATCTGGCAAATAAGTGATGGCATAAATTTTTGACATCAAATAATCTTCAACAGCTCAGCTATGTCAAACATGTACAGTGGGGAGTATGTAAGTAAAACATCTTCCTTAGACTTTGTATTGCTAATTCAATATTAGTCATAGGAAACAATTTTTTTTAAAAAATGCCTTTTTTATATATACTTACACACACACACATACATACACACATACCTTCATATATATACTGTCTCCTAGATGTCTTAACTAATTGGGAGGAACTGAAAAAGGGACCACCTATATCAGTGATGGCGAACGTTTTTTGGCTCGCGTGCCACAAGTGGGGGGAGTGCAGGGGGGTCGAGTGCGGGCGTGCCGCAGCCATAATGCAACGCACGACCACCCCAGTGCGCATGCGCGCAAAATGCGTGACACCCCCCCATTTTTACATGTTTTTCTGCCCTCCCCAGGCTCCAGGGGCTTTATAGGAGCCTGGGGAGGGCGAAAAGAGCCTCCCCCGACCCCACGGAGGCCCTCCGGAGGCTTCAGGGACTGTCCAGAGGCTTCCCTGAAGCCTTCGGAGCTCTTAAAACCACACTCTGAGCAAATCGGAAGTGACTTCCGGGTTGCTCGGAGGTTGGTTTTAAGCGCTCCGAAGGCATCAGGGAAGCCTCGGACCATCCCTGAAGCCTTCGGAACGCTTAAAATGACCCTCCGAGCAACCCGGAAGTCACTTCCGGTTTGCTCGGAGGGTGGTTTTAAGCGTTCCGAAGGCTTCAGGGATGGTCCCTGAAGCCTCCGGGTGGGCGGGGGAGGCTCTTTTCGCCCTCCCCAGGCTCCTATAAAGCCCCTGACAAATGGCTCCGCGTGCCACTTGTGGCACGCGTGCCATAGGTTCGCCATCACGGACCTATATCGATGATGGCAAACCTATGGCACAGAGCCCTCTCTGTGGTCATGCACACCATCGTCAGTTGCTCTTCTGATTTGGGTATGTATGCTGGCCAGTTGGTCTTCATGCATGCCGGAAACCCAAAGACCAGCTGGTCAGCATGCACAGGTGCACATATTCTGGTTTTGGCACTCAGTGCCGAAAAGGTTCGCCATCACTGACCTATAGAGTACAACTTATGCAACAGGGTCCATCAACATTAAGAATTCTTTTAGGGCTATAATGTAGCTTGTTAGCAAATTAAATCCTTTTATGCAGCTACTTTCCTTTTTTTAATGGCTTTCCAGTTATAATCCTCCCAAACGTAAGACTTAAATTTACACAGCTGGATTTGTAAGAAAAGTTATAAACTCAAATCTAAATTAAGTCCATGCTCTTGGGGGGGGGGGGGGGAAATTATGCCGTTATGCCATAAATGTGCAATTTATTCAAACTGTCCATGATCATGATTAGATAACATGCAGCATTGGCAGCAAGGCTGAACAATTCTTTAAATCCAATATCTCAAAGAGGTTTGTCAAGTGTGAAGAAGTGTGAATGTGTATATCCAATCTGCCAAATCTTAAAGCAACTTTGTCTTAAGGTAATTGGGCACAGGTATTACACTCATGCTGCACACCTTCCAAAGAAAAACTTGCAGAGACTGAATCACCTGAAGTGCTGCACAGATTTCATAAACTATATCCACTAGTTACTTCTTTTGTTATAGTAGTGATAGGATTCACCAACAACTTAAATGTAAATCATTTCAAAGTTCAGTCTAGGGAAATGGTAGTAGCTAGCAGGATAGGGATGCAGAAAGTTTTATATCAATAATTGAAGAGGAACCTCAATCAATGACAAGAGATATAACAAGAAAAGGAAAGGGGAAATATTCCATAAACTCCCCCCAAATAATTTCCCAGAGCAGCATAAACGTAATTATTAAACTATTAAAATACTATGATTGTCATAATAAATTAGTTAAATGAATATATAGTTTAGAACTTAACCAGCAAAGAATATACTGTAAGGTAAATTGAATAAATATATCTAACTAGTAGAAGGTTTGAACAACTAATAAAACTGTTTAGAAATTCCTGAGGCTCCTAGGAATTAATGAGCATTTTGGAGAAAACTCAACACACAGTTAAGCCATTAATAGAAGTTTTTAACCTGAGATAATGGATTTAGAGTATACTTGGTTGAAGAACACATCATAAATCTAATACAATGGAAAGAATGAAATACTATCATCTCTCAATATTCAGAATAAAGATAGGGATTTCACTCCATGTTCAAGGAAAGTAGAACTAGAAACATCAAAAGAAACACATCCATGCACACAGTTATAGTGTTTACAATACTAGACCCTCAAATTAATGTAATATTAAAAACATACAATATTCATTAATCTGGCCAATAATCTGATCTGATCTTGAAAAACAGAAGGAAGTCATGGAGTATAAATTTAGTAATGAATTACTTCATTTATCTGCTTGCTGTCTAAATAAATGCATCTTCCAATCCCAATACAGATGTTAAGGAAAGGTAAACATACATAACTATATTTTAGAATAATTCCAATGTAACTAATCAAAGGGGAAGTGATTATAAATGTAAAACTAAATTCTGCTCAAGCCCTTAAAATTGAGCATTGATGAGCTATGATCATAGAACATGCATTTCAATTATAAATAGATGGAAAATTGTCAACAAAATTGAACACTTACTTCCTTCATAGTCATGTACAAAAATAATTTATAGCAGCTCTTCAGAATTAAACATTGAATTCATAACTTTCTTTTGAATACAATAAATTTATTGGTCATTACAAGAAGTGACATCTTTCTGAGTTTAAACACTCCTAGAAAGTAAGTTCCCAGGATAAAAATTTTTTTTTCAAATTGATCTTTTATAATATGATTAGGTCATCTAATTTTAATGGCGATACTTCCAGGACTCTTCAATCCATTAATCTACTGTCCTTTATTGTATATCAAAACTATTTAGTCAAACAAAAATGACTACATTTAATTCGATCTTTGTCAACATATGGCAATTGAATGCAAAAAAAAAAAAGGAAGGGAAACATTAAAATGTCAAAAAATTGGCTCAGTAAGGGGTTCTTTTGGTTTTTCAATGATGTTAGAAACTATCCAAATCAATCTTAGAAAGTATCCTAATCAAAGAAAACTAATCAAAGAGATATTAAATATCTCAGGCCACCTCTCTTTGTCACTATATCACTGAATGACAACCTGCCCTTTTTATTAGTTGCTAGCTGATAACCTGGTGCTGCCCAGGTATTTATTTATCTCAACCCTCCTTCCATGAAGGTCGCTGCAATTTTTAATGTTGGATTTTCCCCCTTACCAGAGGGAGCTCCCTTGTGAAGTACAGTGAAGCCATTACTAGGGCAACTCCATAGCACTGTACAGTAGAAGCCATTTTAAGGCAGAACAGGCTCTTAACAGAACACAATATGTATATTGTGAATACAGAATATGATCACTGTAAAGTTTTTTTAATGTTTTGTTGGTATCATTTTTTCTACTATTTAATGTTTAATATTTTAGTCAAACACAGCTGCATTTTCAAAAAAGGGAAGCCACATATATTGATTAAATAATAAATATGTTTTATTTCTCTGGTGTGCCACAAATTCTACTGACAGGTGAAGGTGACATAAATACAGACAACTATAGATAGTCATGATGACAGAAAAATAGCAAAATGTTGGAGTGATATCACACAATAAACCCCAACCTTATGTACCTCTATCGCAAAGTCCGACACAGGTAAATAAATTGAGATTGTATTGAAGGGACATAATAATAGTAGAATAGGTAGAATTACTGGACATAATAATAACTTGCTATTTTGCTTCTGAAAGAATTGCTTTGCTTCTACAGTCATCTAACTCCGGTTATCTTGTTTTTGTGTAGAATTCAGCACCTGGTGTGAGGTATGTCATGGCCTGGCAGGGTTACATCACTAGTGAAATTCATTTTTTTTTACTACTGGTTCTGTGGGCATGGCTTGGTGGCCATGGCAGGGGAAGGATACTGCAAAATCTCCATTCCTACCCCACTCTAGGGGAAGGATACTGCAAAATCCCCATTCCCTCCTCACTCCTGGGGGAAGGATATTGCAAAATCTTCATTCTCACCACACTCTGGGGTCAGCCAGATGTGGTATTTGGCGGTTCTCCGAATTACTTAAAATTTCTGCTACCGGTTCTCTGAACTAATCAAAATTTCCACTACCGGTTCTCCGAACTACTCAAAATATCTGCTACCGGTTCTCCAGAACCTGTCAGAACCTGTTGAATTTCACCCCTGGGTTACATCAGGAAAATGCCTCTATTGCTAAGCACCCAGCCCCTCTGTTGCTAAGCACTCAGCCCCCTCCCCCGTTCCTTGCTGCATGGACAATGCAGGACTACAAGGAAGGCATGGACCAGCAGGCCAGAATTGGGTACTAAGCTGGTATCTCTGAAGGTATCAAAGGATGCCATACCTTATTTGAGGTGTGGCTTTCCTTACATGCCTCTTTTGTATATGTTTGGAATGGTTTACCCAGCTCTTTGCTTTGATCAAATTAAATGCTGATTCTTTCTCAAGCCTCCACTTAAGTTCTTCTGTTGGTTTATCGTTGACTTAAGCGCATTGCCAAACCCTACAGCACCATAACTCATGACACAAACATCATAAAATTAATTTTTTATACTCTATAACCAGCTATATGAAAAACAATCTTACATTGACTAATCTTCAAAGTGACAAGCCTTCTGCCACCAGGGATCAGGATGGACGTGACCCTGCTGGCTTTTTTCATAAGACCTCAAGATCTAATTCTATGCCTGGGCTTAAACCCCACAATGGGTGAAGGGATCCATCTCCTAACTGTTTGAGCAGCTAA
This sequence comes from Natrix helvetica, assembly GCF_964273705.1. Taxonomy (NCBI): domain Eukaryota; kingdom Metazoa; phylum Chordata; class Lepidosauria; order Squamata; family Natricidae; genus Natrix; species Natrix helvetica. Next base: position 70,992,433 of record NC_138553.1, read on the forward strand.
GGGTTGTTTGATATTTTCCTTGGCTGCTATGTGTTTTAATTTAAACTGTTTCCATTTTTATTTTAATATTGTTTGCTGCACAGAGTAACTTATTGAGATGGATTGCTATACAAATTGATTACATGGACGGATTTAAAACAATTAATTAATTAAATCCCTTTGCTTCATTCTCTAGATTAACTTCATTCTTAAAATTAATTCACAACAACACAATGAAACAACGATTTCATTGTTTGGCCAGCAAAGCCAAAGAGTCAGGGATTAATGTGATGCGACTATCTATGAAGAAAATATACAAAAGGCATTAAGGGTTGTTAAATATATATCTTTCAACTGCCATGTAAAAAGATAAAAAAAGAAAGGAAGAAAAACAGCTGGACATCATCACTTCCACACCTCTGTCAACATCTATTTCAGAGAAGAAGTTTACACAGGCGAGCATTGCTGAATTCAGCAGTAAAAGGTGGCTAACCATACAAATTCTAAACAAATGCATTAAGACAGCTAGTTACCATTTCAGGAAACTGTGGAGCAGGAAGAGGGTGAAGTGACATGAAAATATTAACATAGCTGTTTTTAAGAACTTCCCTACACAAGTCCTTTTTACTGGATCAGAAGGCAGCAGTTTCAATTATGATAAAAAAAAAAAAAAAAAGATACAGCTTCTACAGTAACCGATGTTGGACCTGGAAAATGGATTTGAAGCTTAGAAATTGCACTAGGACAAACTGACACTCTTTGACACTGAACATTTCTTGGTATAACATTATCAAGATCTTCCTAAACATTATTGTACATATCAATATGAACCTGACATGTACTTAAAGGTTCTCTATAACATGAACCCTTCCTCCATCACAGACTGCATGCCATTTGATAAGAAACCACATATAACATTTCAAAGAAATTTCGACTGCAGTTTTACATATACATTATTTTATTTTATTTGTTTATTTAAAATATTTATATAGCCACTCATCTTATAACCAAATTTGGGGGGGGGGGGGCTTACAAATGTTAAAACAGCATACAAAATCATATTAATATCCCACTTACTATCCCACTAACCTGGGAGCAAGATCCACTGAGTAAATTTGTGAACAGATACATATAGGATGTATCTAGATCACTGGTGAGTTTCCATTTTTTTTTTACTACTGTTTTGCTTCTGCGCAGAAGCATCCAGGCAGGTGGGCAGAGCCTCCCTCCACCACCACCAGTTCACTCGATCCGGGCCAATCCGGAAACAAGCCACCTCTGATCTAGATGCATTAGAATGAGCCATCCCCCATTTAAAGTTCTGCACCTTTAGAAAATGTGAACTTATTCACTAAATAGCTTTTCAGCCACGGGAGGACAGGTAATACAGATTAGCAGCAGGATTGATGTACAGATAGTCTTCAACTTACAACCACAATTGAGGCCAAAACTTGTGAAGTGAGAAATTTGTTAAGAGACACTTGGCCTATTTTATGACTTTTCTTGCCACATTTGTTAAGTGGATAACTGCTATTGCTAAATTAGTAACACGGTTATAATACAATACAATACAATGGTAGAGTTGGAAGGGACCTTGGAGGTCTTCTAGTCCAACCCCCTGCCTAGGCAGGAAACCCTATACCGTTTCAGACAGATGGCTATCCAACATCATCTTAAAGACTTCCAATGTTGGGGCATTCACAACTTCTGGAGGCAAGCTGTTCCACTGATTAATTGTTCTAACTGTCAGGAAGTTTCTCCTCAGTTCTAAGTTGCTTCCCTCCTTGATTAGTTTCCATCCTTTGCTTCTTGTTCTACCCTCAGGTGCCTTGGAGAATAGCTTGACTCCCTTTTCTTTGTGGCAACCCCTGAGATATTGGAACAATGCTATCATGTCTCCCCTAGTCCTTCTTTCTATTAGACATACCCAGTTCCTGCAACCGTTCTTCATGTTTTAGTCTCCAGTCCCCTAATCATCTTTGTTGCTCTTCTCTGCACTCTTTCTAGAGTCTCCACATCTTTTCTACATCGTGGCTACCAAAACTGAATGCAGTATTCCAAGTGTGGCCTTACCAAGGCATTATAAAGTCGTATTAACACTTCACCTGATCTTGATTCTATCCCTCTGTTGATGCAGCCTAGGACTGTGTTGGCTTTTTTGGCAGCTGCTGCACACTGCTGGCTCCTATTTAAATGGTTGTCCACTAGGACTCCAAGATCCCTTCCACAGTTTCTACTACTGAGCAAGGTATCATCTATATGGTTGTTAAGTGAATTTAACTTCCCCATTGACTTTGCTTCTTAGAAGTTTGCAAAAGGTGATCACATGACCCTTGGACACTATCGTAAATGTGAGTCAGTTGTCAAGCATCCGAATGCAAATCCGTGATCATTGGGATGCTGCATAAGTGGGAAAGATGGTCATAAGTGGGAAAAATGGTCATAAGTCACTTTTTTTCCATTGTAACTTCAACTTGTCGCTAAGTGAATTGTTGTAAGTTGAGGACTACATGTATGTAGCTATACTGTAAGTACATGCCTACAAATACAGACGCTGCATAATGTTATCAGATTTCATTTAGTGTCCCCTCCTTCCCAGTTACAACTATTTAAATTGCATTCAATATATCAACAGTTAAATTGTCATATAATAAGCTTATCTACGGCTTTATATGTTAATTAAAAGTTAAGTAAGAAAGTAGATTTAGCTACTAATAGGTACATTTAAAAAGTCTTACCAACAAGTTTCTAAATGCTATCCATACCAATTAATGTAGAATTATTCCCAGCACAGAAATTCTGCATGGCTTTAAAGTAATATTTATTCAAAGGTAGTATAATAATTCTCAGGTTCAAAATATAACATACATAATAACAGAGTTGGAAGTGATCTTATAGATCATCTAGTCAATTTTATATCGTTTATTACCAAGAAATGCCATTCAGGTTAAAAAAAATATTTACCTGAACTTTTTTTCTGTCAGTCTCACGAACAAAAATAATGCATTTCTCAAGATATTCCATTTAATTGTATTATTTGGAGCACATTCCTGAATTTGTGATAACAGGATAATTAGAAAGATTAAACCTATTAGAAATTGTAATATGATGGTAATTCAAAGTTTGAGACCTTCAACAAATTCCCATTTCTGGAACTTCCTATATTTTAGTATTCAATGAAATAATTCAACTTAAAAAAATAAGTATCCTCATTACTGACTACTTCAATATTTGTTATTTTGAACTGCAACGTGAATAATTATTGATGGAACTATTTGCTCATCATTTTAGATAAATACCACTAAATAAAGGCCAGATATTTCCAATATTATGCTTCAAATGCTGTGAGAACCTTTATGCCAGTTTGACCTTATTCCTCAACCTTAAACTTTGTAAAACTTTCTGGAAATTCTAATCTTTGAATGAATCTGGAAAAGATTTGCTATTTGTGGACTTAATTTCTATACTAGGTAGTGACTAGGTTACAATTTGCTTTTTAACTATTCTTCCTCAGTTTTGCCTTCAACTGTTTAATGATACATCTTAGTCCATTATGTGTATCATAGGAAAATCCCAAGTCTTTCTTAATATTTAACTGAATATATATTAGTCTTTCCTAATATTTAACTGAAAACAATTTCCCCAGGGGTGGTATTCACTTACCTTCTCTACTGGTTTGCAAATGTGACCGTGCATGCATGCTCACTTCTCTCGCAAGCTCCACCTCCGTGCATGCACGTAGCCTTCCGTGCATGCGCTTTTGGCGAAAAAAGGAGCTAAATGGGATGCCATAGAGCAGGGTTAGGTGGGCATAGCCACCCATGATTTCCGCTACCGATTCAGGCGAACCGGTCCGAACTGGTAGAATACCACCTCTGAATTTCCCCACAAGTTCTAACCATGGTGGATTCCTACCCAGGAATAATGCTCAGCTCTTTAAATCTGCTCTGTGATTTTTTTCCCCCTTCTCTTTATAGGCACATGGCTTTTACTATTTCACTCCTCCTTTATGACCATCAACGCAGAGCAATTTATATTAAGAAGTTAGATTATACAAATTGAAGGGACAGTTTTATACAAATTTCATCTTTTCAAAATGTTATTTATTCTTATGCTGCTTTTCATCTTTAAAAAAAAAAATCCAAATGCCACCTGGGTAGATGCAAAGCTGAGTTAAACCTACTCGGCTATCCAATCTTAGTAGTTCATGCTCTTATCCAAATCACATATAAAATCAGTCTTATTGTGAATGGATCTTGTATTAACTCCAGCAACATATTGGCAGGAAGGGATGGCTTTAAAGCAATTCAATATTTACAAAATGGACTAAGGAACAAAAGGGGAATTTGCCCAAAAATATCCATGCCTCCCTTTACTCTATCAAATTATCTGCCCCAATCCACCTTATCTTACTCATAATGTGTTTTACGTCCACATATTCTAGTTCAAACTCCATTCACTATCTCATCTGTAACACAATATATAGCATTCACATCTGTTCATATAAATGCACAAAGTAAAAGAATCATACATACATATGCACATACAATGTATGCCTTACACCTTCTATACACTCCACCTATTCCATAAATATCCAACAATTATCCAACAATAAAAAAATGCTTTATTCTGAGCTAAAAACAAAACAGCTGAATTTCAAATGTTCAGTTGAAGAACTTTCAGCAATGTTCCAATGAAACTCAAAATGGAATGAATGTTTTTATTCAAATACAATAAAATTCAAAGCATTTTCATGCTTTGGTCATAGTGAACATTCTTATTTTTATTTCAGGGCCATAAATAGGGTGGTACAATAAATTGACTGCTATCTACCACCACAATGCAGAAAAATTAGACAAAGATATTGGTTTTTAAAGCATTTAAAAAGAATCTTATACAGAACAGTAAAAACATAACTTACATCTCCCTCAATGAAAAATCAACTTAGATTGGAAATTAACTAAGATGATGCTAGAGAAGATGGTTTAAAAATCTGACCAGTTTTTAATGTAGTTTATCATCCTTTCCTGATTTAAAAAGTTTGCTTTTATCATGCTGGAAGACTTAATGTTTTACAGAATTATGGCACTAACCTTTTTCCTAGTGACCGGTATTCTAAGCATGGTAAGACCACACTTGGAATATTGCATCCACTTTTGGTCAGCATGATAGAAAAAAGATGGTGAGACTCTAGAAAGAGTACAGAATAAGGGCAACAACCATGATTATGGGACTGGAGGCTAAGACCTCTGAAGAATACTTGCGTGAACTGTGTATGGCTAGTCTAATGAAACAAAAGGACTGGGGGTGACATGATAGCAGTCTTCCAATATGGGGCTGCCACAAAGCACCTGAGCACAGGATAAGAAGCAATGGATGGAAAATAATCAAGGAGAGATTCAGTCAATAAAGAGAAGCTGTGGGTGCTCCATCAATGGAGATTTTTAAGGAGACATTGGATAGCCACTTGTCTGAAATGGTATAGGGTCTCCTGCTAGAAAAGGGGGTTAGACTATAAGACCTTCATGGACCTTTCTTATTCTGTTCTGTTCTGTTCTGTTCTGTTCTGTTCTGCCCTGCCCTGCCCTGCCCTGCCCTGCCCTGCCCTATCCTATCTTATCCTATCCTACCCTACCTTCCCCTACCCTACCTACCCTATCCTATCCTAATTTCAAATGCCTTGTTTTGGCTACCGGTAGCAAAACATATTCCTTCTATTTCATTCTGAATTGTCAGAGGAATCATGTGTGCTGCAGTAAGTGCCTAGACTGGAAAACAAAAGAGAAAAGGATACAGATGGAATCCTTAAATCCAATTAAATCTGTTTAAGTAATTGAACATTAAATATTTACCATGTGTAAAAAGTTATCTACATTACTTTCATACCTCTAATTAACTTTTAGTACCAAAGCAAGAGGAATGTCCTTTGCAAGAAAACTTCATTCTCTTCTTGAATGGTCAAATGAAAGTACTGATTTATCACAGGCTGGTAAATGAACTCCTCCACAGGAAAATTCCAGCGAGTAAAGGATGAGAGAAGGAAACAGTAAAGTAAATCAATAGTGAGGAAGCAACTAACTTTGAAATGGTTGTCAACCAGCATCTTCTTACAGCCCAACTATTGATTGCCACCTTTGAACAACTAACAGCCATCAGAAATAATAAAGTAAGCAAGCAAGCTTAAAAGTCTTCTTTTAACTCTGTTCAGTAACAGAGTGTTATTGCAAATGAATAATAAACAGAGATTGGCTTTTGGAGACAGTTGCTTAAATTGTTTGTGAAATAAAAAAAAGACACTCAACTTTTAAGCAAATTAAATGTCAATCTGATAGATGTAAAAAAGAAAAAAAAAATCACAAATACCTCCAATTAGGTCAAATTTTGCTCCCCATAATTCTTAATAAAGCTAATGGAATATGATAATCTTCACAGAAAGTAGACGTACATAATATTTGAGCCATTCTGAACTTAGGCAAACTGATTGGTGCGATAACAATCAGAAAGAGCCGCAGTGGAACAGTGGTTAGAATGCAGTACTGCAGGCTCATTCTGATGACTGCCAGATGCCAGCAGTTCAATTCTTACCAACTCAAGGTTGACTCAGCCTTCCATCCTTCCGAGATCAATAAAATGAGAAGCCAGATTGTTGGTGGCAATAGGCTAACTCTTTAAACCGCTTAGAGAGGGCTGTAAAGCACTGTGAAGAGGTATATAAGTCTAAGTGCTTATTGTTATTGCTAACAAGTGGTCAGCAAATTGTCCCTTCAGAATGTCTTTCCTTTTCTCTTCCAAACAAAGTACGAACCCACTTAAGTTACTCCAAATGAAAATAATTATCTTTATATTTCCAGTTTTATCTAAGCAAATTTTCCATAATGGGGTTGAGGAAAATGACCTATGCAATTGTTGAGGATTCACTTGCTAGCTGTTGATAACGGCAAGAGTTTCTGTATTAGCACATAATCTGAGTAAAACATCAGCGTTACCTCCACTTCATTATTTCCAAAATGTCATGATTATTTCCAGATTAGTAAAATGATGCAAACAATCAAGAAAGCTTGGAGGGGGCTAACAGCTCCAAAAAAAAGTTCATCAACCTTCTGCTCTTTTTTTATTACCAAGAAATGGGAAAAAGCCTATTTTGAAGCCTATTTGGCTCAATTCCACATTAACTGTTATCTTTGCTACTACTGCATCACTTAGCTGTTGCTTATCAACAAAAAGAGTGTTTTGGTAAGTGTTTTTTAAACATTTTTTAAAGTTTATAAGATAGCATACAAAGAATATATAAAGTAAATAGTAGGGAAGTTAGGGAAGGGAAAAGGAAAGAGAAAATGGGGGAAGAGCAAGGGGGAAAGCAAAAAAAAGGAATTGACTTCTGACTTCCTTTGGTCTAGTAGAATAAGGCATTAACATCAAACCTCAAATTTTTACTTTTACATAATAGTATAAACTGGAGGTGGTATTCAGCCAGTTCTTACTGGTTCGGGCGAACCAGTAGCGGCGGCTGTTGGAGGCTCTGCCCACTTGCTTCAACGTAATATGCAACCTTCTGCGCATGCGCGCTTCTGTGCAAGCATGCTCACATTTGCAAACCGGTAGCAAAGGTAAGTGAATCCCACCACTGGTATAAACTATCCATTTCTAAAACAACAAACCTACAGTATCTAATCAGTAAAACCCAAAATCAAAGTTTCATTTTTGCCATCTCAAGCACAAAGTGCAGAAGCGGTTTCCAAGTAGAAATAAAATAAAACACCAATAAAAATATTTGCATTTTTTTCTTTAACCAAAACAATTTAACCATCTCTGCTAACTCCATCCATTGTCTGGATAAGTGTTTTTGATACTTTTAATAAAGCAGATGAAGATATATCTATAAATCGATCTAATCCAAGTGCACGAACATCTTAATGGAAGAGAAGTAAGTTATGTCATAAAATATATTTTACAAATCCATCATCTTGCTAAGTATTAGTAACATAACCAAATGCTAGACTTCGACATCCTTATTAAAAATTATAATGGCTTGATAAAATGAATATAGAAAGAACGAAAGAAAAAAAGAAAAAAGGAAGAAAGAAAGAGAAAGGAAGAGAAAGAGAGAGAGAGAAAGAAAGGAAGGATGAAAGGAAGGAAGGAAGAGAAAGAGAGATAGAGAGAGAGAAAGGAAGGAGGGAGGGAGGGAGCGAAGGAGGAAGGAAGGAAGACCATGCCTTTAAAACTGCACATTATTGACTTTAACATACTTTTGAATTCATATTTACAAACTGGATCTGGAGAAATTTGGAGCAATCCTTCATAAATGGCTTCCTCCTATTAATCATTCAACAGTGTGGTACCTGGAGTTGGGGCATGAAGTTCAAGAGGGCAGGAACCATATAAGAAAAGGCTCTTCTTCTGGACACTGCCTGCCAGAATTCCTTGTCAGATGGGGCCCAATGTAGTGGTGGGATTCAAAAGGTTTTACTACCGGTTCTGTGGGTGTGGTTGGTGGGCATGGCAGGGGAAGGCTACTGCAAAATCCCCATCCCACTAACCTGCTTTCCAGCTCCGTTCTCCTGTGCAAGGGCAGCGGAGCCAGCCAGAGGTGGTATTTGCCGGTTCTTCGAACTACTCAAAATTTCTGCTACCAGTTCTTCAGAACTGGCTGAATACCACCTCTGGTTCAATGCCCCTTCTCCCAGTGCGGGTGGAGCAAGCTAATGCCATGTTTCACTGTCTAGAGCAAGATCTGGGCTTTTCTCACTACTGAGGTGCATTTCGTTGATTAGGGCCTAATGACTTGAGTTACTTTATTTCTTTCCTTTTATAATTTATCTTTTATTGTCTACGGAAAAAAAATGTGAATAAATATAAATTTTAAAAAGATGTGCAAGTATCTAAATCTAATTAACATTTTATTAATTTGAACCTGCATAATTTAGTGCCCCTAGAAAATCATTAGTCAAGAACTTATTTTTATCTTATGTATCTCGGTTCTGCAGTTAACTATCTTTCATTTCTGTATGACATGTTTAGATTTAACTGATTGTACTCATGAATATTGTAAGCAAGAAACCTCAGGCTCTATCATGCTACTGATCTTAGACAAGTCGATATACCGTGCATACAGAAAAATGGAAAAAAAGCTAAACCAGTAAGAAGTAAATTAGTTTGCTTCTGGTTCATGATACTTAATTGAATATATCTCAATATATTCTGTTTTGATAGACAACAGAAATATTTCTGAATTTTCGTGACAGTGCCAAGCCAATTTAATAACAATAGAAATAACATTTAGAATGGAATGGAATGGAATGGAATGGAATGGAATGGAATGGAATGGAATGGAATAGAATAGAATAGAATAGAATAGAATAGAATAGAATAGGATTCTTCATTGGGCAAGTATGATTGGACACACAAGGAATTTGTCTTTGGTGCATATGCTTTCAGTGGACATAAAGAAAAATAACATAGAATACATTCATCAAGAATCATAAGATTCAACACTTAGTGATAGTCATAGGTAACTAATAAGCAATCAGGAAAAAAACTGTCCTTGTGTCTAATTGTTCTGGTGTGCAGTGCCCTATAGCATCACTTGAGGGTAGAAGTTGAAACAATTTATGCCCAGTATGTGAGGGATCTGTAGATATTTTCACAGCCCTCTTTTTGACTCCTGCAGTGTACAGGTCCTCAATGGAAGGCAGGTTGATAGCAATTGTTTTTTCTGCAGTTCTAATTATCCGTGGAAGTCTGTGTATATATTAGACATATATACCGCTCCCTAGTGCTTTACAACATTCTCCAAACAATTTGCAAAGTCTGTCAGCATATTGCCACAACAATCTGGGTTCTCATTTTACCAACCACAAAAGGGTGGAAGACTGAATCAACCTTGAGCCAGTAGGATCAAAGTCCTGGCAGTGAGCAGAGATAGCTTGCAATACTGCATTCTAACCACTGTGATACCATGGCTCTTAAGCAACTACATCAACCAAGACATCTCAGACATTTTTAATATGGTAAACTTTCCTGATTTATTTATTCTATCTACATCCTCTCAGAAAAGTCAGAGTCATGCTTTATACATGTATATGTAATCAGTTACAGGATGTTCTAAAAATGTTGAAGTTTCATGAGATAATCCTGCTTGGATGCTTCCCTCTCTATATAAGCATCAATCTCCAGCAGACACATTCCTAACATCCCTTGAGATACAGTTCAGGTTAGCTGCATTATCTGCACAAAATGAGTATTACTGGTCTATTAATCAGCATGATGGGGGTGAAATTCTAGATTTGGCAATACTTACAACCATGGAAAAGTTGAAAAGGTTCCAAGATTTTGTATCATTTTTGAATAAATATTGAGCGGGAAGGAGAAGATACTCTCACATCTCACAGCAGATCTATACAAATTTATTTTCATACAATTAATATAAGGAAACATCACTTTAGCAGGAATTTTCTCCCAGAATCTGTTTCAGAAGATGAACAAAAGCAACATAAAATTTGTCTCAATAATGAATCAACATTTGTCTTCAACAACTCAGTTGAGATTAGGTCTTCTCTGTGGCTCATTTTTAATTGTAAAATGAGTTTAATTATAAAATGAGTTGGCAGCCTCAGATGGGAATGGAAGTGACTTATTTGCAATATAACTATCCCATACAATTTGTTCATACCGTGCTCAATAGTAGTGCTCAATAGTAGTAACTGTGAGAGGGATCTTGGAGTTCTAGTGGACAACCATTTAAATATGAGCCAGCAGTGTGCAGCAGCTGCCAAAAAGCCAATATAGTTCTAGGCTGCATCAACAGAGGGATAGAATCAAGATAACGTGAAGTGTTAATACCACTTTATAATGCCTTGGTAAGGCCACACTTGGAATACTGCATTCAGTTCTGGTCGCCACAATGTAAAAAAGATGTGGAGACTCTAGAAAGAGTGCAGAGAAGAGCAACAAAAATGATTAGGGGACTGGAGGCCAAAACATATGAAGAACGGTTGCAGGAACTGGGTATGTCTAGTTTAATGAAAAGAAGGACTAGGGGAGACATGATAGCAGTGTTCCAATATCTCAGGGGTTGCCACAAAGAAGAGGGAGTCAAACTATTCTCCAAGGCACCTGAGGGTAGAACAAGAAGCAATGGGTGGAAACTAATCAAGGAGAGAAGCAACTTAGAACTGAGGAGAAACCTCTTGACAGTTAGAACAATGAATCAGTGGAACAGCTTGCCTCCAGAAGTTGTGAATGCCCCAACACTGGAAGTCTTTAAGAAGATGTTGGGTAGCCATCTGTCTGAAATGGTATAGGGTTTCCTGCCTAGGCAGGGGGTTGGACTAGAAGACCTCCAAGGTCCCTTCCAACTCTACAATTGTATTGTATTGTTCACCTTATTTGAGAATGATTAGAGTTCCTGGGCTAAGATTTTGGAAATGGGGCAAAAACAGTGATTTCTATGGTGGTCCCTCTTTAATGGAACCAAATCCCTCTGGAGGTCAGACTTGCCTGGCACCAACTTTGATGGCTCTTTGTTAAACTGCCAAGATAGAAATTTTCATCAGGGAATATGAAAGTTGATATTGCCCAATATGACTTGGTATCATCATACTGTTATGTTATGATATGTTGTGTTTTAATACAACTAGGAACTGTATAATTTTGATGGTAAATAAATGAATACACAAGGAAATAAATAAATACAGTAGCATCACAAAAATATAAATATATTTAATTCAGACTCAGTAGAAATCATACTATGTTGCTAAGCAGGAATTTTAGAGAACACAAATACCACAAAACTCCAGAAAGCATAGGAATTATTTCCTTTTACTTTGCTGCCAAAGATTCTTAGAGTGAACAATTTTCAAAATACCTCACCATTCATTGATTAGGAATAGCCCCTCATTTTACTGACCTTGGTAGGATGGAAGTCTGAGTCAACTTTGCCAGAAGGATTGAACTGCGGGCAGTCGGCAGTTAGCCTATAATACTGCATTCTAACCATTGCGCGCCACGGCTGTTATGATGTTAGGAGGGGGTGTTAGGAGTGTTAGGAGTTGTAGTTCACTAACTTATAGATGGCCATCTGATTCATTCCTGTTTTAACAGAATGTTACCAGATTTTAAAGCATTTGTTTTGTTACACGTTAGCAAAGTTTTGCAATTAAGCAATTATAAATGTTAAGAGTACTGCAATTTTTAAAGTATCATTTAATGACATGTCAATTACCCTGTGCTGTCATGATAAAATAAATCCATAATGCACCTGTATAACTAGGACTATGATGCAAATATGAAAGACACTCTGGCAACAATAAACTGTATAATTGGTTTTGGAAAGTTCAGAATCATTCTAAGGTACAGAAGGTTCAATGAGATAAGTAAACAAGTTAGGAAAACAAAGCTGCATTCTTTTTCCTAGCTCTAAAAGTAGCTCCACTATGTGACACCTGGGCAGGAAGGTGGTAAGCTTAGAATGGGGGAAAAGATAACAGGGGGATTTGGGGATTATTTTCCTTTCCACAGCCTCTGGATTGATTAGGACCATTTGTTAATGTGATCTTTCTTTGTCTTTTTCCTCCCACCAAATAAATTTTTAACCTGTTGTACTTTCAAAAAAACAGAGCCCCTAGAAGGAGGGAGATGGTGTCCTGACCTAGACTTCACAAAATCACGAAGCAGACTCCTTTTCCCAACAAAACCCCTTTTTTATTAAGCTAATGTGAATTCCTCTCATTCACATCCAGCAAAGTCCCAGCAAACAGTCTTTCAAGGGTGAATTTACAATCACAGACCTTGGAGAGCTGCCAAGCCGGTATCTTCCAAACGCAACACTCTGCAAGAAAATACTTGGCAAAGAGTCTCTGAGAGTCACAAACAAATCTTCACACTAGTTAAACAAACAAATTGTCTCCTGCAAACTCCACTCCCCTTTCGCTCCTCTTTATTCCCTATGGGAGGAGCCATTCACCATCCACCTGTGCCTTTACTCCAAGTCAGCCCTTGTTCCTTAACTATTCTTTTCTCCTGGCAGCTCTGTGAACACACACATCGGGAACAGGCTCCAGCTGTTCTTCTGCCCCACTGAACTCCAACTCTGAAGGCAGCTGATAACTGTCAGACGGCCCTGGCCCTATCTCTGCCTCTGATGCAGAGCACTCCTCAGAGCCTTCCTCGGACTCCAGGATTGGCCTATGTTCCTCCCCAACCTCCACACTGTCTGCCACTAGCTCCGCTGGCTGCTGGCAATCCACAACAGATGGTGGTTAAGAAGTCTGATAAAAATAAATAACTAATTATTCTGCTAATGGACAGAATTCTAATCCCAATTGTGTTTTTAAAACATTCCAGAGTTTAAAAAAATAACACGGTAAGAAAATACATTGACATATCTTCTAGAATTCTTATCTAACCTCTTTGCCACACAAGATATGAAAAGATATCCTCCTTGCTATCCCACTCTTTTTCTTATATACAGTTGAAAATTTTTTAATGATTTTTTCCCCTACATCCCCCTGCTCATTTTTAAGCATTGGTTCTCACACTGATAGAAATTCCACTAGTAGTTTAAAAATAATGATCTGATCCAAAGTAAGGTCAAAAGAAAATGAACAGAGGTTTTACTGCCATCCATGGGAGCAAAATGTGAAAGTAAAGGAGTTGCTGGAAATCTTGTGTTGCAACCAGAAGTTTCTTTCTAACAAATGTAACTTATCAGAGCTCTGAAATATTTGTTCTTTGGATTAACATTTTCTCTCCAGGTCTCCTAAGAGGGAAAACTGGATGCTACTTTCACCCTCATTCTATCCTTTTGCTGTTTGCCTCCATACACTAAATTTGATCCTTTTCTGTTCAGTTTTTAATTATTCTGATGAAAGTCAGAATCCACATTTTTTTTTCAGGAATTTCTTTTTGACATTTCGCTGCATTAGGTTAGGGCGGGGCAGGGGGGAGATGCAGAGTGAGAAAAAGAGAGAAATTCACAGACACAATTGGAGAGTGGCATGCAATTGAAATTTTAATAAATTAACTGGATACACTAATAATCAAGCACAAGATTTGCTTGACACAATGACAAAAGTCTGCTTTCATATTATCCTTTCATCCTTGTTGTGTAGGTAAAAATTGAAATATTTTGGAGTAATATCCTTATACTCCACCAGCATACTTAAAGAAAAGTTTAATAAAAGCAAGATGGGCATTCGCAAAACTTCCAGTTTCAAGTTGTGCCATTTTGCACATAAAAATGCTAACCATATGGAGAAATGTTATTAGATATTGTTGAAGTTATATTACTCCTAGCTTCTATTCAAATGTTCACAAAAGGCCATCTGGTTGCTCAACCTGTTATTAGCTACATCATTGTAACAGGGGAAGCAATTCCATAAGAAGATTAGATATTAATTTAAAGAACCTTGGTGTAACTGAATAAGCTTGAGCCTGAAGACATACAAATGCAAAATCCACTTGCATTATTTCATAAGCAATGAAAAACCTCAGAGTTTTCCAGAACTGCTAAAACACTTTCCATTGTACATAAGTCTATTTCACAGACATATCAAATCTGGTTATTTTTGAATAGAAACAGCCTTGCTTACTTTAAATCATAGTGCAATAAATACTTGCAGCATTTATGCATAAAATTCTTACTAGTGAGAGTGAAGATGAGAAGAATACTGAAGTCTCTTGTCTCCAACAAATATGTAACACAATTTAAATTCAATCTTATTCAAAATCATTTACTTTTTACTAGTGTGCAGAAGTATATCGTCCATCAGTTCAGAATACAGATAACTCTTAAACTGAATAAAAAATCACTCTGTCCCTTTTGACTGAATGCTAATTTTCAGTGTTTTTTTAAACAGAAGAAATCTATCACCATTTTATTTAGATCACTATGTAGTAATTTATTAACTCATCATCTTACAACCATATCAAATAAAATAAGATAAGCCAAATAAAGGTAAAATACAGGATCTAATTCCAGGATAAAATGCATAAAAGAAAAATAGAACACTAAGAAACTCTTCTGTGCTTTGAACTCAACAAATGTTTCTGATTATTTGTGCCTAATGAAAGATTTACTTTTGTCAATAACTCTTATGTGTATTTAGACACTGAAATCTAATACTCTCTCTTTAAAAATTCCCTTTGTCTGGGAGGCAATTGAGAATAAATATTGGGTGGAAAATCCATGCTATACAAGGTAACTTTGGTAAATTGGGTTACTCAGGAGATGGGATGAGTCATAATTATCTATTCAACTAAATATATTTTAAAGTAACCTATCAGTGATCATTGAATGAATCACTATAAGAAAGTCCATTGAACTAATTAGGTAATAATGTTTAAATTTTAAATTGTAAATACAATATCTGAAACATGTATGTGTTCATCTCTATCATGCCTTCAAGCAACCCTAAGAGAAGAAAATGAACTTTATTTTAATTAAACTTGAAAGTTGCAGTTAAATTGTATACTGTGGATTTTTATTTTGTCCGCTTTTAAATTGCTCCTGCAGATCTTCCACAATAAAAAATTTTAAAGCATATAATTCATTTTCTTAAGTTTATTTCCAATAGCCAGTACAGTCCTTTCTGGTTGCAAAATGATATTTTATATAGCAAGCACTGCAAAATTAAATGTCATTTCCATTAAATTGGAACTATGAAGAGAAAACTATACCAGCTCTGTTACAGATTAATACACTGGATTCCAAATAATAAACAATAGTAGCTACTAAACATTACACACATAACCAATTTTATAAATAGACTAGTGGAATTTCTACGCATGTTTGCACATCTAAACAGAAACACTCATACCTAAATAATTTCACCTACTAGCCAAGAAATTGTGAATATGATTGAGGTTAAAGAATATATTGAATTAAGTCACTCTCTGTCTTTGTGTGTCTCTGTGTGTAAGTAGGGAGTTACCTAAATAGGTATCAGATTTCACCCCCTTTTATCTTACTTCCTTACCTCTTCTACTCCAAACTGGAATATATTCTGATGGCTTCATAATATGGTTTTCAACATGTTCCTAGTCAGATGTGCAATTACACATACATTGGTTGACTGGAAATTAGTGCCTACAATCTTTATATTTTAATTAAAAGAGGGAATTTTAATAAATGAAACAGAAACACTATCTTTGATTTGAGGTCATTTGTTACCTGAATTGACTTTTTAAATATAATCACTGCCATTTGCTATACGCTTCTTCCAACAATGGACAAACTTGTTAAGAACACTATTCTGACAATTGTTTCCACCTATTCATTTGATCAAAGAGCTACACATAAGGGTTTTTCTTCAATGTTTTGAAAAATCAGAAGTCACGTGGAAGATCTATACTATAGGCAAGGGCCGGCAACCTTAGACACCCAAAGAGCCATTTGGACCCATTTCTCACAGAAAAAAAAAAAAACACTGGGAGCCACAAAACTTGTCTATTTTCTGAGCGCCCACAAAACTAGCATATGTATTTGAATTAAAGGTTCGGTTTTCTTCTGAAACTTTTCTTTTCTTGGATTTATCTATGGTTGGCCTACTGGGTTAAGGATATAATTTAAACCTTTGTAATTAATGGTGATGGATCGTGGCTTCTCCTGGAAGTATACTTCTGAATAAGCAAAAATAAACCCGAAGCATGTTCTAATAAAAACATTTTTAATATAAAAGAAAGTAAAAATACAAACTTGCTAACTGAATTAATTACATCTCGGCAAGAGCTATGTGCCTGCCTCCTTGGCAGGCGAACAGAAGATCAGAAGAGAAAATTAAGGAGGAATGTGAAAGTGCATGCGCACTCAATCATTTGTAGATAAGAACTGTGACCTGCGCAGTAAATCTTCAGCGCAGCTAGCAAACCAATTAACGCAGTGACATACTGGGTGTCTAAAAGCTCAATAAATCGTGTGTTGTCTGGTGTCACACATTGGTGATTGCGACACGTATTTTGAGCAACAGGGAGCCGCAGCAGAAGGGTGAAAGAGCCCACATGCAGCTCCAGAGCCTTGGGTTGCTGACTCTTGGGATAGGGTAAGACAATAAGATCCAACTTCAAAGTTTCCTTTTGAGAGGCTGGTGAACTATAGGGTCTAGTGCAGGGATGTCCAAACTTGGGAACTTTAAGACTTGTGGACTTCAACTCCCAGAATTCCCCAGCTGGGGAATTCTGGGAGTTGAAGTGCACAAGTCTTAAAGTTCCCAAATTTGGACACCCCTGTTCTAGTGTTATCATGTTGCAGCAAATTTTCATTCTCTTTCTGAACTTTATTAAATCATTATTTCAAGGTTTTGAGTTTTGAAAAGTAGTACTTGAGTTGACAGATGTGCCAGGTTCAGGGAAATCCATGTGAATAAAATGAACTGCATCCCAAGAAACTGTCCAAGCCAGGGTTTTGAGGGCTTTTTTTTTCCATTGCAGGTGGCTTTAGAATAATATTCCACGGACCGCTGCTTCATTTCTGGGTTGTAAAGATGAGTCCATGTTTCACTAGCTATTGTAATACTGTAAAGAAATATTTTACTTAATTCTCATAGCATGACATCTGCTGACAAGTTTCCATTCTTGAAACTTTCATCTCAGCTCTCTGCATGCAAGAGGCAGAGTTTACACAAACCTTCAAACATTAAATAATGTAACTAGAGGCAGTCCTTGACTTATGACCACAATTGAACCCAAAATTTATGTTGCTAAGTGAAACATGTGTTAAGTGCATTTTACCCTATTTTACAACCTTTACTGCCACTGTTGTTAAATGAATCACTGCCATTGTTAAAGTTGTAACACGGTCGTTAAGTGAATCTGGCTTCTCCATTGACTTTGCTTGTCAGGAGGTCGCAAAAAGTGATCACATGACCCTGGGACACTGCAACCGCCCTAAATACCAGCTAGTTGCCAAGCATGCAAATTTCGATCATGTGACCATGGGGATGCTGCAACAGTTGAAGGGTTTTTTCAATGCAGTTGTAACTTTGAACAGTCACTAAATGAATGTTTGTAAGTCAAGGGCCACCTGTGAAACTTGGCAGCCATTTTCTTTTAATTTGATCAATCAATCAGAGTTGAGATGAAAGTGAAATAGCAGATACTAAAGAAGATACTATATATTGGGAACCTATCTGAGACATTACTTATCACTCTTACTGAGCTGAGCATATCTGTAAAACAGGTGAATAGCTAAATTCCTATTTTACACATGGACCTTAATAACTATTATTCAGGCTCAAATTATAGGAATTCTAGATAAGTCCCTTTCTTGATCCATTTTAGAAAGGGAGTGTATTTCCTTGTTCACAACTCCTTCAATGTGGATTTTACCATTTCTTATCCATCTTAAAAGTATTTTAAATTAGGGTTTTCTTTTGTGAAGCCAAGAATTATGTATGTATGTATGTATGTATGTATGTATGTATGTATGTATACCTACACATACACACACCCATACATACATACATACATACATACATACATACATACATACATACGTATATATGTACATATACATACACACACTTACGCACCCAGTGAAGATAGATGATCTTCACTGGGTGAAGATCAGACAGACAGAATGAGGGGGGAAAGTATTTGATCCCCTGCTGATTTTGTATGTTGGCACAAATAAGACAGGGTCTTATTTTCTTTTGCCCCCTGAAATAACCACTTGGCCTTATTTTCAGGGAGATCTTACTATTTTTGAGGTGCAAAAGGCAGTGAGTGTGGTCACCTCATGGCTGCTGCTGTGTTGCAATATTTTCAGGGAGGTCTTATTTTAGCGCATGGGCTCAAAAGCCCGATTGGGCTTATTATCTGAGGAGGTCTTATTTTGGGGAAAACAGTGTGTGTGTGTGTGTGTGTGTGTGTGTGTCTGTGTGTCTGTGTGTGTATGTATGTTTCTGTGTGTGTCTGTGTGTGTACTTATATGAATATGTATGTGTGTGTTTATGTATTTAGGTATGTGTTTATTTATGTATGTATATATAGTGTGTATATCTACACACATGCATACACACAAACACACACAAAGCTGTTTTGCATTTCTCTCACTATGCTCAAATATGTATTTTGGAAAGAGAAAACATTGTCTTTCATTCAGCTTCAAAATATTACAATATAATACTTTGCTCATCAATTCATGCAGCACAAATTACAAGACTATAAAGATGAATATTAATACATAATATAATTGATAGTGCTGTATTATTGAGCCTAGAAGCTTTCCTCTCAATAAAACTCAGCAACCAATGAAATGAACCATTCACATTCATAACTCTTGGCAATTTATCATATTTTTTAAAAAATATATATAAAATGAAACATTACAGCGTCAAATGTAGTCCTGTAAAATAAAATATTAATTATCTCATAGTGACATCACTCCAGATATAAAAAATCCTATCTTTATTTTTACCTGGTTCTGAAATGATTTCTCATTATAATAAAAAAAGCAAATAAAATTAATGGACTTCTTTGGGGATGGTAAAATTCCTTAGATTCTTTAAAATTTATTAGCATCATTAAGGTAAAGGTAAAGTTTCCCCTTGCACCTATGTGCTAGTCGTTCCCAACTCTAAGGGGTGCTGTTCATCTCTGTTTCAAAGCCGAAGAGCCAGCGCTGTCCAAAGATGTCTCCGTGGTCAACCAAGGGTAGTCCCTATTTTTTCTACTTGCATTTTTACTTGCTTTCGAACTGCTAGGTTGGCAGAAGCTGGGACAGGTAACGAGAGCTCACTCCGTTACGTAGTGCTAGGGATTTGAATCACCGAACTGCCGACCTTTCTGATCGACAAGCTCAGTGTCTTAGCCACTGAGCCATCGCATCCCTTAGCAGCATTAGTGCATCCTTTTTTTAATCTTGGCTAATTATTTTCTTTATCACCTTTGCACCAATCTAAAACAATTCTGGCTTTGTTACATGTACTTAAAACTTTATCCATCTTTACATTCATACCACATATACCATTATAGGATGTATTTATTCCTTTATGCTTCATTTTAAAATCAATACACAACCAGACAACATGCACATACCTTGGGTCCATCTGCTTTTGTTGCATTTTGAAATATTCTCTAAATGTTTCTGCTCTGGGATATCCAAAAGCACTGTGTTCTCTTTGGGGCATGTTAAGTCATTTCAAAGAGCTCCAAAGCAGATAAGGAGACATTATGACCTTGAAAGGAATCTGCTTTGTTTTGTCTGTTTTTTTTCTAAAGGCATGAATCTGGAATTAAAATCCCTATTAGTAAACTCATTTTAATATTACAAAAACTCTACCGTTATAGTTTTGATGCTAGAACAGTGAATAGCAGGAGTGTCATTTCATTGTGGGCTGCATTAGAGGTGTGTTTGACCTCAGGGGCTGGAATGGGCTTGGCCAGCTCAACATCACTCATGTCGGGGGTACCAGTGGTGGCCTGAGCGCTCTGCCAGTGAAAACGGGCTCCCAAACTCCACTTTTAGCTGTAATGGCTTCCTGCAACCCCCTGCAAGCAAAAATGGAGCTCAGGAGGGCCGCACGCAGCCTTTGCTAGCGTCATTTTTGCTGGCAGAGGAACCACAAGTCAGATCTTTGCTGTTTCCAAGATGGCCCTCAGGGACAGATCTAAGCACCCCATAGGGTGGATTCAGCTTGCGGGCCTTGAGTTTGACATCCCCAAAGGTCTCAAAAACCTTCTTCATATTGTTTTTTTTTCCTTTACAGTAAGGAACTTCTTCCCTCACCCTGTTTCTTGCCTCCCACCATTAGCACTTTCCTTTCTGTTAAATGTCTGGTGCTAAAGACTTATTTCACTTTGATTTAATTTGTAGATTTAAAGAGACCTACAAACACGTTTTAAAAAGTACAGTCTTCTGAATTCTCTGTTTGGGGTCTGGTATACAAAGGACAAACTTCAACAGAAAATAAGCTGGTTTTTTCCTCCCTGCTAAAATATCTAAAGCAGTAACAAATTTTATTGCTTAGCTTATGCAACCTGGTCGGAGGCCAAAGCTGATCTGCATACATAATTCACACATATACATGGCTTTTAAATAGCCAGAACAGAATTTTGATTTAAAAGTCTTTAGAAGCTGATACAGGATTCAGAAGGATAATAATTAAAACATACAGTACATCAAATAACGCCTATATACAGTATTAGATTAGCCAATTTAAACTGGAAAAATGTAAGTGCTTACAGTAAATTGCAAATAATATCTCACTGTATCAGAAGTAAATTATCAAGATGATAGTATGTGTTAAGCCTTCTAATATCTTCATGCAACATTTGTTTGTCCATCAGTTAAAAATACAGCCCTTGTTGCTCCTAGTTTCATTACAAAAATAGTAAATGATTATTCATCCTAATTAGGTGGTACTTACATTGTTAACAGTAACATAGAAAACTGATCGCAGAAAAGTCCCGATGGTCCATTGAGTCTAGATGATTGTTAAGTAAGTAAGCTCCTCGTTAGGAGAGCGAATGTGCAGAGAAGCGTAATGAGAGTGGTATGGAAGAACACGCACAAACCAGCATACAGGGACACCGAATAGTTTAAAATATAGTAGTTTACTATGTGGAAATATAGAGGTATTCAGAGTTCAATTTAAAGTCCAAGTCATACACGGTTCAGTCAGTCAGTTATCAATGTTCTCAGTTAAGGAATGATCTTTCAAACACTGTCCAGTATCAAATAATCAGTTTAGCACACAAAGCAGCTAACAGTAGCAAAAATACATCCGATCAGCATCTAACAAACAGAGAGGTAACAGTCATTCAGGCTCTCTCTTTTGGCTGCTTGAGGTAACAGCAACCAATCACATTACAGCAGTACTTAACGCTACAGTACTACCATCATGGTTTATATATTGCTAACCCAACTGTTAGCTTACATTCCTAACAGCGATGATGATGATGATGATGATGACAATTTTAATTTTTGTAGGATGATGGGCATGTTTTTATCCCAACTATATTTAACCATATTTAAACAGTTTCTGATTACTGACCAACTATCTCCAAAGTTGGATCCAATCTTCCATTACTCTTTCTGTGAAGTAATACTTTCTAACATTACTTTTGGACTTCCCTGTCACCTTGAAATTATGCTCCTGTGTTCTTGATTTTTGCTTAACACTGAAAATACTGTCTTCTAGAACCTTATTTACACCCTTAATATATTTAAATGTTTCAACCATGTCCCCCTGTACCTATTCAGTTCCTTCAATCTCCCCTGATACATTTTGGCCATCAGATCTTATCTTATTTTCGTTGTCCAAATCTCTGGACTTGCTCAATCTTATCAGTACTTTTTTTAAATGAGAACTTAAATAGTATTTAAGTTCTATTTAACTGGAATAGTATTTTTCTATACTATTTAACTGGAATAGTATTTTTTAGTAGTAGTTTACTCATTTTGCAATACTTTAGTCTGCTATGAGCACCCCCAAATCCTTTTGTTTGTTTCTTTTTAAAGATTTTATTGATTTTCTGTTGTCTACATTTTGTTAGTGCTAAATAAACATCATGTTGTCTGGGTTATTTAATTTGCTTAGCAATACAGATTACATTCTTCATCTCCACCTCTTTTTTTCCAACCACTGGTAAAATAAAGTCTATCTTTGATAATATTCTGTGTCTTCTTTGTGTTTAATCTTCAGCGTAAGTCTATCCATTTCTGCGCAATCTAGTATCTTCCTAATTATTTCTTCATCTCGCGGTGTTTCTTCATTTTTCAATATTGTGAAAATATAATTATTGCTGCTATTAAGACCCAAATCTTTTTTTTCCTGAGGTTCTGTTCTTCTTCTGAAATTTCCAATCTATTATTTTAATTATTTTCATTGGTGATGGGTGTTTTTTTAAAAAAATATGTCTCCCTTGTAGAGAAAATATAGATTATTGATTAGCCCAAAGCAGTTCTCTAGCCACTTATATGCAATCCTATGCATGTTTATTCAGAAAGAAGTCTCAGTGAGGCTAACAAATAGGAGAGTAAAATCTGGAGTGTATAGGACTGCAGTCTGAGTCAACGGACCACCCAAAAATGAAGGCATGACAAAGAAATGAGATAATTCAATCCAAAACTGTATATTGCCTTGAACAATTTCTGGAGACATATAACAAGAAATCCTGGAACAAACAGCTTATAGGTTTTGATGACAAAATGTAACGCACACCAAGTAGTATTTTGGAAAATATATCTTATCAGGTAAGTTATTACAGTTGAATGAAAATTTTGTGGAAATGCTAATGATAAAATTGGTCTACTATTTGCAAGGAAGAACTACTGAAATTGTTCTCTGCCTAATATGAGCTAAAATTTCTGTATGACTTACAGCCCATAGTTCATGTTCTTTCAGTTTGCTTTCTGGCACAATATCATGAAAATATATGTATAATGAGATATGCCACAGAAATGGCAAGTTTTGCTGATTTGAAGCATTGCATTATAGCTTATTTGACTGTTCTACTCTTTTTTTTCCCTTTCCAATTTTTCTATTAAAGGTTATTATGGAAGAAAAATATCACAAGGCAAACCAAGGTAAAAGAAACAGGCATTATTCTCAAAGATCCATCTTGATACATTATTTTCTATCTGTCTTTCTGTAAAAAGACCTGCACATATATTAGAGAACAGACGAAAATATGCAATTCCATCAAGCGAGTGAAAGAATGGAAATGAAAATGGGCTGGTCACACAGCAAGAAGAACTGCCGACAGATGGACCCAGGCAGTAATAGGATGGATACCACTTGGTAAAAAAAATGTCCATGAAAGAGATCTAAAACAAGATGATCAATGACTTTAGCAAGTATTGCAGGCCCAATTGGCAAAAAAAGCTCAGGACTGTTTTGGTTGGAGACATGCGGAAGAGGCCTTTATCCTGCAGTGGATAGACAATGGCTAAGATGATGATGATGATGATAATGATATTTTGCATCTGCTAATTCTACCAATAGGAACAGTCCTATCATAAGCTATTTATTTATTCATTTATCCCATTTCTAGGGCTGCTTACTCATACAATACCATATTACTCTTCGCATATTCTTCTATTAGTCTTCTCATCGTTCCTAT
The DNA here is from genome assembly GCF_964273705.1 of Natrix helvetica. Lineage (NCBI taxonomy): Eukaryota > Metazoa > Chordata > Lepidosauria > Squamata > Natricidae > Natrix > Natrix helvetica. Next base: position 71,016,475 of record NC_138553.1, read on the forward strand.
CACCCATCTCCTCCCACTTATACTGCATGACTATAACTTTGTTGATTGTATCCTTATGATTTATATTGATATTGATCGTTTCTTGATTGCTTATTTGTACCCTATGTCTACCATTAAGTGCTGTACCTTATGATTCTTGACGAATGTATCTTGTCTTTTTATGTACACTGAGAGCATATGCACCAAAGACAAATTCCTTGCGTGTCCAATCACTCTTGACCAATAAAGAATTCTGTTCTGTTCTATTCTATTCTATTCTATTCTATTCTATTCTACTCTACTCTACTCTACTCTACCCTACTCTACTGGTATTGTCTAAGCAGGTTTCATCCAAATACTTTAATTACAATAACCACAATGTGTTTATTGGATAAGCTGTAGTAGTTTTGTCCAAAGATAACCCTAAGTCATGAATCATGATTGTAAACATGTACACACATCAGGCTAAACCAAAACCAAATAAATTACAACAAAAACTATTGTTTGTGATGACATATGAACCTATCTATATTACTTAACCAAATCCTTTGTTTCATTTTTGTTGCTCACTGAAAAGACTGAAAGTCAATTAAAGATTGCATAGGATACAGAAATGATAAAGGAACAGGCAAATTATTAACATTTCAGCTTTTCACATCACCCTCCTTTCTACATACATTCTACCAGATTGATTGTCATTTCACATAACCTATTCAATGCCACTAAATGATATATTGTAATTCACTTAGACTGGAATTTATTCCAGATGGTCAAAGACTATTCAAAATTATTTAGTTTTTGAATAAAGCATTCCAAACAAGTATATCTCATTTTATGCATCTAGTCAAAACATGAAGCTATCTTATTACATGAATATATTTTGGTCATTTTAAATTCTCAATCTTACATTTTTATACAGTTTAACAATGACAAATGATGCTTCCTTTGCTGTAAATTCCATTACATGCATTTTAAATTTATACATATCACACACTCGGTGGCATTCTACACATAATAAATCATAGTGAATTTTATACCTTAAGAATAAATTTATCATAAGATGTGGAAGCAAGGAAGAATAATTGTGTGGGGGGGTATGTGGGGGGTGTACAATGCATGTATGTATCTAAACTATTATTCTTTGAAGTTCCCACATCATCTTCATTTCTATCTTAAGGTACTCTGTTCTAAAATTTGAAATTATCCCTGACTTTTTTCTCTATTGCACACTACCTTTTGATGCCAAAACTTAGTCTTAGTACCATTATTAGATAGGAATTAAACATTTGTATTACAGGCACATCTTTCTAGACAGGCACAGGACATTTACAATTGGTTTATTATGCTTAGATTTGTATAATGGAGTCATAGTTTTGCAATTAGATTTTGAAGCACGTGGTTTACTTTTAATGATAGCATGTAAGTTATGAAAATACATGGGATGATGTTAGGTTTTATTATAATCTTACTTTTATGATAATCAGCACATTTGGAATTTTGAAAGCTTTTTAATGGGCATGCTCACAAAACAGCTATCATAATCCATTCACAAAGAATAAATCTACCAAAAGCAAACTAATGGAATTGCTCGTGGCTCCTTGGTTTACTTCTCTCTCTTTTTTCTAGACACTTTATAAAATACAGCAATGGACACGTATGCAACATCACTACTATTATTTTTGCTTCCTAAGAATGCTTGTAGAAAATGTACAACGCCCCAGAGCAATCCTGGAAGTACAGATTATTGCAGAGGCTGATACTTTGCTTTTCAGTTTACAAGTTTTCTACTTCATTTTTTAAAATTAACGTAAAGGTAAAGATCCCCCTTGCACATATATGCTAGTCATTCCCGACTCTAGGGGGCAGGGCTCATCTCCATTTCAAAGTCAAAGAGACAGCACTGTCTGAAGATGTCTCTGTGATCATGTGGCCAGCATGGCTAAACGCCGTAGGAACAGAGCACGCTGTTACCTTCCCACCAAAAGTGATTCCTATTTTTCTACTTGCATTTTTACATGCTTTCGAACTGCTAGGTTGGCAGAAGCTGGGACAAGTAATGGGAGCTCACTCCCTTCTGCAGCACTAGGGATTCGAACTGCCAAACTGCCAATCTTTCTGATCGACAAGCTCAGTGCCTTAGCCACTGAGCCACCGCATCCCTTTTTTTAAATTACAAGAATCCAAATAGATAACAAAAGGATCAGGTGAGAATCGAGTCAAGCAAACAGAATGCTGCCTGCAAGCAAATTGGTACCTAACAATAGAAACTGAGGCACTAACATCTTCAGATACAAAGAACTGAAAACCACTGCTATGCAAGTTGCAAATTTTTCTGCAGCTTTTATTTCTTTTCCATTCCTTTAATGGCAGGCAATCACCCTCATTCCAATCAAACTTTTAGTTTATCTTGAAAATAGGTGGAAAAAGGGGTCTCTCCTTCCATTTCATGGGAAACATACGGATTGCATGCAAACTGAATCTCTTTTCCAATCTGGAAGACTCAAAATATAATTAGCAAGGCAGTATGGCATTATTGTGTCTTATGCCACAAAAAGAAATAGTGACAAGTCACTACCGATAACAGGAAATATGTGTTTGTTATTCTCTTCTAAACATCTGTTGCACAAAACATAATTTGCTCAGTTATTCACACTATACATCCTATGATTCAATTAAGCATTATTCTCAGTGCAAATGCATTCTGTTTTAAAAGTCTGTTATTCGAAACACTCCAAATTATTTCCAGAATCTCCAGTTATCTTCAAGATTCTGAACTGCTCAATAAATATGGAATTGGTTATACATTATCAGAAAATAATTACTTATAGCATTTTTCAGAAAATTAAAGCACTTAAACATCACCACCCCACACGAAACATATGCTGTTTTACTTAATTTTGATCAACTTAAACATAAAAATGCTTATATGCTTGCAAGTCAGCTTAGCACACCATATGGTTTAATTACTTTGTTAGGTACAATGTTGTAAAGTTAATAGCAATAATGTTGCTAAGCCATCAGAATGAATGCCTCCATTACAATATTTGACTGAGGATATTTGTTTCATACCCGATGACTGTGAGGTCAGAGCGATCGTTTTCTGCTTGAGTTGCATTACTGCTACTAGTTAGCAGATATCATCTCTGAACAAGTCACTATGTACCATACTGGATGTTAAGATAAAAACCAATAGAGCAAGGGACCTGCAGTCTAGTAACTTAAGTTTTGCCTTTAAACGGTTTCATTTTTCCTAAATCCTTTGAGAATTTTTGTTTATTATATTTGTAAAATATTTTGGGCCAGTTTAGTGATGCTAGGCATCGCTTGCTGATATACAGTAGAAGGTTATCTCTGTGTGCATGCATGCATATATACTTAGGTCTGCAATGGCGAACCTATGGCACTCATGCCACAGGTGGTACACGAAGCTATAGCTGCTGGCACGCGAGCTGTCAGCTCCAGCGCCGGCCTGCCAGATGATTTTTGGCCTTCCAGGTGGCCTGGGAAGGCCGTTTTCGCCCTCCCCAGGTTTCAGGAAAGCGTCAAGAGCAGGGGTGGCGAACACGCGGCTCGCGAGCCGCATGCGGCTCGCGGCCAAAATAAATGAGGCTCTTTGCCTCTTACCATTATTTAGTTTACTGTGGCTCGGATCGCGCGCTAAACCCGGAAGTACGGTCGACGCGACGCTTGCCTGCACTCCACCAGCTCTCCACCAGTACTTCCGGGTGTAGCTCAACAGCGCCCTCTGCTGCGCCCAAAAAAATAATGCTTCAAAGTCTAGCACAGTTGCTGCAGGATTCCGGTGAGGTTCTAATGATTGCTCAAATTAATAATAATGGTTGCATATTGAAGCTCTGGGTTCAGGAGCAGCAGAGTTTTAAATAGGAGAAAACATTTAATTGAATTTCCATGGTTAGTATATTTCCCAAAATTCTACGAGTGTTTTTCTCACAGCCTGTAATTGTAATAGATATCAAAGATAATCCAAACTCATATATATATATATTATAATACAAGCTCTGGGTTCAGGAGCAGCAGAGTTTTAAATAGGAGAAAACATTTAATTGAATTTCCATGGTTAGTATATTTCCCAAAATTCTACGAGTGTTTTTTTCACAGCCTGTAATTGTAATAGATATCAAAGATAATCCAAACTCATATATATATTATAATACATATATTAGGTTAAAGGAAGATAATATTAGGACCAAGCTTTACCCATGTATAGGTTGTACTCGATTTACAATCACAATCTCGTCACTGAGCAAAGCAGTCATTAAGCGAGATATGTGACTGCTTTGTTTAATGACTGCAAGTGTGGCATTCCTGGTTGTGGTCATCAAGTAATCTTGTAGGTTGTTAGGTGGACAGAGATTCCACTTATTTATGGATTTAAAAGTTATACAGCAGCTCTAATGGGTTTATAAAAATTTATAACAAAAAACACCTGACTGAGCATGTTATATTATGTGTTTAATATATTATTGTTAAAATTATATGCTTTTGTGTGAGTGTTTGTCTGTTTTGGCAGGTCACTGTGTGGTGTGGCTCTCTGACTCTCACAGTTTAAAATTTTGGCTCTTTTTGTCGAACTTGTTCGCCACCCCTGGTCAAGAGCCTGGGGAGAGCAAGTACTGGAAGTTCATTTCTGGAGGCTTTCCTGGAGGTGAAAATGACCTCCCCCGGCTCCCCAGACGAAATTCCAAGCTCAGCTTGGAGACGATCAGTGCGGCGCATGTGGGAAGGGCGTGGGGGAGTTTATGCATGTGGGGACGCACTTTCCATTATGAGTGCCGGCATTTTGGGCACCCAACAACAAAAAGGTTCGCCATCACTGACTTAGGTGATAAGAGTTGCCATAGCTTTTCTTATACAATGCAATGCAATGATTCAGTAATTTGTTTATTTTCCTGTCCCTCTGTTCTTTAGTACAAGTATATACACTAACTTTTTCAGTGTCTACAGGAATCCAATCTTTCTGTCTCTTCTCCCGCAGCTTTACACAGATAAATGGATATTTCACCCATGCACGGTGCTTTTCTGACACCTGGTCATAACTAGCCTTCCAAGGGAGTCAGGTTCCAAATATATCCTTCACAAGTGTTTCTATCATTCTGAAATCCCATTTGGAAAAAGTTTTTAGTAGAGTCTTGACCAGGTGTGGGATCCTACCAGTTTCACAACTGATTTGCTGAGAGCGCACTTCATTCAAGCATGCGCCTGATGCGTCCTGCACAGTTTAGATAAGACCTGCCATCCGGATTACTGCTTGGGAAGGAAAACAGCTGTGACACAGCAATCCACTCTGCTGTGCGACTCAACTGAGAAGATAAAGGTAGGTGAAGCGCGGGGGGGGGGGGCAGGCCCATTTGTTAGTGAGAGTGAACCGGTTCACTCCCAGCTGATCTTCGGAATTACCAGTGCGCCCAAACCGTTCCTACCCCTGGTCTTGACTTAATGTAGCTTAATTCTATTGCTTTTATGTAGTCTTCCTGTAGCTGTAAATTTCCTGTAATTTCCCTTATTTTCTCAAAATATCCCTCATTTGCCTTTTCTAGTTATATTCGTCTATTTCTGAATTTACTGCATTGAAATACATTTCCTTGTAATTTCTTGCTGGATGTTCAAAATCTAGTTCAATTATCATATATCTTTCATATAGTTGCCCAAGGCTGTTATTCTCCGTTTTTCCAATTTGTGCCCAAAACTACTTGGATCTTTTCCAATTTGGAAATTTGGGTATAGCTTTATTCCATTTAATTTTCAGTGTTTCGTACATCTTCTTGCCCCTACTGAGGCTCTCTTTTGCACAACATTAAGCATAATGAATCTGTTCCTTATGTTGATCACATATTCTGACTATACGTTCCTGAGGTCAAATCTTCCTGGTATATCAATTCTTTCTAGTTTAGCATGCATGTTTGATACCCATTACTTATCAAGTCTTCCACAACCTCAAACTGCAAGTGTCTAGCCTGACAAAATTGTACTTCTCCATCTTTTTTTCTAATCATGTATTTTTTTAAATAAATTCTGAAGCTGTCTGTCCAATGATATCCCTGTCTGTCATCTATGTATGTTTGAAATAGTTGTTGACAAGTTATGTCTTCTTAGATCTTACTCTTCTTGTGTATTTTGAAATTTTGCCTTCTATTTACTTCCTAACAAATAGATGGGGAAGAATTTAATGTTAATTTCTTAATAAATTAAGAAATTAAAAGACACTTGCTCCTGGGGAGGAAAGCTATGGCAAATCTAGGCAGCATACTAAAAAGCAGAGACATCACCCTGCAAACAAAAGTGTGCATAGTCAAGCCTATGGTTTTCCCAGTTGCAACATATGGCTCTGAAACCTGGACCATAAGAAAGGCTGAGGGCCAAAGAATGGAGACCTTTGAACTATGGTGCTGGAGAAGACACCTGTGAGTCCCTTGGACTGCAAGGCGATCAAACTGGTCAGTCCTAGAGGAGATCAACCCTGACTGGTCTTTAGAAGGCAGGATCCTGAAGAGGAAACTTACCATATTTTTGGTATATAAGACGTACCTTTTCCCCCCAAAAAAGAGGGTGAAAATCTGGGTGCGTCTTATACATTGAATACAGAATTTTTGGCCTACTAAAACCCCACCCCATTTACAAAAATGGACTTGCAGAGGGTTTGGGAGGCTTGCAAAGTGTTCCTGGGGGCTGGGGAGGGCAAAAATAAGCAAACAATGGGCCGTTTTTGCTCGTTTTTGCCCCCCTGCCCCCAGGAGCACTCTACAAGCCTTTCAAAGCTCTGCATGGACCCCCTTTTTTGCAAAAAAATGAGGCATGCAGAGGGTTAGGTAAGCCTGCAGAGTGCAAAAACCTTTTTTTTAATTTACCTCTTCAAAATCATGGTGCGTCTTATACTCCGGTGCGTGTTATAGTCCGAAAAATATGGTAAATACTTTGGCCACCTAATGAGAAGAGCCTAATGCTGGGAAAGACTGAGGGCAAAAGAAGAAAGGGAGGACAGAGAATGAGGTGGCTGGATGGAGTCACCGAAGCAGTAGGTGTGAGCTTAAATGGACTCCAGAAGTTGGTAGAGGACAGGAAGGCCATGGGGTGACGATGGGTCGGACACAACTTCGCAACTAACAACAAAAACCCCACATCAATTAATAAGTTATGGTGTTCTATTATATGCCTACCAGATAACAATTACTTTTGGGGAAACTTTCAAAATAAGTTCTCACAGAAAAAAAAATACAGAGTAGAGTGTCCCTCTTTTTCTTGAATCTGTATCAGTTCTCTCACTCATTATACTACCAACAAATTTTAAAATAAGTTAAATAATCAGGCTGTTGTTTAGTTTTAACTATGTCAATTACTCTATGTGTTTTGTGTCAGAGATAATACTTATTAAGTATACCATCAACCTAGCAAAGAGAAAAAGAAGAAAGGAATAAGTTAAAGTATCAAAGGAGGGATTTATAAATCTTAGAACAGTTTCCATGGAAGCAAGAATGATTGTATAATGAACCAAACTATCAGTCTTAAGTGTTTGTTTTTTTTTATAAATGGGGGTGGATATGATTAATTCATATATGTGTCATTCATGCACACACAACATTAAATGCCATCTGGTATGACTGCTTAGCTTCTCATCGCATCCTTAAATAAAAGGAAAAAATACTATGTTGTCTATATAATTTTCTCTTCTGTGTCAGTAGTTACTTATAGATCTCATAATTGACATAGGAAAGGGTTTTTTTTTCAAAAAAGGGATGATGCATCTCTTAAAAACACTTCTTATGTGTTTACAAAAAAAATTAAAATAATCGTAGTATTTTTTCCTCCAAGAATCTAACACTGATTTACAAATTTACACTGCACACAGCTGGATCATGAAGGCTCACCAAAGAGTAAGGGAAGAGGGTGGAGATTTTCACATCAAATTCTTTATCCTGAGCAGTAAGATTTCCCCCCACACACACCTGTCCTCACATTCCAAAATATACAGTAAACCTTGAAATATGCATTGCTCTGAAGGGAATGGTAAGTTTACTCAATCTTCTCACCCAGACGTCCACCACCCACTGGTAGAATATAGAATACTGAATGACAACCATGAATCAGTATATTTTCACTAACTATATGTAATTTCATGCCAGTATGATTGCATGGGCGGAGATGTATCAAAGATGGAGACTAATCAGAATCAGAGCAAGCAAAAAGTTCACTCATCAGATTCAACTAATACAGCCTATAGAAAATGATACCTTCAAAAAAGACAAAAGAGGAAGCAATAAAATACATCATGCACAACAACAAATAGATTTTCTAAACAATATATACTCCCTATGTGTGAACCAGGTTATGTAACAGATTCAGATGGAAAAGTCAGGAAATTGAGAAAAGTGTAAAAATGGGAGTGCCTGGACCTTGATGGACTGGTTAAGGCTTGTTGTAAAAGTAAAAATGTCTGCAAACTATAGACTTTTAGAGCCAATATCCAGAACAAGTACCATGCATAGTGGCCATCTTGCATCAATTCTTCCAGAAGTCAAACCTAGCCAAATTTAGGGTTAGATTGATACACCCAGGTGTGGACTATGTCAGCAAGCAGAGCTTTTAATTCAGAACATGAGCAGCAATAGGTATATCTCTGCACAGAGTCGCTATGAGTAGGGCAATTATATGAATTTGTTTAGTAAATAAATTTGTTTCTACATGTCTGAGATGTGAATAAAAAAACCAGGATGTTCATGGAGTTCCCCAGGGTGACAATTCCAACTTACTAAGTCTGAGGTAAATAAAACTGATGTCATCAACCCACTACCTACCTTGTTTCCCTGAAAATAAGACCTCCCTGGATAATAAGCCCAATTGGGTTTTTGAGCGCATGCGCTAAAATAAGCCCTCCCTGAAAATATTGCAACAAAGCAGCAGCCATGAGGCGACCACACTCGCCGCCTCCTGCACCTCAAAAATGGTAAGACCTCCCTGAAATAAGGCCAAACACTTATTTCAGGGGTCAAAAGAAAATAATCATCAGAAATCACTTTTACAAATTAAAATGTCATATATGCCACTTATTATCTTACTACTTCTTCTCAACTTTCTCCCTGCTGGAAAATACATATTATTATTATTATTATTATTATTATTATTATTATTATTATTATTATTATTATTATTATTATTATTATTATTATTATTATTATTATTATTCATTAATTCCACTGTGCACATACATGAGGTAACCTGTTTGCAGATCAGTAGTTTCATATAACATTCACAAACTGCCATATCTTGAGCTAAGATGGGCGGCCTATTCATTTTTCAACAAATAAATAAATAACAAAAAGGACAACCTTTTTCTATTGTGCCATAAAAGATGCAAGGATTTATTTTATTTATTTATAAAATTCATTTGCCGCCCATCTCACCACCAGGAGATTCTTGACGGAAGTAGCTAGTGACATACCACACTCAATTTTTTTTTTAATTTTAAATGCCATTTTGAGAAGTATTCTATTATATTGCTTCCTACTGTTCTATTTAGGAAATCTACAACAACACCTATTGTTTCTTGGTCAACTAGAAAAGCTAAATGTAAAAAAAAAAAAATCTCAGAGGTATTGATATATGTCTGTCCATTTTTTAAAAAAGAAAGAAAGAAAGAAAAAAGAAACACCCTAACCTTTTATACCGTTGTCCAGAAAACCTCAAGAGTCTGTGCATAGTATCACCAGAGGTCATGCTTGACTTACAGGAAGCTTTCTCTTTTTTTATATATACTACTTTACACTTAATCTATCCGCCCTTTTCTACATTGATTTTAAATTGCAGACTATCCTATGAAAGACATTATTGGTAAATAAATAAATGAAAGGCTTGTCAAGGCCTTCATCCTCTGAAGAATGTGACAGTTGGAAGACACAGTGTCATTATCTGCACAAACATGTGTTAAATACCAGTTAAAGGGGAAATCAGTGAGTTTTTCTGTTAATCGATCTAAGTTCTTTATTATTTCAGGTGGAAAGATTTTTTTTTTACATGAATTTCCTCTATTTGTTTTGGGTTCATTGCAAAATGGACCATCGGGCTTGATCTAGTTCAAGCTTTTTTTGTCTTTTCCTTTCTAAATCATTTCTTTATTACTATAGTTTGCTAAAATATATTACTAAAAACATTTTTCTCTTGTCAGATTAATAGCAATGATTTTTTTTTAAGTTACTGAATTAAAACCTACGAATGCAGGTAATAAATAGGAATGGAGGCACTGACATTTTGCATATATTAGATAGAGAGTCTCAGCACAATTGTCATCTGTGATCCCTTACAGATTAATACAGTATACATTTCTCTCAGTTGCTTTAAAAAGGATTACCTTTGCCCTTCCTCATTATCCACTTGCAAAGGAAGCCACAAATTTTTTCTTCCATGAAAAATAGGGCCTACTTTTGAGAAGGCATGTATAATGTTGCAATTTTATTTATTTGTTCATCAGTCGGAAGAAATTTATATGCTTTTCATCAGGCAAGTCTGTTTAGCAGAAGTTAACATTTTCTAGAATCAAAAAAACACCACTTTGAAATACCACTTACAAAGCTCCTTGCAGCTTGAAATGTTGCTTCTTTTAAGTCTGCAAAATAGGCTGAGAAATGTAAAGGATCAATTAGACACACAGCTATTTGAAGCCACTATCCATTTCACACTTACAGGGAAATAAGCTAATTGAACTCAGTGTGGGTTATTTTTCAGTAAACAGGACTGCTGGCAAAAACCATCCAATGAGCTCTCCTCTGTTATTTCTGACCAAGTTTATTTAGTCATTTGCACTATATATCCATAGAAGTGCAGGGAGAACATAAATTTTTGCAAAAGATCTGAAGCTCATTCAAAAAAAAATCTACATGGGTTTTTCTAATTCTTTCCACTATCATGTAAGAAAGGCTATATTCAGATGAATGTGAACAGAAACAGGAAATCATAATCCTTGTTCACATCAAGTGGACACTCAGAATTCTGCAACTATCGTCTGCTCTTTGTAACAGGATTTTAAAATTTCCATAATGAGATTGGCAGTTTATTCTAAATGCTACTATCCAACAAGATGCAGTGCAACTATGAGAAACATAAGATCCTGCACTTAGACAGGAAAAGCCAAATGCACAGGTATAGAATAGGTCCGTGATGGCGAACCTATGGCACGCGTGCCACAAGTGGCACGCGGAGCCATTTGTCAGGGCATGCGAGGCGCTGCTGAGTTCACCTTTTTAAAAGCTATTTTTCGCCTTCCCCAGGCTCCAGAGGCTGGGGAGGGCGAAAAGAGCCTCCCCCACCCCCCCGGAGGCTTCAGGGACCGTCCCTGAAACCTTCGGAACGCTTAAAACCACCCTCTGAGCAAACCGGAAGTCACTTCCGGTTTGCTCGGAGGGTGGTTTTAAGTGCTCCGAAGGCTTCAGGGAAGCCTCTGGACAGTCCCTGAAGCCTCCGGAGGGCCTCCGGGGGGTTGGGGGAGGCTCTTTTCGCTCTCCCCAGGCTCCTATAAAACCCCTGGAGCCTGGGGAGGGCAAAAGAAACCTGTAAAAATGGGGGGTCGCGCGTTGTGCGCCCATGCGCACTGGGGGGTCGCGCGTTGCATTATGGGTGCGGCATGCCCGCACTCGACCCCCCTGCACTTCCCCCGCTTGTGGCACGCGAGCCAAAAAAGGTTCACCATCACTGGAATAGGTGGTACCTAGCTCAACAGTAGTAACTGTGAGAGGGATCTAGAGTCCTAGTGAACCACTTAAGTATGAGCCAGCAATGTGTTGCAGCTGCCAAAAAAATGCAATGCAAGTCCTAGGCTGCATCAATAGAGGATTAGCATCTACAGTAGATGAGAAACCATAGCACAACTCTAAGAGCTGTGGCGGTGCAGTGGTGACTGGTGGCTGCCTGCAATTTGGCAGTTCGAATCTCACGACGCTCAAGCTTGACTCAGCCTTCCATCCTTCCAAGGTCAGTAAAATGAGAACCCAGATTGTTGGGGGAAGAGGCTGACTCTGTAAACTGCTTAGAAAGGGCGGTAAAATACTGTGAAGCAGCATATAAGTCTAAATGCTATTGTTATTGCTATTCTGCACTAGTGAGGCCACACATAAAATATTATGTTCTGTTCTAATTGCTACAATCCCCCCCCCCCACAAAAAAAGATGCTGGGACCCAAGAAACTGCAGAAAAGACCAATAAAGATGATAAGGAGTCTGGAGAGTAAATTGTAAGTCAAATTATTAAGGGAACTTTGGGTGCCTAGCCAAGCAGAGAGAAGGATTAGGGATGACATGATAGCTGTTTTCTAGTATTTGAGGAGTTGTCACAGGGAGGAAGAGGCTGACTTATTCTCCAAAGCATCTGAGGGCAGGACAAGAAGCACCTTGGATCTAAGGAGAAATTTCCTGACAGTGAGAACAATTAATCAATGGAACAGCTTGCCTTCTGGAATTATGTGTGCTCTATCATTGGAGATCTTTAAGAAAAAAAAAATTGGACATTCATTTGTCATGAGTGGTATAGGATCTCCTGCTTGAGGAGGGGGGGGGGGTTGAACTAGAAGACCTCAAAGGTTTCTTCCAACCCTCATAGCAAATACTACTGAACTCAGTCGGATTTATTTTTGAGCAATCAAAGAAAGATCGATGAAACATCTCTTTTCCACTATACAAACAGGATTCCAAATGACCTTTCACCAGAAAATAAAATGATTGTTACAGCAGCAAAAGAAGACTTTGAACTTGATCCTTGGAATAGCAAAAATAAGCTCATGAGAAAGAAATCTGTTCTACATTTATATGGCAGTAAGAGGAAAATCAATCTATTCATTTAAAAAACCAATTCTTTCCCTGGTTTGTATACATGTGCTCTGAAAATAATGGGAATAGAAAAAAAAACCACATTGGTTAACACATAAATGTGGAAGAGATTAATTCTGTCTCATAAAACAGCTTCTATTGGGATTAGAAACATTGTTTTTAAATACCCATTTTGGTACACTATGGTATTAAGTGTCAAATTGTTGGGGAGAATGTCTGTGATAAAATGGTTCTGTCTAGAGGATGTTTTTTGTTCCACATTAAGCTGGTTTTTACAACTGATGAATCATTTAAAAAATGGCAAAAGGAAACATCTATGATTGTATGATGAGGGGAAAAAACAGGAGTTAAATATAAGATGTTAAAAGATGCAAAGGAAAAAAGAGAAGTGGGTTTACCTGATTTAACATTATATTTTGCAGCCTGCTAATTAGTTTGGATAAAAGAATGGCTATTGCTGAGAAATAGAGTTAAAAAACTTAGACCTAATATTTGGGTGAGATGGGTATTTGTAGTATAATAAAGTCAAGGTTAATGTATATTTTAAAAATCACTATGTTAGACATGCCATATTGAGAATAAGAAATAAATATTTTCAGGTTGTACCTGAAAACATTGCGGAAAACATTTCAGTACAAAAAGTAAGAAATAATAAGACAAGCAAAAATGGCTCAAATATTAAGAAATACTAAAATTCTCTCAAGGAAAATTTATATACTAGTAATACTCCAATATAATATATTACACTAGTTGTATAATATACTAGCGTTCCAATATTTGAAAGCTGCCACAGAGAGGAGGGGGTCAAGCTATTTTCCAAAGCACCCGAAGGCCAGACAAGGAATAATGGATGGAAACTGAACAAGGAGAGATTCAACCTGGAAATGAGGAGAATTTTTTTGACAGTGAGAGCAATCAACCCATGGAAGAAGAAGTTGCCTTCAGAAGTTGTGGGAGATTCATCACTGGCAGCTTTCAAGAAAAGACTGGACTGCCATATGTCAGAAATGGTGTAGGGTCTACTTCCAACTCTGTTAATCTGTGTCTGCATCTCTTGTGTTTCTTTGATCGCTTGTAATCTTCAATTGGGCTGAATCAACATATCTCAAGTAGGCTAAACTTACGGATACATTAACTTGCAGAGTGTTCCCAAAATTCAGGACCCACGCTTTCATGGGATTGAAATTTTGCGAAGCTGCTACAGCTACACTATCGCAGTCAGTCACAGTCACACGTTCATCACTTCCAACAATTGCCTGCCAACTTCCTACAAGGAAAGTCAATGGGAAAGCCATGAGGAAGTTAGAAGGTGCTCTAATTTCCACTGTTTTTTTTGGAGGGGAGGGATTTGCCTATACCTGGTCATGCTGATACTCTGTTTAGGTCAATTGTTCCCAACATGGGGTCCATGCTCCATAGGGGGGCAATTTGATTTTTAATAGGAGCAATTTGAACCTTGTTTAAACCAAGTTAATGGCCTTTTAGGCTTCCTCCATGTGAGTAGAGTTCACTTTTTGACTAAGTAAAAATTATATGTCACCGGGAAGGGGGGTGTACCATGTTCTCTGAATTAATGATCCAACAGCTCACAGGTTGTCTAGTACAAAGTAAAATCAAGAAAATACCGGATGGCAGAGAACAAAGTTGGTCAATGTTTTTTCCTATTTACAGTTATCAAAAAGATTCAAAATAGATAAAACAATTTATGGTATTGAATATTCTGAATTGTAAAATGAATTATGTACAAATGATAAGCATGTGACTATGGATTTCTTGAAATTTGAAGCAGATTGAACAAATGGAAAATATGTGGTTGAAAGGATTGCAAATTACACTATGTTATAATCTTAAACATCATTTATAAAATGGGATATGACCAATTATCTAGAATGTATACTCGTTCTTCAAATCTGTATTGGAAATGTGGACAAGGTAAGTAATTTTGTCATGCTTGGTGGCCATGCAAAAAAACCCTAGATTTTGATTTTTTTTGCACTGATTTAAGAGACTTAAAAGATTAATATGCAATTGAAACCAAACTTTTCCTCTTGGGAAAGATAATGAACACCTGGAAAAAAAGTCATAACTCATTTTTTACAAAAGCACAGTGAGTTTATTGTAGACACAATGATGGAAAGATTTGGCAATAGCTACAATGTTGATAGAATTGATCAATAACCAAATTGACCTGTTTGATTAGAAAAAACAATATCTGCATTTATTACTTACAAGCAACCCACTACAGTTGTTTTGCATAAAACAGAAAAAATTAACATAAGATATATGGTTTTGAATAGACAGATTATACAAAGAGGCAAACCATGATGTAATTTTAGAGAAAGAAGTAAAATTACAATTGAATTTATAACTGCTGTAAAGAAGATTGGAAGCCATTTTAATATATTTTAAACATATAAAAATATATATTAAATATATTAAAATTACACACATGGACATAGTTTTAATATACTTTTAATTTATAGTTTCTTTTTCTTTTATCTTTTTCCTTTTTTTTCACTTGAGTTTTGCGTTTTATTTCTCTTTAAAAAAATGAGTGATGGCATCAAGCTATAACACTTCTAGTTTTTCTCTGCTACCATCTTGGGTTATCCAAACTTAGACGCTAAGGTTGTCAATCAGAAGGTCAGCAGTTCAGCGGTTTGAATCCCTAGCGTCGTGTAACAGAGTGAGCTCCCGTTACTTGTCCCAGCTTCTGTCAACCTAGCAGTTCGAAAGTATGTAAAAATGCAAGTAGAAAAATAGGAACCACCTTTGGTGGGAAAGTAACAGCGTTCCTTGCACCTTCGGCGTTTAGTCATTCCAGCCACATGACCACAGAGATGTCTTTGGACAGTGCTGACTCTTCAGTTTTGAAACAGAGATGAGCACCGCCCCCTAGAGTCAGGAATGACTAGCATGTATGTGCGAGGGGAACCTTTACCGTTACCCTAGGATTTAAAAGAACAGTTACAGGATCTTCAAAGAGGAAAATATCGTCTTTTGTACAGCCACTAAAAAGAGGGCAATTTTTTTTACCATTCTATCTTTATTTAGGGGTTATTAAGCAATTCATTTGATATCACAAATGATTAAGCAGATGAGCACCGCCCCCTAGAGTCAGGAGTGACTAGCACATGTGTGCAAGGGGGCGCTTTACCTTTACCTTATATCCAATAACTCTCGTTTCCCATCCAAGCCTTAATAAAGCTTAGTGTTTATTTTTTGTTTGTTTCCTTTCAAGCAGCCAATGTCAGCTTGGTACTGCCATCTGCTATGAACTCTGAGGTCAAACAGTGGGGCTGTGCAAATATTCAAAGAAATATTTTGCTTTGATCAAAGTTTGACTGAAGCCTGATGTGAAGCTGTTTCACAAAGCAAGATGGCTACACGGTTTCTAAGATCAAAGCAAAATATCTGCAGTCTTACACTTTGTTCTGACAAAGCCTATAAAGGCTGCAACTGCATCTCCTACTCACCAATGGCTCTGGTAACATCTGTGGAGGATACACAAGCTTGCAAACTATGTCAGAAACCTATCTTCATTTCCCCCGCCCCACAAACCCAAAGGCAGTGTTAACTAAGAGAGAGGATGAAGCTTCAAGGCATGACAGTGTTTCTATGAAATAATCCCAATTGTTTCCTTACTTCCCCAAAAGAATCAAGTTGAATCTTGTTGAAACAATCTACTGTATTTCTCAAAAATAAGACAGGGTCTTATTTTCTTTTGACACCCCCCCTTCGAAATAAGTACTTGGCCTTATTTTCAGGGAGGTCTTATTTTTTAAGGTACAAGAGGCAGAGAGTGTTGTCACTTCATGGCTGCTGCTGTGTTGCAATATTTTGGGGAGGGCTTATTTTTGGGGGAGAGCTTAATTTAGTGCATGCGCTCAAAAGCCCAATTGGGCTTATTATCCAGGGAGGTCTTATTTTCAAGGAAACAAGGTAGATTTCCTTACAGAGTCATCATAGGTAAGTGCAATGTATTCATAAATACATTATGTATACAATGTTTCCTATTGTACCTTAGGAATCTGAAATATATTTATATAGTTGTTAGTTGTCTATCCTGACTTTCCTTCAGTTGCTCAAGGCAATGTATACTACATGGGTCTCCAACCTTGGCAACTTTTAACCCTGGTGGATGTCAACTCGCAGAATTCCCCAGCCATCAAAGCTCCCAGCAAAGCTTCTAGGCTTAAAGTTGCCAAAGTAGAAGACCCCTACTGTAAAGCATTATCTCATTTATTTTGTTTCTCACAACCTCTGTAAGATTAGTTGAAATAATAAGGAATGACTGGCCCTAGATGATTTCTGTGGCCTAGATGATTTCTGTGGCAGAAGATAAGACTTGAAAGTTAGTTTTCCCAATGCTAGTCTAAAATTATTGTTGCCACCACCTCATTCCATTTTTATTAAAAACATATCCAATGCATTGTTTACTTTAGAAAATAAAATTTTAAAAGGCAATAACCTGGGGCTAAGTTAACCAGCAGATAAACACAATTTCCTCAGGTTTGTACGCACTTAACCTTGCGCTCAAGCAAAGAGTCAAGTCTTCAAGGTCTATTTAGAGAACAGATAGTGCAGGGCAATTCAAGCCTTTAGAGAATATTATTCTAGAAGGCAGGTACCACGACACAAGCAGCACCTTGCCAAGGTTATGTTAAGCAATGCAATTGATATAGATGTATTGTGGTCCACCCATAATTCAGCTCACACTGAATTCTCAATTAAGTGCAGCTTCTAATGTAAAGCACTAGTCCATGAGCAAGGTGACTAAAGTATGAATGAAGATTTCTTGTCTAGGAAAGAGCAAAGTTGGTGTATGAGTCAGGGTAAAAGTCATACAGGCCACAGCCATCATCTTCCCTTTGAAGTGGAGCTAAGCCAGGGGGACTCCAAAATGATGGATTGCAATCCCATTCAGAGGTAAATGAGAAAAATCCATACTGCAAGTTCCAGGAATGCACAGCCCCTCTCTCTTCTCAGGGATGGGTTTAAATCTGTTCTTCTTCACCCAGATTCCAACAGCTGTCAGTCACTGAAATAGGACGAAAAGGGCTGACACTTTTTTACCGAGCAATGAGAATAGAAAATGTCACACTGATCACACCCATTCTAGAATAAGAAGAGAGTTTCAACTATTCTATAACTATTATATTGCTGTGAAGATTATAAAATTCTTGAAAGCAAAAAGAGTGCAAAAATAATTCTTTTGCAAGCATTTCCTTTTCACAATCTATTTATGCAGACATTCTAAAGAGACGTTTCACAAGCCATTTTAGTCTTTCAAATCAAAAAAGTCAAAAACCACATCACTAATTAATTTCTTTCTAATAGCTTTCTGGAAAAAATAAATTATTAAATGACTACATACAGATATAAATTACAGGATGGTATTTGATATCTAAATTTGTTGATAAGGCAGGTATTTTTTTCATAAAATAAAAATGGAATCTAAAGAGAACAAATATTTTCAAGTTCAAGTATTTATTTACTTTAAGATGAAAAGGGAGATAACGAAACATTTTTAAATGAAACCTGTACAGCTCATGTATGTAAAATAATCATTTCAATTAGAATTGCAAAAAGTCTAATCAATTTATGTGGTCTAAACTGCATTGTCTATGAAATGCAAACAACAGTGAAAAGGAATCTTGACTTTAACCTGACATCTTAAGCTAAGTGTGTAAAGTAGCATAACTACAGGAATGTTTTACAAGGATTAATCCTTCCCATCAGTTGTTTCTCACCCGAGCAAAGATAAGTACCTATCTGTGTAATGTGAAAAGAGTTTAACTAGACTAAAGTTCATGTGCTTTACTTATGCATATATTTGTTTGGAAGACAGATGTTAATGAACCTCTCATGGAACTTAAATGTTCCAAGAACACTTGTCAGTCAGTTTTAAGTGAGCTGAATTCTTGATATAGTTGGCAACGAAGACTCTTGTGAGCATCTGTCAGCTATGTTGCAATATAAACGGGCTTTTAAAATAAAAATAAAATCAATTGCATTCCTCTCCAAAACCAACCTGAGTACTATCTGCTTATTGAAATTTGAAATGCACTCAAGGTTGATTTAAAAGAAGAAGAGGACATCTGCAAGAAATAGATTTCCTTGCCTTCTCAATTAATTGTTGTTTTAATGAAGATAGGTACTCTGAGCTAATTTAGCAGTGATAGTTTACAAAGTATCTTAGTACAGTATACCCATAACTATTTCACTTACATTCTCCATTTATTTAGAAGTTCACTTGCAGTACCTTAAATAAGGAAATTTAGTTTAATGTTAAGAATACAGAAACTGATATTTGAATATGATTCGCTTGTATAAGCTTAGGACTAAAATGAACTTTAGAGGTATAGGGGAAAAAACTTATTACATCAGTTCACTATAGGCAAAATGTTGGAATTGCAAGCTGAAAAAAAATCCAGTAATTTTATTCTTGGAATTACTTTTTATAGGACAGTTTTGTGCTTGTAAGTACAGAATATTTATACCTCTGTCACCCAATCATACATAGAATCATAGGGTGGAAGGGATGGTGGAATCATTTTAGTTCAAGCTCCATCTCAGAGAAATGATTGTCCAATCTTTTCTTGAAAACCTGTAGCAATGAGCATCCACAACTCCAGGAGGCAAGCTGTTCCATTGGTTCATTGCTATCATTTTCAGGAAATTTATCCTCGGTTCCAGATAGGATTTCTCTTTAACAAGTTTCCACTCATTCTTCTTATCCAGTTCTCTGATACTTTGAAGAATAAGTCAACTCCCACATCTCTTTGACTGCCCCTCAAGTACTCAAAGATAGCTGTCGTGTCATCTCTAATCCTTCTCTTAGACTAGACATACCAAGTTGCCCTAACCATTCAGCATATGATTTAGTCTTCAGAACCATGATCATCTTTGTTGGCCTTCTCTGCACTTAATGGTCTCAGCATCTTTTTTTGTATCATGGTGTCCATAACCTGATGCAGTACTCAAAAGTGTGGCTTCACTAGTAACACAGCATAGATCATATTATCACTTTATCTGATCTTGATACTCTCCCTCTGTTGATGCAGCCTAGGACTGAATTGGCCTTCTTAGCAGCTGCAGCATCCTGCTGGCTCACACTTACGTATAGTCTACTAGGACATGTAGCTTCCTCTCAGTTATTGACCCATATACTATATATATATATGCTTTTGGTTTCGCCTGTCTAAGTACAGGACCTTACTTTTCTTACCAGTGAACTGCATCATGTTGGATAGGGCCTATTTCACTAATCTGTCAAGATCCTTCTGCATTTTGAGTCTAACTTCCAAATTGTTAGCATTTCCCCTCAGCTTTGTGTTGTCTGCAGATTGGATAAGCTCCTCTTCTATCACCTCATCTGGGTCATTTATGAAGCTATTGAAGAACACTGGGCCCAAGGCAGAACCTTGAGGTGCCACATTGCAGGCTTCTCTCCAAGTAGATGTAGTTCCATTGAAGGCTACATGATTTACATGATTTAACACTGTTTAGTTAATAAAGTAAGCCATGGTGCTTACTACCAGGAAGCATCGTAAACTACTATGAGTCACAACATTTGGCAGAATAAAAATCTGATAAATTGCATTGCTAATACTTATGTGTCAAGGCAAATATAAACTATATGCAATTTAACAGGCTTATACTCTGAAATTTGGTTCTGGAATTGCAATCTTTAACACTTTTACTTTTTACTTTATTAATTATTATTAATTTAATGGTGAATTGTATTCCAAAATAAAAACCTGGTAAATGGCAATGTCCATTGTATTTGAGGAAAAAATCATGTTAGGATGCAAATCTTTCTAGAAATGTTAACCTCTGACCTAGAAAAAAAATATTTTTAAAAAAATTAACCAAAAGCAAACAAATTCATTTTTGCAATTCAATGGCAAAGCAAAACAATATCGGCATATATTCACAATACTTTTTCATACACTACGTTTCAATGGTTATGTAGATATGCAGTTTCTGTTGTATGAATTTTTGTTTATATTTATGCTTGGATTAGATTACATATTGGATTAGAGTAGATTACATATTGCCCTATAATCAGCTATTTTGTTTTTTCAGATTTCAACATTAGTTTGACTGATATGTGTTTTTTCTTAAGATCTTTATTTTCAAAATAATGTTTTTAATTAAAATCTATTATCTTTAAAAACACTAAAAAGAACAAAATGTCAAAATATGTATGGTTCGTAATGTCATTCTTTTGTAATATCATAAACTGATCACTATATGTTTAATTATGTACAATAAGTTATATTCAAAATAGATTAAAAAGGAAATGTGTATCTGAAAAGTAATATATACACAGCAGCAACATTGTAATTGTGCAAAGGGACATAATGATATATAATACAAATTTTATTAAAGGATAATGGTGGTAATTTTTCAGAAGGAAACGTTTATACTGTATATTGTATTCAGCTACATGCTGTGTCAATAACAAAGAGTTAAATTTAGCCTCTTCATAATTATTTCCATTAGCAACATGAACTCTTGCAGAAATATAATCAACTGTATTTTTTTTACAAACTTACTTCCGATATTGGTTGCATTTTGGGGGTAAACATAATCCATAGATTTATCTACTTGGAATTAATTGAAATGAATCCTGAGGAGTACATTGTCACTTCTTCTCCAATGGGGACACAAAGACATTAGAATCATTATCTTCTATTTTTACATTAACTGCACTTTAGCAATCTCTATATCACGACACAAACCATTCTAAAACAAGCCAGGTTCGTATCCAACACAAAAGATATTGCCTGATTCCAATAAACTATAATCAAAATTATCTGCACTTTGTTGGATCTGCATGAAATAGCATGTTGTAGATCAAAGAAAATAGAAATGAAAGCTTCTGAACTCTACATTATAACCATGCAATAGGGAAAGAAGACAAAGGAGACACTGGCCTGGGATTTAACTAGGCTCATTCTTATTCCGATGCATTACAGTTCATCCAAAACTCCAATGGTAGCCATCATTTCAGCAGAAATGATGGGGTAACAATTGCCTTAAACCTGACTTTAAAACAGGATGCTTGGGGAGCTGTTTCAGCATTTTTAAAATTAAAACACAAAGTTGTACACAAAACATGGGAAGAATATACATCCTTTTCATCCTTATTTATTTAAATATTTAAAAGTTTTATATATCTACATAATTGCAATTCCAGATGGCATATGTCAAGTAAAATCTGGAAAAGAATAATAAATGAAAGTTTTAAAAAAATAAACTGAAGAAATGGAATCCATAATCAATATATAATACAACATTGTGTCACATACACTCTATCTCACAGAAAACTAGCACTAGAGGAAAAGCCCCATTTTAAAAGTTTTCTGGAAAATTAGAAAGGGTCTTTTGGGGGGAGGGCAAAGAGGAGAATAAGACTGTTGTAAAGATCACAAGCTTATATAGTCTGAGATAGATGGCAGGTTTAAAATTTGTACTACAACATTCTCTTATATATTGTATTTAAGCTACTATTTTAATATAACTCTTAAGGCAAAACCATGCAAAATAATTTCTATAACACTAAATACAAAGACTATAAATTCTAATGGAGAATTGTCTTCAGCATTTCCTTAGTGTGTAAATAATGAATATCTACAGGCCGTTTTAATTTTTATATATGAATTTATGTGTTCTAAAACCAGTATCTAGAATTCTGAAAATTGCCTATTCTACAACAAAGTAGTTATTAAATAGGTTAAAGTTTTTACTAATTGGATAAACAGTTTCTTTTTCAATTGTTCAGATGGATAAAAGTATCTTATCCAACAATTGCATTGTGAATAAAGTGTCAATGTGTTACATAATTCCACATAGCACATATTCCTAAAATATTGCTTCAGTTAAACTAACAACATTTTTTTTGAAACATTAGTCTTTCAGTCTAGGAGCATAAGTGTCATCAAGAAATTATTATTTAGGTAAGAATCAGGAATCTAAGATGTAAAATTATTTATAGCATTCTTTCATTTGTTTGCAAACATTTAATTTACTGCACAATTAACACCTCTCCTTTATATTCAAAGTTCCACATTAACCACTTGCTCCTACAATTTGGAAACCATAAATTCTTCCATTCTGGTTTGGTAACTGCAATATATATATATAGATATATACCAGATATATACATCTATAGAGGATGGTAAAAACAATTAAAAGGCCAGTTAAAAAAGACATATCCAGATGAATATTAAAAAGAAACTAAATTAGCAAAGTGCAAAATATAAATTTTAAAACAGCGATAATTTAAGATGTGCTTGCACAACGTTCTAAGCTGACATGGCTAATTTTACATTTCGAAACTCAAAACAAAACATCCCATGTCCTCGAAATTCAGGACAAGACATGATGTTATTTGCCATGTTATGATGTTTTCTGTCCCACAATTGGCTTTTCTCCCTCCAAGTGATAGATGTTTGCAAGGCACAAGCTACTAATGAGAGCTCAGGTCTTGCAAAACTGCCTGGCACAAGTTGAAAAGAAACACAAATATGTAATAATAGCTACCTTTTACTATCTCCTTGGAGAAACTAAGCAAAGATGAACCTTGAAAACCAGGGTAAAATATTTCAGATGAACACCAATTGATTGATTATATCAAGCATATTCCTAACTTTTTTCAATCATCCCAAAGCACAGCTCTTTCATGGAAAGAGGTGCACATTAATTTCTGTTCATTCTATAAAGATGGTAGCCCTGTTTTTTTTTTTACAACAATACACTCCATTACGAAATTTAGTGTTTGTGGATTGTAATGTAATCTTTCTTGTGTGTTGTCTTTTGTGTTTACGCATGCTGCCAAATGCAAAACTGTGCTTTGGCAATTTGTTGAGAGCTGTTTTTTTGCAGGCAAGCTGACATCAGTGCAATGAACATATACACAAGTCAATCCTCAAGTCAATAGCTTAAAAAGTATATTATTCCTATTAAATCATTTGTGGACTGTTTGCAACATTTAATCCATTTCTGCATCAATTTAATGCCTATTTGTGTTTCTATTTTTTTTAAAAAAGCATTCCTATTTTTGCTTTCATTGTATGTTATGGGATTTTTTTTTTAAAAAAAGTGATTATTTTTAAAAATCATCCTCTTGGCTGACTTTGTATAAATTGAGCAGTAAATAAAACTCTAAACGGGATACTATCCAATTTAACATCTATAATGCTAGGATGAGAACTAAAACAGGAAGAGCGAGCCTTGCTTTGTGTTCCTATTGGTCTCTATGTCAAAACACTCCAAATATTTCAGGTTTTGCACCGCTAGCAAATGGGACATCCAAAATATTCCAAAGTCCATATTTTAAAACATTAAAAGTATGGGAATAAAACTTTCAGGATGGCATTCAGAAAAAAAAGGTATGTTGCTGCTCCCCTTTTTAACATATACCTTTAAGGTTGCTTCATAATATAAAGATAATTAGTGTAAGTAGAAATCAAAGTGACCTTCCTATGGGAAGTTCCAAACTACAGCCCCCCCAAAAAGAAAAAAAAATCCTTCTCCCAAGCCGTAGACAATGCATTTCTAATAGAAACAGTGTTGCAAGAAATCATCTTTTCTATACAATCAATGAAATGAATTGATAGGAAAATAGCGTTCAGCCTATTAATGACTCTCACTAACATGGCTTTTGATTCAACAATTTTTGAAAGGTGGTTCAGTACAAAACTTACTGAACTAGGTTAGCCTAGCTAGTCCACCTATATGTTTTACAGCAGCCATACTGGGTAATTCTAGAGGATTCGCAGACTATAAATAATTTATTAGGATAAAATTCCAAGGCAGTATTTTGTTACAACTCATATGGGTTCAGTTTACAGCATTTCACCACAGTTATTCTTTTCTTATTTTGATCACCACTTAAAAGAACTTGGAATCTTTTTTCTTCCCAAAACAGCTGCCCCATAAAGCTTTATCGCTATAGCAACTATCTTAATTGCTTTCCTACAGGTATCTCCTTCAACCATCCATCGGGTGGAGCTACTATCCCTAAGTATAAACCAAAGAGTTAAGGAAAGAAAATAATCCATTCCTCATCTTTCATGTTACAAGAAACAAAGAAAATAACCAATGCATTTTCCGATAATTAAAAAGCAAATACGCCCTATATGAGAGCCCATTTTGTATGCTAAATTTGTTAATCACCTCATTAAAAACAAAATATTTCCCACTTTAAGAATATATATTTAATAGGAAAAGAAGAGAAAGCAAGAGAAACATTATTTCAAGTTGTGTTGAAATTTACTTCAAACTTTAAAATATTCACTGATCCATTATATTCAGTTATATTTTAAGCCTGTCTTTGCTGTCATTTTAGCTGAGTGTTTGGAATACAGCTGTCATATCCGTAACACATAGGTGCATTTTAAAAAAATGAACACAGGTATGTAAGTATAGGTATATAAGTGCTTGTTATCTTTCTATTTGAATTATAAAAAAGACAGAGATGTTAACTAATGATTGATCTTAATTTTGTAATAAAACATGTTTAAAGTATCTGGTTAAAGGCAATAGGATTCTATAGAAACTATGTTAACATATATTTTGTCCATATTTCATTCCTAGTATTCTTTTGAATTTAAAAGCCATTTACTACAAAGGTCTTTAAGCAGTGTGACAGTCAGATTACATGTGAATTAGATCATCATATTCAAAGTTGCACCTTCAGTTATTAAGATACTGAAATAATGGGAGTAGCGAAGTGTCTTGACACTGCATATTTGAGGTTAGGGAATGCTCTGCTCAGAGTTGTGCAGAATATATATTCATCCTGCTTAGCAAAGATTAACCTGGGATTTGCAAAAAAAAAGAATTTAGCTGTAACTTAAAAACTCATTATTTAGAAATTATAAGATTGCACTTCAGGCTAATAAGGAAAATAGGCAAGTGGATAAAAATCTATGAAAATAAGAATTATAATAAGAGCGCTGTCCTTCCTAAATACAAATGTTAAAAGTATCAATACCCTAATATATTTTAAAGTTATTGAAAAGTATTTGTCAATTGGTGACATCTTATCATTGCATTACACATAGTACACTTACAAGCAAGATTTATATATGACACAATTTAACACAATATTTTAACATATATTTTATTAAATACAAGAGCATGAAGACTAAAATGTTATGTATTATAGAAACATAAACTTTAAAAGTACAAGGAAACACAAACTCAGTATTAAGAATCCTGTCCTTACCTTAAAGAGAAAATTCCACTGATGTAGCAATGCTCAGAAAGTTTCGTAATCATCACAAATAGAGAACCCTTAATAAATTGCTATTAGTTTTAAAGAGATTTAGAATTCACAAGCCACCCAACTTCAGTTACAGTTTCAGTTATTTGAAACTGTGTTTCAAATCTATTTTGCTTCAATAAAAGTCAACATGAGATCCTTTTTCCCCATTGACCAATGTGTATTACAGCTGTCAATAATCAATTCTGACAGATTCATGCTTCCTAAGAAGTATATTTCATTATATTAAATCACATTTGTATTATGCTTTAAAAACATGCTTTCCATACATAGCCAAAAACTTCTAAACAAAATTTATTTATAATAAATGAATAATTTTTATAGTCTTTTGAACTCCATCGTCTGGTACTTAATACTTTCTGACTCTACCCCAGAAATAACTGGTTATAAGCTATAATAAAACAGACGATAAATTTAACTAAGGATGCTTTATGATACCGTAACATCACCGAACAGGGTCAAGTTCTATCACTAAGGAATGTCATCATAAGCTTGTTTTTTTCAAGAATCCTAAATGTATGAGAAGGGATGACTTGGACATGAAGAAAAATAAAGACAGAAATATGCACCACTAATAGAAAATGTAAGTAGTCATAAATATAGAACATCTGGATTGCACTGGTGTTGGCATATTCTGTTAGGTTTTCAACAGCGGTAGGAAACACGAAATATTTCCAAAACATTTGGAAGCAAGCATTGTTTTTAACCAAGTTTAATACAAAATGCTGCTTTTAACCTAGTTTAATATGGACACGCAGTGGTCTCTTTTGGAAACAGACTGGCCTATCAAATTATAAATGTGGTCCATTTAAGTCAAGCAAGGAAGCCAAATACAAAGCAATACATGGATTTCGTCATCTGCTGAATCTATACTTACTGCAATAAGCAATTAAAAGGCCAACCAAGATCATGATTGCCCAGAAAGTTGACGATGCACTCGGCAGGACGTTGGCATCTTTCCTACTGCTTCGCTTAAGAGATGGAGCCATTGAAGCCATAAGTCCCCCAAAGCCAAAAAAAAAAGAGGGGGAGAGGGAGTCAGGTAAGTTTCACAAGCCAGGTCTCCCTCGCCCTTCGGCACACCTAATCCCAAATAGGAACATCTTAGAAAAGGACCACAGGGTTTGGCCATCAGCAATCATCCTGGGGTATCCAGAGGGGCCTCTTCAGCCCAGCCAAGCCAGAAGACATTTTGTCTCAGCGGGCGGCGACCTCTAGAGTCCGGTTTCTCCTCCTCTTCCTCCCCTTCGAGGATGGAGATTCATCGGCAGCAACCTGGAACTTTCCCCTTCTAAGAGCGGCGGGAAGGAGGCAAGCAGGCAGGCGAGGCTGCCTTCAACCAGCCCTCCAAGCAGCCCGTCGGTGCCAAGTGGCGTTGGGTTCTTCGCTCCTCGGGGAAAGATCCCAGACGGGGCGCGGCGGCAGAAGCCAGGCGAGCGGCGGCTGGTGGCGAACCCTCCCGCAAGTCCCGAGCGAGGGGGCGTCGCGCGTGCGCATCCGCGCGCGCCCCGGCAAGCAGCCGAGCCGCCCGCCCAGCTACCAGGGGGGCGAAGGAAGGAAAGGTCGCTAACCGAAGGCGGAGAAGGGAGGGCTCCAGGAGGGCACGGCAGGCAGGAGCATGCCTCTGAGGGCGCGAGGGGAAGGCGAGTAAGGGCCGGAACCGCGGCCACCTGCTGCCGGGGGTCCCCGGAAAGGTCGGCCCGCTCGACCGCCTTTCTTCCCCACGGACGGCAAACTTCTGGCGCCGCTCCCCTCAGCACTTGCAGCTTCGTCCAAAGGGAGCCTTGCAGGCGCGGCAGAGGAAGCCCCCTTTTGAGGGCAAGCAGGGGTTAGCCAAGCCCGCCCACTGGTGTCGCCTCGCTCTCCGCAGCCTCCGACGACGCCTTGGTTTCCCCTCAGGGCGAGCAGGGCAGCGACACCCAGCTTGGCCACCTTGGCCGGACGGGCTGGCTGACCGGCCGCCGCCGCTGCTGCCAGTCCTCAACCGCTCGCTTCCTCGGGCTCCGTAGCGATCCGCAAGCAGAAACCCCCGCGCTTTCCCCTCCGTCCGCAGAGCGGCGGTTCCTTTTTGGCTTTCTCTGGCCGGCAGTTCCGTCGGCGCGGCTCCCACCCCTTTGCCGAGGGTGCGTTGGGGGCCTCCGGCTGATGTGCCCCCCTCCCCGCCCCACGCCACCCTTAACGCCGCCCCCGGCCCGCCTCGCGCGCTCTCCTCACAGCGAGGATGGCGCACGGAGGCCAGGCGGGCGCGCGCACTTCCCACAGCCGGCGAGCGGAGCTCGGCACGCGGCTGTTGGCCGGCTCTTCGTGCCGCCCCTCCTTCCTGTGCTGCGGTGTTTAGCGGAGGGAGTGAGGTGGAGTGAGCAGTCCAATATACCCCCCCTCCCCCCAAAAAAATATCCGGCCAAAGTGAAGAGAAAGAGGCGCTCCTCACAGAGAAGCTCCCGCTGCCCCAGCCCCCTCCCTCGAAGGCAAAAAACTCCAGTGTGACATAAATCCAACGACGGTCAATGAAGAAAAGGGGGAAAAAGGACATTGCCGAGAAGACTGTGCTAAAGAGCCGCCACTCTCCCCCCCCCCCACGTATGAAGGAGCGCCCTTAAAAATAAAAATTAAAAAAGCTGCTTCGCCTCTTTGCTTTGGCGGGAGAAATCGCTCCCCGCGATGGTCGACATCTTGCCGAGGCGATTTACGACTCCAGAGTTGCGTTGCTAAACTCTCTTCCCTTTCTCCTACTTTCAAGAATCTTTTTTCCGCCCATTTGCAGTGAACAAAACGGCCGTCGCATCTCCTCCCCCTGAGCCGTTCCCAGGCTGTGGGGCTACGAGGAGGCAGTGTGAAGACACCCACCGTTACTTGTACATTTCCTGGGCATCGTAGCAAGGAAAGAAGAACTGTCCCAGGGTCGTTCGTTAATATCTGCCTTCCATAGTTCAGAGTGAAGATTTGATCATAGAAAGAACTGCTACTTTACTTCATCACTTGTCAGCTACAGTATCTTGGCTAAGTCACTGAGCTGGTCGATCAGAAAGGTCGGCGGTTCGAATCCCTATTATAGGTCGTTTGTGTAAGCAAGGGGTAGGACTAGATGACCTCCAACGGCAACTCTTGTTACCGTTTACTGTTCCCACTGGCGGTGGGGATCTGACCAGTCACCCCAGATCTTGCTGCTTCAATCCTTCCCATCCACAAAAGATTTGAGTAAGAAAGACTTCTGATATTTTTTTTCCTTTGCCACCCCCCACCCACCTCTATTCAGCACATTTCCAAACAAACTCAACAAAATTGAGTATGCCCTGACATTTTATTCTCCTTATGTACACTGAGAGTATCTGCACCAAAGACAAATTCCTTGTGTGTCCAACCACACTTGGCCAATAAAGAATTCTATTCTATTCTGTTCTTTTCTATTCTATTCCAGAAGAACCAGCGAGTCATCAGCAAACTTCAATTACTCTGTCCTTGCTACTGAGAGGAAAAAAGGAGCAGTCATTACTTCTTTTTGCTTGGATGCTTTGAGGTGGAGAAGTTTGCTTCACTGCATTGACAGCCCGTTACTCCAAATCCCATAAGCAGTTAAAAGAATAACACCATTTCCCACCTTCCACTATTAATCCAATATACTTCAGGGGGTTTATGAGGGCAGAAGTAACTACTCATAATTTCTTAGTAGTACCATTTATTCGGTCTGTTATGGTGTCCATAAAGATATTGAGGGGCTGCCAGAGAGAGGAAGGAATCAAGCTATTTTCCAAAGCACCTGAAGGAATAATGGATGGAAACTGACCAAGGAGAGATTCAATCAAGAAATAAAGATAAATGTTCTGACAGTGAGAACAATCAACCAGTGGAACAGAAGTTGCCTTCAGAAGTTGTGGGAGCTTCATCACTGGAGGCTTTCAAGAAGAGACTGGACTGCCATCTGTCAGAAATGGTGTAGGGTCTCCTGCTTGGGCAGTGGGTTGGACTAGATGACAAGGTATCTTCCAACTCTGTTATTCTGTTATATTATGCAATATAGTACTTTTTTTTTTGTAGATTGCTTTCCCATATACACAATTTAAGGAGCAGATAAAGTGTTACCTTAAAAAAAATATTGTTGACCCAAATCATTATTAAGGGACAGCTAAGATTAAGAATATAATTATTTGGAAATTTGCTGGGTTTAAGCTCATCTCAGTAAACTTAGTCAAACTGACTTCTAACACGCATAGGATTCTAGCATGCATAGGATTATGCTCTTCATCATCTGTAGAGGAAATATTAATCTTGGGAATTAAGGGTTCATATCTGTATTTCAGTCATAATCCATTGTGTTCAATGATAGGCAGATCATGGCCTTAATGTGCCTGCCTTTTATTAAGGACATAAGCTGTTCCACATTTTCTAACTCTGAAAAGTTGCTCTAAGTCTGCACTATTGATTTAATAAGATTACTTCTAGCCATGATCTAATAAATGTTCAAAAGGGCAATGGATTTTGTTCCAAGTTTGACTTTCCATTCTTGTTGATAAACAATTTTTAAAATATATTTTATAGGTCAGTGAAATAATCTAACAGAGAAGAGAGAAGGAGCAACAATTCCATGTTCTGTTACTTGGAAAAGAAAATCTGTAACAAGAAAGTGTTAACATAATAACATGGCAGTTTTAATCCAGTCAAATTCATCTCTACCTACATTCTTAGAGGTAAGTTCTACAAAGTTGATAAATCTTATTTTATCTCAAGTATGTACCCTAGGGCTAGGATTATTTTGGCCATTTAGAATTGTCCCTTTTTTCATTCCTATACTCATTAGAATGAATATTTTGGTATTATGCAGACTATTTGAAGTTAAAAAGACTTATTTGGGCATAAAAACCTGTCAATCATATCAGCAGTATATTATTACTGTTGCAATCATTCTGGACATATTCTGAACTCTCGTCTTACTGTGGCCACACTCCATAAATGAATATTAGTTTTACATTTTCATCAGTTAACATAGCTATGCAAATTATGTGGATAATCTAAGATTTGGGTAATGAAGCAATTGAATTGCTTGTGTATTTGTTTTCACTAATATCCACAAATGTAACCTCCACGAATTTTGACTAATTAGAAACTTGGCATAATCAATGTTTGCTTATTACATTTTAACAGTTTAAAAAGATTTCCTTTCACAAAAGACAAAAAGAACATGCCAAACAAAGTAGATTTAATACATTAAAAATGTAATTCCACTGAGCTAAAATAAAACAAAATTCAACAACATTGGTAAAGATAGCAATGTATAGAAAAAACAATAATTACAGTAAACTAAAGTGCTTGGTATACTCAGAAATATTCAAGCACATACAATTAATGTCAAGCTCCATTCAATTCTATTGAAGTGGTTAGATATGAGCATTGACTTTTAACCTTACTGGTCATGATTTAATCCTATATAGTACAGGAAATAGGAAGCGTCTGCAAAAAATCATTTTAATTTATTTTTACTGAAGCAAATCATGATCTCTTTATGGTTCATGAATAACAGTAGGTTATTCTAAGTAGTTTATTCTTTTGACAAGGTTGAAAATTAAATAGCTGCCTTACAGAAGGAAAAAGGCTGGTGTTTGTATAGGACATTGTTGGCCCCCAAATCATAGGGATTTTACATTGAGTGGTGGCTATTCTATCCTATATCATGCATCTAGTAAATATTTGTCTATGCTTGTTTTAAGCTTACCATAAAAAGCAGGTTAGTTCTAGGTATGAGAAAATGGAGATTGTCCTCAATAGAAAAAATATATATGATAAAACCAGAGGCATGAAAGCTGGCAGCAAAATTGTATTCAGCCAGAGAAAATTATGGAAATAGAGATACATTAATACAACAGTAGGAGTTCAGATGGGTTACTGAATATTAAGGATTCATCTTCCCAGGCGATTTGTGCATGTTTCTGGAACAGTCTATGTTGGACACAGTCTGATAGATATTTGATTAATGGACTAAAAAAAATCTTCATCTTAAGGAAATAAGTGTCCAACAAGTATGGGGAGAAATTGCATTTTAAAATAATAATCGCATACATGCGCTGTCTGAGAGATATTTGTAAAGCTCTTCACAGAATAAAACTACAGTGCAGTGTAGTGCAATATGTGTTTGTGTAGATAGATAGATAGATAGATAGATAGATAGATAGATAGATAGATAGATAGATAGATAGATGATAGATAGATAGATCATAGATAGATAGATAGATAGATAGATAGATAGATAGATGATAGATAGATTATATATATATATATATATATATATATATATATATATATATATATATATATATATATATATATATATATATATATATATATGATAGATAGATAGATAGATAGATACCATAGATAAACAATTAAAGCCTTTACTCATAATGTACCTAATTAACTTTTCCCATACATATGGAAAATTGCTCTGAAATTTTACAATGCAGAAAAATGTATGTACAAAAGCAGCTATCTTGGCTCCCTCAACATGATGCCTTAACTAGGATTGTTACCAGATTATGTATGATAAGACTATCTTCTGCTTTTCACCTCTTCATTCAGTGAACATTTGGGCTTTGAAAGAAATCTAACAGGTAAATACACCTGTATTTTAAAGATTTTATTTATATATTATGATTGATTGATGGATGGATGGATGAATAGATGGATAGATATTCATGTAAGCCATCCTAAGGTCTTTAAGAAAACATAAGATATAAATCTGACTACCGTGTTTCCCCGAAAATATGACATGCCCCCCCCGCACCAAAAAAATACCCCCCAACTACTTAAATGCATGCGTGACGAGATATGGCACGCTTTTCGGAAGTTCGCCAAATCAGAAAGGTAGGGGTAATGCGGGGTGGGTGGGGGGCATGGGTAAAGGAGAAAGGAGAGGATTATGATTTTTTTTTGCATGTGTTTAAATGTGTCACTTTGGCACCCGGGTCTCCCTCAGTCTCATGTTGGATGGTTGCAGCCACTTGGGGGTTGAGTTTGGATGGGTGCAGCCCCTCGGTCACCTTCCACTACCTCCAGGTAGTGACGGAGGAAACTTGCCCCCAAAGGTTGGCAGGGCTCTGGAGAAGTGATGCATTCTGCCCAGCCCATCGTATCGCCCAGTTGTCGTGCAGAAGTCCGGCGAAGGAAACCCAACAGCCCTGCCATCCACCCTCCCTCCCTCTATCTCTCTTGCCCTCTCCGCATGGCCCCTAAATTTCTTGGCAAAGCCCATGCCAAGTGGGTGTGGTGCCTCTTTTTGGCACCTTTTTATTAAGCATACCCAAACGGCTGAACGGACATGCTCAGTGGCTGCTGCCGAAGTCGCTCGTCCTCACATAGTCTCCTCCTCCTCTTCCTCCTTCCTCTCTCCCGCCATGAGAGCAGTGCTTTCCATTCCTCCGGGTGCTTTTTGGAAAGCACTGCTCTCATGGCGGGAGAGAGGAAGGAGGAAAAGGAGGAGGAGACTATGTGAGTGAGGAACCTGGAGATTAAAGGAGGCGGGAAGAGGCACTGAGAAAGTAAAATCGCTCCCTCCCTCCTTCACTCTTTTTATTCAGCCGTCTCCCCCCCCATCCCAAGCATCCCACCAACCTCATCTCTGCTCTGTCCAGCTGGCGCAACTCTGCTTTTTGCAAAGAAAAGAAAAGGAGGATGGGAGGAGGGAAACAAAAAGTCTTTGCAAGATATCAAACATCCTATTAAGCTCCGCCTCCCTCCAATTTCCCTTCCCTTCCGCTCCTGCCCTTCTCTCTCTCTCTCTCCATCTCCCCCCCCCTCTTTTGATGAGCCTCGCTGAGTCCAAGTTGTCCCAGCCAGCCAACTTCTCTTGCTGGCTTGGCAGTGCTGGTTTTTGGAAATTAAAGTGGAGTCTCGCAACCTAGCCCATCTTCTACCCCCTCTGATAATAAGGACACGGCCATATTTTGGGGGTCAAAAGAAAATAAGATCCTGTCTTATTTTGGGGAAAACACGGTAACAATAAATATATTATGACTGACACTAATCAAAAATCCATGTACTAATTAAAAAAACATGATAAATAATTTGCTTTATTAATTTACAAAGTACTTCATTTCATCATCTTATGATAAAAAGAGGGAAACACGATTGTGATATAACTGACAATTGCAATTCACTAAAATGACGTCTTCCATAAATTCACATTTATTTGTACATATAGAAGTATTAATTATTTTATTTTATATCAATAGCAATAGCACTGAGACTTATGTACAGTGCTTTACAGCCCTCTCTAAGCGATTTACAGAGTCAGCATATTGTACCCAACAATTTGGGTCCCCATTTTACCAACCTCGGAAGGATGGAAGGTTGAGTCAACCTTCAGCCTGGTGAGATTCGATCTGCCAGACCTCTGGGATTTTGTTTGAATAGTCCAAATCAGCCTGAAAAAGATTTGCTGTTTTAAAGAAAAAATCCATAAAATTAACATAAGAATTACAGAAGGATCTTTTCCTTATTAGTAATATTTTATAA
The DNA here is from genome assembly GCF_964273705.1 of Natrix helvetica. Taxonomy (NCBI): domain Eukaryota; kingdom Metazoa; phylum Chordata; class Lepidosauria; order Squamata; family Natricidae; genus Natrix; species Natrix helvetica. The sequence goes on from NC_138553.1 coordinate 71,051,083, forward strand.
AAGTTATACAGCCCAGTAAGAATTGGTTACTTTCTACCACCAGTGGCTATGGAAAGAAATGAAAACTAATTAGTAGAAAATCAAAGATAACTTCAATATGGTTTATAACAAAGGTTTTCTTTTCTCTGATTCTGCATAATGTACTACAAATTCATTCCACACTCTAGTAATATTTAAAAAGAACGTGTTTTAAGAGAAGTATAATTCAGTTGTTGTATCCTATTGAATTATTATTGCAGCCAAAAGATAAATTACAAACAATTCAAATTGTACTTTTACAGGTTATCTTCACATTATACCAATAATGTCCTATTTTTAAATAAAGTTTTTTTTTTTTGCTAAATGAAAGTCCCAGTTTCAATTTTCCAGTATTTTACAATTGTGTGAATGGTGTTTCATCTTTCAGAGTGCTTTATCATTTTCTTTTTCCCCATGATGAATCAAATGTTTTCACGCTGCTATTATTATGGGCTTTAAAAAAAAAATCTAATCTAATCATGAACACAATGGCCAGTTAAAGTGTTACAAAGCTTCTGAAGTCACCTATATTATTTTCAATTGTTGCTGCAGAATGAACACAAGCAACTGCACTGTAAGGCAAGTTTTAGACGAACTGATTTTTTTTATGGCATTACATGGTCAGATTCACATTATTTCTTGGCTGCTTCAAATCTTTTGCTTAAAAAGTCCAATCAAGAGCCGAGGTGGCACAGTGGTTAGAGTGCAGTACTGCAGGCTACTTCAGCTGATTGCTAGCTGCAGTTCGGTAGTTCAAATCTCAGTGGCTCAAGGTTGACTCAGCCTTCCATCCTTCCGAGGTAGGTAAAATGAGGACCCAGATTGTTGAGGGCAATATGCTGACTCTGTAAACCGCTTAGAGAGGGCTGTAAAGCACTATGAAGTGGAATATAAGTCTAAGTGCTATTGCTATCATGGAGTTCAATGGAGCTGGTGGCCGAAAGGTTAGAATGCCGTATTGCAAGCTTACTCTGTCTATAGCCTTGAGTTCAATCTTGATGGGCTTGAGGTTGATTCAGCCTTCCATCCCTCTGAAGTTGGTAAAATGAGGACTCAGATTGTTGAAAGTAATATGCTTACATTTGTAAACTGAACAGAGAGTGCTGTAAAGCACCATGGGTGGTATATAAGTGATATTGCTATTACTTTCATGTAGGTAATTTTCAACTTTTTTTAAAAAAATTACTTTTATAAACATTTTCCCATTCTGTAATGACTATATAGATTTAAACATCATAATAAAATTCAGTATTTTTTCAATAAAAAAAATTATTGAGGAAAAAATAAAGAATATAAAACACAGTAAAAAGTGCAAAGGAAGGGAAAAATGTAGAAATTAGAAAGAAAAAATAGGAAAATATTTAAGAAAGAGAAAAGAAATATATAAAGAAATGATTTCCAACCTTCATTACAAGAATAAATAATTTTAGTAATTTGTGAGCTCTTCATTTACAAAAAAAATTATCTTCATCCTATATTTATTTATTTATTTATTATTAGCACTTATATACCGCCCCCTCTCCCGAAAGGGACTCGGGGCGGTGTACAGTCCGTATTAAAAAACACCAAATAAAATACATGTATGCATATCCTATCTCTTATCTATAGATAAATAAATAAGCATTATCTTTCAGCAGAAAATCCATTAATTTTCAGAAGAAATAACAACCTAACTTATTTTAACCTTAATCTTGGTGCATATGCTCTTAGTGTACATAAAAGAAAAAAATTTGTGACAAATGTATCTTTTCTTTTATGTACACTGAGAACATATGCACCAAAGACAAATTCCTTGTGTGTCCAATCATACTTGGCCAATAAAGAATTCTCTTCTCTTCTATTCTATTCTTTCTATTCTGTTCTATTCTATTCTATTATCAGTTAAATCCCTTCCCTTATTTCTAGAAGTCTTAATCTATTTAGATAATGTCATAGACATATGATAACGGTTTCTTTCTTTTTTATTCTTTGTCCCTTCTCATAAGAGATCCTTCAAAACTTCTTTTATAAATCTATCATTAAAAAATCCAGTAAACTCTCTTGGTTTATTATTTTACTTATCTATTGTAAGTTTTTTGATTTTTGAAACATCAACTCGTTTCTTTCTATGTTCACTGAACATCCTTTTCCATGTCATGCACTTAGCCTATCATCTGTAGATCCACTTTCGATGCCATCTCCTTCCTGTCAAATAAAATTTATTGATCATCGTCCATTTCTTCCATAACAACTTTTGGACACTGTCTATCCTGTCTAGTAATGAAGCAAATATCACTACTAATATTGTTGCCTGTCCCATGACTAATTTAAGGCAGTGAAGAAACACTGGTTAAGTTTTGGTTTTTTTATCAAATAAAACAGATAAATTCTACTCAAGAAAACATTCAATAAATTTGGTCAGTCCCACATAACTACTTTGCCATTCTCCCTAACATCCATCATATAAATATTTGTCAATAAAAAAAATTAGTGAGGCATGTATAATTAGGACTTATTAATATAGAGCCTTTTTACCTTCACACGAGCACTCTACAGTCATCTTGTTCAAAAATTGTACCTTTGATCTTTTTAAAATTCCTACAAAGACTAAGTTCATTACCCTAAGATCTAAAGAGGACATGAAGTTTAAATACAGAATAGGAGACAAGAGTTTGGTTTATTTCACTGACAAAAGTCTTCCACTTCTTTTTAGTACAAAGACTAATTTCATTCAATTACTGTCCTTTGTGAGGCTCATATCTTACATATGAGATACTAAAAAGGCAGTTTAGAATAGTTTGGGAAATCAAAGGTCTTGAATTATGAAAACTCATTTTTTGTGACTAAAGGTCCATAACAATGGTGAAGGGACTCTTTAGTCTATTCAATGCTGTCATACAAATGTTTGTTGTGTTGAAATCCTACCTAAATTTGTAATTGTTTCTATAAAGCATAATGCACCTGAATAGCTTTATATGACTCTGTCAAATAATGAGAAGGGTTGGTTTGATAAGAATAGGGAATATAACCAATATGGAAGTATTTTTTTTATAATTTCCTTGATAATATCCACTAATTCTCCATCCCCCCTCCTTTTGAACCTAGTTATTTCCTTCCGATGTCTATATTTTAATCAGCACTTGAACATTTTTCTTAGCAACTGTTGAAATGCTATTTTTAATGCTTTCTTCTGCTCCTTATTTGTCAAACACTTACTTTCCAATCCTTTTATTGCTCTGCTTTTAGGTTAAAATTATTAAAAACATCATGCATGTCTATGTACTGGTAATTGTTTGAGTTTATTTAGGCAACCCTCTAGAATTTTAATTGGTCTGATACAATATGTTTTAGTGATGTGGTTTTAATGATATTTCATTATATGTTTAGTTGTGTTCTTAATTCACTGTTATGGCTTTCAATTTCATTATTAGTCACACAGAGCTCAGCTGTATTTCACTTAACTTGCCATCAACTAGGAAAAAAAATCTGCACATAGCCAGGTTTGTGTGTGTAGTCAGGCACAGAAGCAAAGAAAATGTGTGTGTAGTCAGGCACAGAAGCAAAGGAAAACATACATGCTTTGGATAAATCAGATTTACTCTGGGTTTATTCTAGATTGACAGGCAAGAATGCTAATAAATACAACCCCTGCTCTCTTCCTGGTGAAATACAGTTTTTCCATGAAACCTACACAATTTCGTTATTATTCTTTTTTTTCCCACAACTCTTCTGACTCTTCAGGATCTGATGGATACCAGTTTAGAGACATCCAACAATATCTACAATCTTATGTCTTGGCAGAAAAAAACAGCAAAGATTTCTCTCCCTTGTATGGAAGGGTGTAGGTTTCAGAAATCCATCAGAACAGTGGTGTCCAAAATGTCTGTCTGCCTTACGCAGAGTTTATTTGGCTTTTGTACAGTTTTAACAAGCAAAGCAAAAGCAGGGGTAGCAACAGCATCTTATTGGTACATATTTTACTTGTCAATATCTAAGTCCATCCCAGCCAGAGTTAAGGCTTCACATATCTAAAGCTTCCTGGTACTACCTGGTTCTAATAAACAGTTGAGGTCATAGATGTTGAGTAATCAGTTACTGAGATATGGCACATTGCTGCGCATGTCTGTACATAACCTTTCCTCTCATTCTTACAGAAGGGCTAAGTGAAAAAAATGACAATGGTAAGATAAGAACTTTCTGTGATCTTCATCAAGTACTGTTAAGCCCTGTTATGAGATCTGTATACAGTATTCCTAGGGAGTTCAAAGTAGGAATTTTTCTTTGTTATCTCTAGAGAGATGCCCAGTATAGAAATGTTAATTGTTACAGACAGAACTTTATTTTGTGCATTGACCAATAAACATACAATCAAATAATTCAAAACTATCACCTAACAACAAGAACTATTAGCAACCATTTATGGCAAAGCTTACCATATAATATAACAAAAATTTGCTACATTAGAGGGGAAAAATCTTTATTATTTAACAAATACTGCAGATGAAAGTTGGCATAGTGAACTGGACATTTAAATAAACAATGGATAATCAACCCATAGTGAATGTCTCTGTGGAACTGGCAACACAAAAGAACATGAATAGTGATTGGACTTCCTTATATTTCTCTTCCAGCAGAGTTAAAAAAGGTAAACATTAAATCAAACTAAAGGTGTGATTACCCGTAAATTCTCCTAAAATTGGTGTATGCTTTATAATATATATATGAGGCTGGTTAGATACTAACATTTGATTATTTACAATTACTCTCTATATCTAACACACTTTGCCTTAGTATTGTTCTGTCTTGATCTAACTCCAAGATTCAAGATGGCAGCCTTGGAGAAAACGTAGAGATTCACTTTCTTTTGGATTGCTGTTTGCCAGGAATATTTTTTGTTGTCTACCAATACTAGATTTTTCCACAAGAAGAGTACTCCACTCCTCTACTCACAATAGCATCCCCTATGCCACCAGGCTTGAAATTTTGGACTTGGACAATCTGGAACTGCGACGCCTGCACTCGGACCTAAGCGTAGTACACAAAATTGTCTGCTATAACGTCTTGCCTGTTAACGACTTCTTCAGGTTCAACCACAATAATACACGGGAAAGCAATCGAACCAACCTCAAGGTAAACTGCTCCAAACTCGATTGCAGAAAATACGACTTCAACAACAAAGTGGTCAATGCCTGGAATGCTCTACTTGACTCCATTGTTACATCCTCAAACCCCCACAGCTTCAACCTTAAACTGTCTATCATGGACCTCACCCCATTCCTAAGAGGTCTATAAAGGGGACATGCATAAGTGCACCGGTGTGCCTATTGTCCCTGCCTTACTGTCCCCATTTATCTGCATTTGCTTCCTTTGTTCATGTTTATGTTCATACCTATACTTGTATCTTGTACCTGCTTGACAAACAAACAAACAAGCAAACAAATAGATGGGACAGTCTGCTAGAGTAGTTTCAACCAGTAGGTAAAGATTAAATTCAATTTTATTGCTTCTTGTCAAAGTACTGCATTTGAAAAGCAGTTGGTGACCTGGAAGATACTTCTTAGACATTTTGTTTGAATCCTTTCTAAGGTGATCATACTGTTATAAGATCTGAGCCACATATAGCAAATGTGGTTGGAATTTAGCTGCAAGGAACTTAATTGCAGCAGGGACAAACAATATTACAATACATTTGTACCGCTGATGCAGACCTTTGTGTGTTGCATGATACATAGTCCACATGGACATTTCTGCTTCCTGAAGCTTGAAAAATCATTCCAGGTATCTAAAAATCTTAACCTGCTCAATGAATTGTCCATCTTCTTCTTATTTAGAGAAAATAAGGTTTTTAGTCTTAATACAATTTATTATTAAGTCCTCTTGGGTGAAATTTTAAGGGCTGTTTTAAGACAAATGTAGGTTAATGTCAGGATTACTGCATCGTTGGCATAAAGGAATAAATTGTTTTTGAGGATGAAAGTTTCCAAAATACTATTCCCAACTCATTAGTGGTTATAGCTCCTTCAGCTTGGAAGCAGATGTAGAGTTACCAGATTTGAGTTGAAAAATTCCATTAGCTACATTTTTTCTTATCTTTTCTCTGGCATTAGTGGCAGTCTGAGTTTTTGTAATTCATATGCTAATCTTGATTATTTAAAAGAACATACACATGAAATTACAATCAAGTCTACTAAGAATATATTCTATAGATACTTAAGATCCAAAGGAAAAATAATGTTTATTATTTATTATTATAATGTTTATTAATAATATTATATAGTCTGTTAGAAAATCTGCATCTCTTCTTCTGATAAGATAAGAATTATGCGAGAATAAACAGAATCTTACTCTTGCCATTATGAGAACCCAAATAATTTACATATTCAGTTAGTCCCAGTAAATCATAAATCCCAATGTCCCCACAAAAGAGCTCAGAGAGCACCTTTTAAAATAATTCTGTACTAAGTCTACCCGAATGGAGATTTCCTGCGACAATAAATCTTAACAGTAGATTATCATAATGTAAGCAACCTCAAATGTGTGCTTGATTGTTTGTTGTAGTCTGCAAAGAGTAGTCCAGTTCCAATTCTGGAGAGATTGTATTTTAATGTCCAAAGACCCAAGAAGACCCTGCAGATTCCTACTAAAAGCAAAATCATTCAGGCAAGCTTCGTTCAGGGACATTTTTTTGGGTTGTGTTGCTTGTCTACTATTATCTTATCAGCCTTGAGTAAATTGCTAATTTCTATAGCAGCTGTTTGTGAGAGTGTATAATTGAAACCATAAGTAGGATGCCCTCCACAGCTTCAGGAACCACCTAATCATTCCCCCAAATATCCACTTGCTCTTGGTTAAAGCAGCAGTAAATTAAAAAAAAACCCCATCCATCTATGGTTCTCACTCTTGCATTCTGGGTAACCATAAACTGTGACAAAGAATCAGATATATTAGCACAATTTCAATTTGTATTTCCTTAATCCAGACCAAAGCTAGCAACTCTGCCATTAACTCAACTGACATAACTGAAAGCCAGTCTGACAAATGAAACTCATACAAACTTTAAAATGGGAAAAGATTAAAAAAAAAGGCTGCACTCACTTTCAATTTGTTGTGTCCATAAAAATCCATCCCTAATCACAATGAAACCAAAACAACAGGAAGTGTACTGTAATACAATAGTACAAGAAGCTCTGCCTTTTGTACTTAGATTTTAACATTGTGTGCAAGTATATAAAAGGAGGAATTTATAGTGTGATGTTGTGATCCATTTTGTCATTCGTTCTCCCTGCAGATTGGTAAAGCTGTGTCCTTTGAATTATATATTGAATAATATATACTTAAAACCTCATTTGTATTCTATATGACTTATTTTTTTGACTCTTGCCTGCTTTACAATTCATATCCAACACTTGAAGCATCCATATGATGCAAACAGAAAAACTCCCTTCATGTACTATGCACTCCTAAAATAATAGCACTTGAACGAGACTGAATTCTTCCTAATTCTGGCATTATAATTCTTATTCTGCTTCATCAGTTGCTAATATGAAAATATAAAACTGTATCTATAAACTTAATAAAATAATTCATATCTTGAATACTTACACAACAGAGGCATATGAACATACTTTTGACCAGAAAAGGAGTTAAAGTAGTTAAAACAAACCATAATATTTGAAGTTGCACAATTTCAAGCTCCATCTAGCAACTGCTATGCATTCAACCATAAAGCCAGATTATAAATGATGTTCGCTGAATTTCTTAGTAATCACTTGGAATATCTTCGTCAATACTATTATAGTGGAGGCCAGAAACTGAAAATAACATCCTTCCAATCCAATCATACATTCAGATATCTACAAATGTAATGTTATTTATAGGGGGGAAATTACATTTGGTCCGGACATTTCCCCCCTATAAATAAATAAATACCCAGGCAATGCCCAGTTATCAACTAGTATAATATAATTTGCATAGCATAGCATAGCATAGCACAGCACAGCATAGCATAGCATAGCATAGCATAGCATAATAAATATAATATAATATAAAAATTATCTAAGTTTCCAGGTGTGTTAATAAGAGAAATTGTAAAACCGTATTTATACGTGGCTCATGGAAATATTAATCTTGTTTTGAATTTGTCTACTCATTTTTCTATATGTTATTTTCCTCTTTTAACCATTTCTTTGCCTGGTAACAATTAATCATCTGAATTCCTTGTTACCAAAAGTTTGTTTAGAGGCACTTTTGTGCTTCAATTTTTTTTCTTTGAGCTCTAACTGAATTTTTCTACAGTAGTATTAGCTTATAATAGCAACCATTATTGATATATATAAAGTAGACAGAGAAGAAGAAAATCCACTTTATCAATTTGGGAACTCTTTCTAGGAAATAAATTATATCTCATTTGATGGGGTTTAATTTTAATAAACAAATATTGCGAACTTCAATTTCTGTCAGAGGTTGACCAATTTTGAGAGTTGTTATCTAGAATATCTAGAAGACTTCATGTTAAATATCTTTCCAAGAAAACACATGCAGGTAGTCATTAACTTATAACAGTTCATTTAGTGACGGTTTGAAACAGCAGTGGCACTAAAAAAAGTGATTTACGACCATTACAGGCATTCCCATGGTCATGTGATCGGAATTCACTCTTGACAGTTGCAATGTCCAGGGGTCATATGATCATTTTTTTGTACCATTCTGACAAGCAAAGTCAATGGGGAAGCCAGATTATTTTAACAACTGCTAATACCTTAACAACTAAAGTGATTCACTTAACCACGGTGGCAAAGAAAGGTTGTAAAACAGGGCAAAATTCATTTAACAAATGTTTCACTTGGCAACAGAAATGTTGGGCTCAATTGTGGTTATAAGTCGAGGGCTGTATGGAATCTTTGCACAACAACTGGTAGTCCTGTAAGGACTAGGGAGCTTTTCTTCACAATTGGAAGGATAATCTATTTATATGGAACAATTTAAGATTTTAAGAGTGTAATAGTGCTGCCAATAAGGAGTATAGTTCCCAGGTACATTTCCCTTTTTCTTTAATATAGAATTCAATATCTGTAAGAGTTAAAAATTATTTTGCAGATTTGTGATCTTTAACTTCATTCTCTTAATGTTATTTTACTGTCCTTGTTGGATTATTTTGCTAGAGGATGAACACATTTAGCTGTGCTTTCCTCTCACTTAAAAAAAAGATTATCTTGTCTTAGGGCAGGGTCTAATCGCAAGGATATTTCTTACAACATCAGTACTTACCTATTATAGATACCAATTCTATAATCAAAATTTTGTATCTGGTCCCTAATCATGTGGTTGAATTATTGTAATATTATCTAAGATGTAAAAAAACAGTTCTCTTAAAGTATTGTCCATACAACTACAATAAAGCTGTACATATTTCTAAGAGATAAAATTGAGGTTAGGAAGAAACTTGTAGCTTATAGTGAGATTTATAACATAAAGTGTTTATTTTTTCATTAGATAGATATCTCATCTTTCCTCTGAGAATTCAAGGTAGTATACATAACATTATCTCCTCTATTTTCCCTCACTAAATCTTATTGTAGTACAATAAGGCCATATATGATGTTTGTCCCAAAGCCACTCTGTGAATGTCCATGACTAAGATGAACCTGAACCTGTGTCTCCCTAGATCTCATCCAATGCTTTAACTTTCACAACGTCCTGGTTATCAATAAAAATAATGCTTCTATTAGGATAATTGAAATATCTGACTTTGGGCCATTAGTCTCCCTCTTTAAGTTTATGTGATTTTTACTAGAAGGATACTAGAAGGATACTAAAGGCATCTTAACAGGGGTGAAATCCAGCAGGTTCTGCCAGGTTCTGGAGAACCAGTAGTGGAAATTTTGAATATTTCGGCAAACTGGCAAACGCCATTTCTGGCTGGTTCCAGAGTGGGGAGGGAATGGAGATTTTGCAGTATCCTTCCCCTGCCATGCCCACCAAGCCACACTCACAGAACCGGTAGTAAAAAAAAAAAATAGAATTTCACCACTGCATCTTATGCCTCTTTGAACACTGTAGGTTCTTTTATTTTTTAACCTTGGTAGCCATAATGAAATGTTTCTTTTGTATGCTTTATTTGATCAACAACACATTATTCTCTAAGAGCAAATTAAGCTGTATACAGAGATGAAAGCATCTGTTCTAAAAAGGAACTAAACAAATCAATGGAGAATAAGACTATCAATGCCTATTAGTCATGTTGCCTACAAACCACTCCAGTTTTAAAGGCAGGAAGTCTGTTTATACCTTGGCGGCTAGAAAATACATTGGAAAATCATTGCAGTCATATACTGACTCCAGGTACCATGTAATTATTTAGTCAAGAATGCCAAGTTGGAAGGCATTTGCTCTGATATTTTTATTCCCTGGTGAGTTTTTTTTCCTTTTCCTACCCTCTTCTGCTACTGTAATTGTACTTTTCATCATCATCTTTTAATGACCACATGATCTCTTGTGGAGTAATGTCTGGGCAACTGAATGTAACTAGCAGAGTGTTTAATGGCCCGATGCCCTTCCTGTCTCCAATGCAGAGTTTTATTCAGCAGATACATTCTCATTGTGTCCAGAGAGAGAAATATCTGCCTCTACCTAGGATTGAACTCACAGCCTCCTGATTGTGAGGTGGGAGGTTCATCTCTAGGCCCCTGCACCACTTGGACATTTTCCTCTTTCTCACATATATATTCTCAAAATATGCTCAAAATCTTTGGAACATATTTGAAGACTGGGCAGGATTTTACTAAGAACACAACTAGAAAACAAAGTTCTAAGGCACTAAAAGATATCTAATGTCACAATAGATGAATTTGTGAACTGATTCCAGAGTAGATTTTTTCCCTTGTCTGCTTTTGAAATTATTAGGGACTACAGTAACTTCCATCATTTTCACCTCCCAATGCAAAAGTCGTCTTGCATTTATCCTGTCAATCTCACTAAAAACACTGAGTGACCCAATGCTTTTTTTTTAAAGGAATAGACTTTGTGGGGAAAAGAAACCCAAATTAAAACCTAAAGTTTTCTATTGTATCTTTTAAAAATGAAAGATGGTAGGATATACCATATTACTGCATCAAAACTGTGAGTTTTTTTTAACAAAACATGAACAAAATATCAGCCAAACAATGCTTTCCAAAAATATTCCAAAAAGTGTTCAGAAACATTCAAAAAAGCTTTCCAAATGTACTTGAGAATATATTTCATCCTTATCAGCCAATTCTCAGATTATTTTAAAGCTAGCATTTGCCCATAATTTGATCTTCAGTTTGCATTCATTTATATTTTGCTTTCTGTAAAAACTACAGTCAAGTTTTTCACAATAATTCTTTTCAGAAACTGGATTCTTATATTGTCTAGCTTACTTTCAAACCTTATTTAACTTTTAGTGGTATCTTCTAAAGTCACAGCAAAAAGAATCTCACATCTCTGTAGGTTCTGTAAAATCTCACAAATATAAGGTAACAGAATCAAGCACAAAAGGAAGGGTATGAAGCAGTATATGGATAGGGTGGGCAGGGAGTGGTATGTGAATTGGGAATGTATAAATTAGATTTATCTATATTGCCTTTCCTTATTGCATGCCTTAATTTCTTTGTCATGGTATTTTCTTCTGTTTCGGCACCTGCCTACACACACACACACACACACACACACACACACACACAGAGAGAGAGAGAGAGAGAGAGAGAGAGAGAGAGAGAGAGAGAGAGAGAGAGAGAGAGAGATGTATTACCTCTCAAAAGAGAGAACAAACATCTCTTTTCTCATCAAATCAATTTTTAAACACATAATTTATTATTGAACAAACATTGGACAGGATAATGGCATTATGTATACCAATTTTCAAATTGATAACTGATTATAAAATGACTTCCATATAGATAGTCCTCAATTTACAACCCCAATTGAGAAAGGAAGTTTGATTGCTAAGCAATGTGGTTGTTATTCAAGATACCACACGATCAGACATGATTTTATTTATTAACCCAGGGAAAGTGCCTCCTCCGATCTTCTAAGACCAATCCAGACCCCCCAATACATTTACTTCGAGAGCCACATGCTTGTGATAGACTAGGTAATAATAGACAGAAACCAGGTGTGTTTTCTGTAGAGGAGGAAAGGTGATGAATACCATGCAGCACATCTGGATAAATTCATTTGTAAAACTGATGCACTGAAGAAAAAGAAATAAAAGCTACATGCCATTTGGAGTCAGGGGTGGGATTTTACCGGTTTGGACCATTCAGGCAAACCAGTAGCCCCGGTGATCAGCGGGGAGCGAACTGGTTCGCTCTGATGATTAGTGGGCCCGCCCACCTGCCCTTGCGTTATACTGACCTTTATCCTCTCAGCTGAGTTGCGCGGTAGAGCACATTGCTGTGCCTCAGCTGTTTTCCTCCCTAGCAGTAATGAGGAAGGTACCATATTTTTCAGAGTATAAGACACACCCGAGTATAAGACGCACCAAGGTTTTGAAGAGGCAAATTTAAAAAAAAAAGTTTTTACACTCTGCAAACCTCCCGAAAATGGGTCCATTTTTTTTTCAAAAAAAGGTCATGGATAGCCTTTAGGAAGCTTATAGAGTGCTCCTGTGGGCTGGGGAGGTGGGGGCAAAATTGAGCAAAAATGGCCTGTTTTTCGCTCATTTCTGCCCTCTCCAGCCCCCAGGAGCTCTCTGAAAGCCTCCTAAAAGCTATGCATGGCCATTTTGGTGAAGGGGGCAGGGTTTCTAGAGGCAAAAAATGCTGTATTCAGTGTATAAGATGCACCCAGATTTTCGGCCTCTTTTTTGAGGGAAAAAAGTACATCTTATACTCTGAAAAATAAGGTAAGTTTTCTTAAAACTCTGCATGCGAGCACAGCATGCATCAGGTTCGCGATCACCAAACTGGTTGTTAAACCGGTAGAATTCCACCACTGTCTACAGTTTATACAAAAAGATACTGGATGCACCCATAGATTCTGAAAATGCCTATGTGGCTGCCATTCATACCGGCAGTCGCAATATTATTTCTGTTTTCTTTTTGGAAACAAACCTCCTCAAAGATAGGCATTAGTGATTTGAAGGATCTGAAGGGGAGAGTTGCAAAGACACGAGCAAAATGCAAACTCTGAATGGCATGTATTTCAGAATTTTGTCTAAAGAGAACATTGAACAGGAGTTCAATAACGTCTCCTTACTGAAATTCTGAAAGATGTTTCTGCACTTTGAAGAAGAGGGAAAACATCTTTCTTCTAAGAAGCACCGTGAGCCAAGAGAGTTAATGACTTAGTGATTTTGTCATTATAAAAACAAAAGCAACCGCACATATAGTAGATGGTTTTTAATAAAAACACAATAGAAAAGTTTGCACATCAAAAGCAACTCCAGAAGAAATTGCTTTATCAGTGAAGATGGTCTTGCTTGAGGTTTCACATCAGCTGGGATGAGAAAAATAAAATCTCTCCTTACTGAAATTCTGAAAGGGGTAAATATAAAAGAGGTTCATAAGGATTTAAAAAATGCTTCTGCTTAGAACTTTGCTTTATGAAGGAAAATTCAAGAGCAAAACCAAGAAAAAAATGTATAAAAATGCATTTTCTGATGAAAATATAAGCTCACTTTCCCTATTTTTAATATGACTCTGAAAGATGTTCATTATGTAGAACCATTTATATGCTAAAAGTGAAATGACCAAAATAAAGGACAAAGTACGTTTTTGAAAAAAATAAATGTAAAGGAAATATTTCTGCAATAAAGACTGCCATCTACAGTATTTTATTTATTAAACTTATATGCCAGTATGCCACTCATCTCACTATCCAAATCATCTTTATAATAAAGGATGTAATATAATGCTAAAGGCTGCATATCTTCAACAAAAGATAGCAAAAAGGGGGGGAAAGTACATTAAATGCATTGACTATATTTTGATATTTGTGCATAATAAAAATGTTGGAGGAATATGGAAACTGGAATAAAAAATGGTAAACAATAATATTTACATTTCTGAGCATTCAATACATGCACTTTCCTTGTAAAAATAATAAAGTCAGGAAAGAAGAAAGAAAGAAAAGAGAAAGAAAGAAAGAAAAGAAAGATACTACATGATTATCTTTAATGACTCAAATCTTTAAGGACTTCTAGTTGAAATATAAATTTAATGATTATTTAGCAGTATTTCCCCGTCAACACAAAGTATGTGTGGTGTAGAGATTCTCAGTCATGCAGGTTATGGTTGTCCCAAAGGTCCTTTTTCAGAAGACAACTGGACTTCCTTGTTTTTTTTTCTTTGAAGACAAAAGTGAACAAGTAAGTCCAGTTGCCCCTTGAAAAAGCACCTTTGGGATAACCATGACCTGGATGACTGAGAATCTCTGTAGAGTTTTAGCTATACAATTTGGGATCAACACCCTTGGAATGGTGAGGGAGTAGGAATGGATTTCCAGAAAAAAATTGCAGACTACAGGAACCAGGAGCCCTACTCAGGTGATCCTGAGGACACACTTAAACCCTCAAGTGCTTCAATGAGACTCTAAAAGGATGCAAATGAACAGCTGTCTGCAAGGAATATAAATCCTTCCATTCCTCACTGGCCTGTCAAAGCTGAAGAAGCTTCTTGGATGAGAAGTGAAATGTCTTCAAAGAAAAAATAAGAAAGTTCAGTTGCCTCCTGAAAAAGCACCTTTGGGATATGTGTGCTGTAATGGCATGAGAAATCTAAGTTGTTGTCTTTAAATTCACCAGCTGCCATTGGAGTATGGGTGCTTATGTGTATTACCTATTCTACCTATTCTATAGATAGGATAGAATGAAATTAGAATGGTGGAACTTGATGACAGCTTGAGGCTTAACAATGTATGAAATTAGTGCAAGATTTCCAGGCTATTTTCCTGCAAAACCACCTACTTTTAAGAAACAGTGCCCATACATTTATCACGTTTGTAAATAATTTACATCCTCTTTCTTTTGGCGGCCCCTAGGCCAACTTTGCAATAAATATGAAGGGACCATTTTGCATGAACTCAAAATATCCAGAATAACCTTTTAGAGAGGATTAATTTATAAGTTGTAAAATAGGGGTACTGGTGTTCTTTGTCTCCAGCCATGTTTACAACTATTTCTAGGTGAAAAAAGGAATTGAACCTAATGATTTATTTACTATTTATTTAAAATGCATACTGTACTTAGAATGAATCACACTTGATTGACCTTTACAAAAGAACGGGTGAAAGAAAAATACAGGATTAGTTAAACAAAAGAATGGTGATTAAAGTGTTAAGAAGCCTAAATTGTAGAATAAAAAAGAAGAGAAATGTCATTGTTCAAAACCACAATCACAACTTCAGAATAATATCACTTATTTATTAGATTTACTTTATAAGTAACTCAAGATAGTGGACATACATCATACTCCTTCTATTTCCCTGCAATAATAACCCTGCAACATGGATTGGGACAGAGTGACTAGCCCAAAGTTCCCCAGCTGGCTTTAATTCCTAAAGTGGAACTAGAACTCATGCTTTTCTGGGTTCTAGAGAATCACCTTAACCACCATCTGAAGAAAGATAAATGATTAAAGATAGAGGAAATCTAGAAAAAAGTGCATTTGTAAAGGAAAACAAAATACTTGTACAGTTTATCAAGAGGGTCAGTGGCTAAGACGCTGAGCTTGTCGATCAGAAAGGTTGGCAATCTGGCAGTTCGAATCCGTAGTGCCACATTACAGAGTTAGCTCCAGTTACTTGTCCCAGCTTTTGCCAATCTAGCAGTTCAAAAGCATATAAAAATGTAAGTAGAAAAATAGGGACCACCTTGATGGGAAGTTAAAAGCATTCTGTGCACTTTCGGTGTTTAGTCTTGCCAGCCACATGACCATGGAGCCGTCTTTGGACAGCGCTGGCTCTTCGGCTTTGAAACAGAGATGAGCACTGCCCCCTAGAGTTGGGAGTGACTAGCACATATGTGCGAGGGGAACCTTTACCTTTACAGTTTAACAAATAATACAAAATTGTTTAAATCATGGAAAAACAGGAAGGTTTGATCAAATAAGGAAAAAGAAAAATACAAATTTTCAGTGCATTGTCAAAAGATTTGATCTTAAACACAAGGAATGTCTCTTTTAAATTGACAGATGGAATAAAAAGTAATATATATCTTTATGTAATAATGTAATGATTAAAGTTTTGACTTGGAGTCAAATTTAGATTAAATCCACATCATCGTGGTGACTGCAATTCCAGTTCTTGCTGCTCAGAGGCAGTAAGTGTTAATTTTTATGTCACCTACCGAAGTGTCTTTATGAATTGAGACTAAGGATTTTGAGTTTCGGTTCTATAACATTTGCACGTCCGATTGTGTCTTTCTCTATGTTACCATTTTGTTTGTAAAATGTATAGACTGTTAAAGACTCTACGGCATGCACATATGAGCAAGACTAATGCCATACAAATTCAACGATAAATAACCTCGCAATATATTTTTTTTGAGTTATAAAATAAATATCATCCATATGCATCAGAAAATCTAAATCATCATCTGAATGCCTTTGAAAGAAGCCCAATCAAAGGCAAGAGGTTCTAAAGTAGGAAAGTATCCACAGACAATGTCTGCTTTTGTGCCATTCCTGTTGCATCTCTCAATAGATTGGTACTATCAAAGCATTTTTGCATGGACTGGTCAGTCAAGTACTGCATAGCTGGCAAACATGGTCTTGTAATAACTCATTCTATACATTGTATGTGTGCATGTAATAGATTAACATTGTGCATCATTTAAAGATAATACGCTTCCCATTGCTAGAAATATTTGACAGATTTTCAGCATCAGATATAGAATTGGAGAGTTTAACTCATGGCAAGTACATCGAGGCTTAATGTGATTAAAATATGTTTACAGAACAGCATGTTCTAAAGACATATGTGCAATATATAGTCTTATCCATTTTTTAAAAATTGAGAATGCATTGGACTGTGTTGGATGAGGCTGAAGAGTCTTTCCCACTGCTGGATGTGCAAAGATTTTGTTTACACTAGCTCATCTTAATTGATATAAATTTGGCACATTACTTTTAGTTATGAATATGTAATTTCTTTGTCACCTTGTCTATTTTTACAATGTTGTAGGAGACTGAAGCTTTCCAAGAAAATAGCTAACGGAGGACGTTGGGGGATAAAATAATAAGCAGTTCTTGTTTTATGTTGTAGGGAGTTTGTGTTATTGGGAACATATGCTGTGGCAGTAGGCTGGGAAATATGAGGATGGCGCACAGAATGTTTAGCAATATTATTTTAAATGAAAAAGAAACACTGAGCACTCCAGAGATCAACAGAAAGTGTGGTGGTTTTTATTAGCATGAGCAGTCCAATATGTGGGTAATCAACAAGTTTATTCAAGCAAGATATTCTTATCCGGTTGTGTAAAGTACCTTTGGGTTGATAATGATGCTGCCAAAATAAATAATCCAACTTGTCAAGTAATTTCAGCAGGATTATCACATTCCTGAAAAAAAAAAGTGGTTTATGAAGTTTTCTGTGTTAAGATGAAAAATCTTCATTCAACCCTTATTCAAGTGATATCTTCATACTAGTAGCTTTTGATGTGGTTTATAATAGTTATTCTATGAAATCCCTAGAAGGCATAAAAATATGAATTTTCATCTTAGCATAATGATATATTCCCCCTAAATATTCTACATTGCCTGTCAACATGATATCAAATTTATTTCTACATTTTCTCATAGCATTTGTCATGTCTTTTAAAATGTAAGGCTTTCCATGATAGGAAGTATGCAGTTCAATATTAATATAGCAATAAAACAAAATTCCTCTCTATCACCCACCTGAGTTTTCATAAAACCGTGTCTGTGAAATCAAAACCAGATAGATAATCCAGAAGACTTCTAGAATGGTGATATTAAAAGACCCTGAGAAGTCTAAAATGTAAAACTGCACTTCCATATACAATCCCCAGAATATATAATTCCCTGAATTTACTAAAACCAGGATTAAAGGTGGATAACCATGACTCTGAATTTGCATGTCTGGAGTCTACAACAATAGTTCCATCTTAATCACTGGGATTATAGCAGGGATGTGTTGCTACGGGTTCCCTGGGTTTGGGAAAACCTGTAGCTAATGTTATGGTCACTACAGAGAACCTCCAAATCCCATCACTGGCTGGCCCCGCCCATCCCTCCCAGGAGACTCCACGAGGCCTGTTTTGGATGAAAGGTAGTGCAAGGCCTGCACAGAAGCTTGGGGAAGGGGAAAAACTGGCCTCCTGGATGTTCTGGAGGGCCTTCGGAGCCAGGGGGAGGCAGTTTTAGCCCTCCAAGAGCTCAAGGAAAGCCTCCTCGAGGAGATGTGAAAACACTACCACCACCACCATGGTGCAGGAGGCCAACTAGGCCACATCCACCATGGCCACACCCACCCAGCAACCAGGCAGAGAACCCGTTGATGAAATTTTTGAAGCCCACTCCTGGATTGTAGATATAGTAATCTGTTTCTCTCACATTGAGAACTTCAACTAACTTATTATCCAAACAATTCTGAGTTGTCATTACTTTTCTTTTCTCTCTTTTTGTGTTGTGCAAAATCAAGTCAACTGACAATTGGGATAACCTGAAAGAAATAAATACAGGCAATTCTTAAATTACCACCCTAACGGACAAATGTATCATCGTCATAACTCACAACAATAAATCAAGTCACCCCCTTGACAGACTTGATTTTATTATCTTTTTTGCACTGATCATAAAACGAACGCCATTATCATTAAGAAAATCAGTGTTTTGTTATAGATGCAGTATTGCCAGAGATCAGAAGTAAATGCCAGCTTGTGGCAGAACTGACATAAAACACAGTCATGTGTCTGTGGGAGGCTGCTGATTGCCATAACTACAGCCCATTTGTCAAGCACCTGGTGTGACAGCAGGCGAAGCAGCTGTCATCGTAACAATTGAAGAGTCCCCATGCAACTGGTTGTAAGTACTACCTGAATTGCCTTTACATTATTTATCTTTCGTTCATTATTCCATATCTCTTTCATTTCCTTAGATTGATACAATGCAATAATGGAATGGCAGAAAATATTTGTATATAACAGAAATTTTTATACATGTTGAAGCATGAAAAAGTAAATAAAGCACTGGTTTCTTAAATGTACAACGTAAGCATTTGAATTTATTCTCATAACTTAGACTGTAGTGCATGAATGATTTGCACCCACCACTTTGAGAAGGATTACCGCTGAACAAACATTAGAGCTTTTTCAGTTATTGTATATTAAAATTAAACTTTATACAAAGTGGTAGTGGTCTATAGTAAAATAATTCCATAGGTGAAAAAACATTAGGACTGGAGAAATACTTAGAAAAAATGCTTTATGATACATTGGAGTCCCTCTGAATAATTAAAGCAACTGTGTCTTTTTTAATGCTCATATAGCTGCTTTCTAGGGTGCTTCCAGATATCTCCAAATATGTTCTCACAGACAAGTACAGATAACCTTCAATTTACAAGCATTCATTTAGCAACCATTCAAAGTTACAGCTGCACTCAAAAAAATGATTTACAACCAGTCCTTCCACGTATGACTGTTGCAGCATTTCCAAGGTTACACAATCAAAATTAACACTTCACGTGATCTTGATTCTATCCATCAACAGAGGGATAGAATCAAGATCACGTGAAGTGTTAATACCACTTTATAATGCCTTGGTAAGGCCACACTTGGAATACTGCATTCAGTTCTGGTCGCCACGATGTAAAAAAGATGTGGAGACTCTAGAAAGAGTGCAGAGAAGAGCAACAAAGAAGATTAGGGGACTGGAGACTAAAACATATGAAGAACGGTTGCAGGAACTAGGTATGTCTAGCTTAAGAGAAAGAAGGACTAGGGGAGACATGATAGCATTGTTCCAATATCTCAGGGGTTGCCACAAAGAAGAGGGAGTCCAACTATTCTCCAAGGCATCTGAGGGTAGAACAAGAAGCAATGGGTGGAAACTAATCAAGGAGAGAAGCAACTTAGAACTGAGGAGAAATTTCCTGACAGTTAGAACAATTAATCAGTGGAACAACTTGCCTCCAGAAGTTGTGAATGCCCCAACACTGGAAGTCTTTAAGAAGATGTTGGATAGCCATTTGTCTGAAACAATATAGGGTTTCCTGCCTAGGCAGGGGGTTGGACTAGAAGACCTCCAAGGTCCCTTCCAACTCTACTATTGTATTGTATTGTATTATAAAATTTGGATGCTTGGCACTTGGCGTATATTTATGACAGTTGTAGTGTCCCCTAGTCATGTGATCATTTGTGAGCTTCCCAGCCAACTTCCAATAAGCAAAGTCAAAACTGGGTATGACTCACTTAACAATCATCTTGTTTAGCAATCGAAATCCCAACTATGGTTGTAAATTGAGGACTACCTGTAATTTCCTTTACTTTTTTATCCCTGTAAAGAAAGTAACAAGGCATGTGGAAGTTTCTAGAAGCTGCCAATTTGGAAAACAATTGTTCCACTTTTTATTAATAAAGAAAATCTTCTTTGAAGGGAAGAATCAGAGATTCCTTGAAGGGAAATTTCACAAGTGTTGTTAAACACCATTTCTGAAATATGGTCACAATTTCACTTTTAGAGAGTCCCACTTAGAGAATGTTGCAATTGTTTTGCAGTAGAAATCATGATTCCTTACGTGTTCCTATCAAGAATACATGTAATTTTTTTTATCAAGGATCCATATAATTTTTTATTATTGTACTAAAAATATATAAAGTAAATTGAGTCAGAAAGTAATGCTCACATATTTTACATTAGTTAAAACATGTCATTCACTTAAATTCAAAGTCAAGAATCAGATGACGTTAGAGACAAAGATTTAGGAGGCAGGTCAATAGAAAAAAGCATAGCAATTATTATGCAAAACAAGTATTAAAGTAGCAAGGGATGATGGTTAGATGATTTTTTTTATTGTTTTGATTTGCTTTTCCATCTTTCTCTCTGTGCTTTAAAGCATAGCAATTAAAATATTGAAGCGAGCTGTAGATGATGGATGGATGAACCTTCTATTTGTAGTTATGCTGTCTTGCTCTTCCTCTCCTCTCACTCTCTTTCCTTCTTTTTTTTTCTTTTAGGTAGGTGACAGGATTAGGAGTTAGGATAGACAGAAATAAATTTCTACACAATATGGAATAATTGAATGAAGACAGATTATAATTAAATATAAATATGTTCTATTTTTAGATACTTGTGAGTTGATTGAATGTAATAACTATGATTAACTTTATTAGTTTTACTTGTTTTGGAATGTATGACACCCAGCTACCACATTGTTCATGCATTGATTTGATATGCTGTATTTCTTATTTAAAAAAAACATTATTAAAAAAACATGTCATTCTTATACTAGTATATAAAAAATTAACTGTTGTCTATCTCTAATATATGGAACTGTACAGAGCAAAATATCATCCTCTATTTCTCACCATTAGTATTTGTAATTGTGTCATTTTCAGAAATAAAACAATCAATACTTTCTATTTGATGCATTTATTAGCAAGATTAATTAAGTTTGTCATGGCAATTTCAGACCCAAATATGAATCCGAAAATCCACATATTTGAACTACTCCAACAAAATTAGATACAATTTATTACCATAAAGTGCCTCTAAGAACAGATAAATGTAAGTTGTGATTTCTGCAATAAAAGAATCTTACTTAGTAAGAAATTATATATCTTTGGAATTTAATTGCAAGAGGCACTGTCACTAAAAGATTAATGGTGCACAGTTTTTCACTTGAGATGATTGCAATTAAATTAATATATTATTCTTTCAGATATAAAGACAACTAAATGAGGCAAAAAGAAAAGAGTAGAAATCAGAATTCTCCTAGGATTGGAAAAACTTTCTGTTAAAAGAAGGCATGACTAAAATATTTTACAGATTTGTGCTCATAAATGGCATATCAAAGTATGATTAATATGAAAAAGGTAGACAAAAGACTCACTGAAGAAGAGCCTAATGCTGGGAAAGTTTGAGGGCAAAAGAAGAATGGGACGACAGAGAATGAGGTGGCTGGATGGAGTCACTGAAGCAGTAGGCGTGAGCTTAAATGGACTCCAGAGATGGTAGAGGACAGTAAGGCCTGGAAGAACACTGTCCATGGGATTGCAATAAGTAAGACATGACTTCACAACAACAAGAAAGACATTGTTTCCTATAAAACAAATAAAAGTAGAAGTTTGGTAGATTTTAAAGCTTTGCAGAGTCCTCTGGATTGTTACTCAGTTTTGAACTAAATAATAAATCTCTCTTCTATTCTTGTTCTAAAGTGTTTATTCAGAATTAACACAATAACAGTTGGAAGAGACTTTGGAGGTCTTCTAGTTCAACATCCTCTCAAGCAGAAGATCCTCTACCATTCTGGAAAAATAGCTGTCCAAACTATTCTTAAAAACAGCCAGTGATGGAGCACTCATAATTTCTGGAAGCAAGCTATTCCACAGATTGATTGTTCTCACTGATGCAAAGTTTCTCCTTAATTCTAGGTTGGATAAGTTTCTATCCATTACTTCTTGTCCTACCCTCAATTGCTTTGGGGAATAGGTTGACTTCCTCTTTTCTGTGACAGCTCCTCAAATGTTGGAAGACTGCTATATCATATTCCATATTCCTTAAATATGTTGTCACTGAGACTGCAGTCCCGATACTGTACGATAGAAAGAAGGGCAGGTCCCCAATTTCAAAAAGAGAAAAAATATGACTGTGCATATGTATGTGGTTTGTTGTTAAAAGCACTTAAACCATCATGACCACAATGAAAAAAAAAAGGATTTGCTACCAGTGCCCTGAGGCAAGACACATCTTCCTAGAAATAACAGTCAGTTTTCTGTAGAAAAGAGTAATGCATTTTTGAAGTGCAAGCAACACAATGAGCATTTCTGTGCTGAATAAGAAATGAATCCTTGCTTTTTTCATCTCTTCTAAAAGAGGTCTTTGTGCTAAGTGCCTTCCAGTTAGGTGAGGGAAACTAAACATGGATAGCAGTGGATGGAAGAGATGTTAGTAGATGGAATATGACAAAGGCATTGATAGTGAAGAGGAAAGCATAATAATAAAAGCCATCTTTTGTACATTTCAGCATGATATCTTTAGGGCCAACTCAATTTCTTTTCAGCTTACTTAATACTATACCAACTTACAAAGAAGAATCCATTGTCGATGTTTAGTTCCTTTAGTGGAGTAAATGGGTTATTGTTATAGTGTGTGGGAAAGATGGTAGGAGCAAGAAGAAGAGCCTCAGCCTAGACAATGATCACAAAAATAAGCAGAGGATAGAATATAGCATTAAAAAACATAAACAGAGGAATAGAATCAAGATCACATGAAGTGTTAATACCACTTTATAATGTCTTGGTAAGGCCACACTTGGAATACTGCATCTAGTTTTGGTCACCATGATGTAAAAAAGATGTGGAGACTCTAGAAAGAGTGCAGAGAAGAGCAACAAAGATGATTAGAAGACTGGAGGCTAAAACATAAAGAACAGTTGCAGGAACTGGGTATGTCTAGTTTGATGAAAAGAAGGACTAAGAGTGATATGATTGCAATGTTCCGATATTTAAGGGGCTGCCACAAAGAAGAGGGAGTAAACCTCTTTTCCAAAGCACCTGAGGGTAGGACAAGAAGCAATGGGGGAAACTAATCAAGGAGAGAAGCAACTTAAAACTAAGGAGAAATTTCCTGATAGTTAGAACAATTAATCAGTGGAACAACTTGCCTCCAGAGTTGTGAATGCTCCAACACTGGAAGTTTTTAAGAAGAGATTGGATAACCATTTGTCTGAAGTGGTGTAGGGTTTCCTGCCTAAGCAGGATGTTGGACTAGAAGACCTCCAAGGTTCCTTCCAACTCTGTTGGAAGGTTCTATTCTAAAAAAAGGTATCTCAGCCCATAGAAGGATAAGAGGTGGGAAGCATCATAAAAAGGACTCTCCCTAGTTTTCGGGAAAGTAAAAATAAAGAAGAGAGGATTTTCAGACTTGCAAAATTCTGTTACTGTAAACTTACAATAAAAGTAGTGTTAGTACTAATGCTTCTTTTATGGACTACCATGGAATATTCCACAAGTATCACTTCAGTAGTTTTTTTTTTTTTAAAGCTATGTTATAGGTTCCAAAGCATTGCAGCATGTTGAATGCTACTCCCAATTCATTTGCTTGTAGTGCCCCAAATTGTTTCTACTGGCTAATTTGCATCTTATATTCAAAATACAATGTGCAGTTAGTGTTTGTGTGTATGCGTGTGTGCATTTATTTATTTTTAAAGTAAAGATATGGGATTATGATCCATTTAGAGAATTAACAAATAATATTATAAAATAAATAGTGACATGGAGTGCAAAAGATCTGGTATATAATTTTGTAAAAAAAAATTGAGGCTATAGCTTGCACGATACATTATAAACTTGATTCAACAAATAGAAAAGTTATGTAATTATGCAAGTATTGTATCTCTACAGCTAAGACAGTTTTTGTTGTTTGTGTGAATGTTCTTGTCAGTGTGGACTCCTAACAAATGCTTAGGTAAGTCCCTGCAGTCTTGGCAGAATTTTGGAAATTGACTTGCCATTGCCTCTTTCCCAGGACTAAGAAAGAGAAACTGACCCACGGTCACATATCTCGCTTTGTGCCTAAGGCAGGACTAGAAGTCACTGTCTTTTGATTTGCAACTAACTCACTGCACCAAACCGGTCTCTAAGAAAGTATGCCTTGCTCTTTTATGAGAATGAGTCAGATAAGAAACATGAATTGTACAGGTCGATAGAAAGAAAATCTTCAAAGCCCTTTGAGTAGCAATCTTACCAGTGGAAAGGCTTTTGTGTAGCGATATGCAAAGTTGGGGCATGCAAATGACTTTTGATCTATATGGAAACTCCATAAATGGGGAATAAATGGTTAAAGTAGATCCCTTATCTAGAGGTTTGCTTTTAGAAGTTTCAACCCTCTACTCCATGGAAGATAAAAATTAGAAAGAAACTACCTGAAGTGAAGATTTACACTTCATGCTTCATGTTCTAATCTGGATCAGGAGCTTACATTTCCTTACATTTGAGAAAAACTGACAGCTGCATTCTGCATATTTAATATGACATGTACTTTCATCTGTACAATCTTTGTCTTCCAAAACATTGTTTGGCTTGATCCAAAATAATGAACCCATCTGGGATTACTTTTCCTTTTTTAAGACTATTAAGGTATATAACATAGCAACAGCACATACTTATATACCGCTTTACAGAGCTTTACAGTCCTCTATAAGCACTTTACAGAGTTAGCATATTGTCCCCAACAATCTGGGTCCTCATTTTACCCATCTTGGATGGATGGATGACTGAGTCAACCTTGAGCCTGGTGAGATTTGAACTGCCAAATTGCAGGCAGACGGCAGTCAGCAGAAGTAGCCTGCAGTACTGCACTCTAACCACTGTGCCATCACAGCTTAATATACTACATACATTCAATGTTATTCCTCATTCATAGCTCTTCTCTGTTTGCTTTAAAAAAAAGAATTAAGATACGTTTGTTGGTAAAAATGAAATATAATATTCCAGCCACTCTGGAATCACTGAAATTTGGAAGGCAATGTGGAATATAAAATGGATCAGAATAAGAATAAAGCTATATAAGTGATATGCATAACCTAGAAAGTAGTTGGCCTCATTCTTCTGTTTTGCTTTTTCAGGTCTGGTAGAGAATATCCACAAGAGACAAAGAGAATCAAAACTCAGCAGTGGGATTATTTCAGCAATGAAAATGTTACACAGGTATATTTTAAAAATAAAAATAAATAGCTAACTATAAAACCTTTGACAACTATAAAGAAGGAAAAGACCTTTTCTGCTTTGGGACAGAAAAGTACTTTTAGCTACTATTTTCAGAAGGTAACAGATGCATAATAAATAATAATAGATCTGTAATGAAACTCAGTAGAGTAATGAATTTGAGCTGTTCAGCTGTGGTTTCCCAATAATGCCCTTCTTTGTTTGAGGACTGTTCCCCAATATCTGAAGTTTCATTTTGAAGCAATGTTGAAAATAAAGCAAGAAGGAAAAACACATAGCAACTCAAGCAATATCAAGGGAATGAAAAAATTGACGGGGTACAGTTTTTGGTAAATGGCTACCAACCTACTGTGGCTAAATGCCATTGATTTTGTGATCACCTCCCTTGATTCAGATTATTTACCTTGCTGCTTTAGGCATTATTATTATTATTATTATTATTATTATTATTATTATTATTATTATTATTATTATTATTATTATTATTATTATTATTATTATTGCATCAACAGAATTGTATCACAGTGGCCAGTTGTTTCGCTGGATTTAGCATTAATTACTAGTCGGGCCCCACCCAGGGGCCTAGGACGTCGTAACGTATTTTCGTAATATACGTGCAGATCCAAGCACTGCTGCCTTTTGCATTTGACTGATGGTGATTTTGTCAATTTTTTACTGTTTTAAATGTAATTCCAGTGCTTTTGGAATAGCACCCAGTGTGCCGATTACCACTGGAATTACCACTGCTGGTTTGTGCCATAATCGTTGGATTTATTATTATTATTATTATTATTATTATTATTATTATTATTATTATTATTATTATTATTATTATTATTATCATTATCATCATCATCATCATCATCATCATTATTATTATTTGTTATTTTTGTTTAATGAAAAAAACCAAGAAATTTCAAGCATTATCAAGATTTCCGACAAAGTTATTGTCCCATTTAAATTCCAGAAGGATTCTTAGAAAATAAATTGGTAGCTGGATCTGATATTTTAACTATAGCTAATTGTCTTTTGCAGTTACATTTGTAACCTTTGCCCAAAGCTTTGTTTCCAGAGTAACAGATTTATTTGCAGACTGTTTCACTCCTTTAACATAGGTAATGCCAATGTCCAATTGGTCTGTGACAGAAGAAAGGTGGGTTTCTAACTAATTTTGATACCAATCCTCTAGTTCTTGACTGGAGCAATATATAGATCAGAACAGGATGTGTGATATATTCTTCTTAAGATTAAGTTCTGTGGTGTTTTTCCCTGTATAAAAAGTTTGCATTTGCAAGAGAAAACATGGTCATGGGCACAGCAAAAAAACCAAACAAACTATAATTTCCCCATAGCAAAGCAAGAAACACCATTTCCACCACTGCATGTTTGCAAACAGCTATCTACAATTGTTTTTGATTGCAGATGCAACCCCCTGATTTGGGCAACTTAATGACTGGGGCCTTTTAGCAGCAGTAACATGTGCCCAGATAACAGTTGGCTTCCCATTTCATCCACTCTCAGCTTATAGTAGCAGAAGAAGAAGAAGAAGAAGAAGAAGAAGAAGAAGAAGAAGAAGAAGAAGAAGAAGAAGAAGAAGAAGAAGAAGAAGAAGAAGAAGAAGAAGAAGAAGAAGAAGAAGAAGAAGAAGAAGAAGAAGAAGAAGAAGAAGAAGTTGGAATAAATCTTGGCATCTTCTAGTCCAACCCCCTGGTCAAGCATGACTCTATGCCATTCTGGACAAATGACTGTCCAATCTACTCTGAAAAAATCTCCAGTGATGGAGTGCCCACAACTTTTGAAGGCAAGCTATTCCACTGATTAATTGTTCTCACAGTCAGAACATTTCTTCTTAATTCTAGGTTGGATCTCTCTTTAATGATCTTCCATCCATTCTTTTCCGACCCTCAGGTGCTTTGTGGAATAGGTCAACACCACCCTTCTTCTTTTAATAGCCTCTCAAATGTTGGAAGACAGCTGTCATGTCACCTCTAGTCCGTCTCTTCGTTAGACTAGACATTCCAAGTTCCTGCATCCATTCAGTATATGGTTTAGCTTCAGTTCCCTAATCCTCTTTGTTGCTCTTCTGTATACTCTTTCTAGAGTCTCATCGTAACCAAAACTTTGGTTTTACCAGTGCAGCAGAGAGTGGTATGAGTACTAAAACCAGAATAGGTTTGTATTGCTGTACTAGGTAAGTAGGGAAAGGCATGCCAATTATGGCACTCAGAAGAACCAGATTATTTTAACAACACAGTTTAAAAACAGCCTTCTTTTGTATTAGAACAGAGAAAAACCAATATGCTTTGTTGGAAGGTCTGAGCAAAAACCTATCGAAAATACCTGTTTCTGCTGTATATAACATGGGGGAAAATCATGTACATCTCTTGAGAAGTAGTGATTTTAGAAAATGTTAAGGATTTTAGACCCAAATATAATGGCAAGGGAGTACGTCCAAACCATATTATTTACTGCTGAAGTATCTCTAATTTGTTCTTGTTGTTAGTCATGTCTGACCCATCACGTGTGGCCACCCAAGCTCCATTTTTGCTGGCAGAGGCACCCTGGGCTGGTCCCTCAGTGTTTCCAAGGCAGC
Source organism: Natrix helvetica (assembly GCF_964273705.1). Classification (NCBI taxonomy): domain Eukaryota; kingdom Metazoa; phylum Chordata; class Lepidosauria; order Squamata; family Natricidae; genus Natrix; species Natrix helvetica. The sequence goes on from NC_138553.1 coordinate 71,079,537, forward strand.
CCCACAGGCTGGATCCAGTCCGTGGGTCTTAAGTTTGACACCCCTGTTGTAGATGCTAGCCAGCTGCCAGCCCCTACCTGGCTGGGCAATAAAGAGTAGGTGTTTGGGAGTGGCCTGCTTTTGCAGACAACAGTTTATTTTCCAGTGTACGATTCTTTTGCCAGAACAAGATTTGTTGGGACTAGTTGCTCTGTATTTGAGGTGCCAATTGAGTCCCCTACTGGGACACAATAGGTAGTGCATTTGCTTTAGCATGTGTGTGCAGGGTCTGTTTCTGCTTGACTTAATCATTGAAGGACTTTTTGATCTTGAGTTCTCATGTGAATAGACTGTCTGTGCCCTGTTTCATAAGGGGAGGAAACTTTCATTTTTGGCTAAGTATTTTTGGTTTTGTCTATCCAACATGAATAAAGACTTTTCATGCCCTGCTTTAAGAAAGAAGAGGTTTTACTCATGAGTGAGTGGTTTTTCATTGCTTGTGAAGGCTGGGTTAGGACAATATGGTACATATGTATTAAACACATCATAGTATTTCATATCCCAAAAAACAAAATTGGAGGTGAAGATTGATGAGTCAATTATGATACATCCAAAACAATCAGAGATAAAAGTTGAGTTGATTGGAAAATTAAATGTCCTGCATTTTAGGTAGTTCTATAGCTGATATAAACCGAGTAAGTTGGTTAGGGTATAGCAAAGTAGTTCTTTGAATATCAGTTTGTAGAGATATTTTAAGATTGTCTGGAACACTGCTGGGAATGGATATTTATACCTGGGTACCAGATCTGAATCAGGGCAATGTTTGATAGAAAGCGGAAAAAAAATGTAACAAATTGCATGGAATTTGAGAGGGAGCTGTAACTGACCTCATGTGAATTCCTGCTGAAGAATCGTATTTACAGTCCTACGAGCATTGCGTTTAGTGAATAGATGAAAATGGGTCTTCTACATTTTGAAAAGATTCCCCGGAGTGCAAGCATACCTATCAGCATCTGGACTAGCTTGATGACAAATGTACTCCAGATAAATGATATTATTTTTTATTCCTGCATCTCAAAAGAGTTCTGTTTTCACTTGTTTGGTAGTTATTTACCTGCATTCTAAACAACTCATGCATTTTTCTTTCATTATTTCAATGTTTATATTCCTCTCTAAAAACTCTTTGTGAAGCTAAGGCAAGAAATACTCAGTGAGGCACTTAAAATATTCAGGAGACATTTACAAGCTCTTCATCAACATGCCGAGGAAAGTTGGATCAGTTAATAGACAATGCTACTACTGTCCCAATCATGGATAACTTGCTGCTACTCATTTATCTATTCCTTATTAATACCTAGGGGCTGAAGGCAATATAGGACAGCTATATTAGTCTATGTACCTAAGAGTTAGAAGGATTCTGGGAGCACTTTTTCAGGCAAAGAAATTTTATTAAAAGTCATAAACATTTAGTCAGCAACAGCTCACTTCATCAGATATGTGGAGTGGCTAACCTGCTAGGTGTGACTAGGAGGATGGGAGGAAAAGAAGTAGGTGGCATATCTTCCCCTGCACCAGAACCTCAGCAAGTGAGAAGAATGGCCATTGTAGATCATCGTACAAGCCTGGTGATATAGTACAACACACCTGGAAGTTACCAAGTTGTAATGTTGTATTACAGGGTCTGTGTTGAAGTCTATGGAGATTCTGAGTCACCCAAAGGTGCTTTTTCAAGAGGCAACAGGGCTTTCTGGTTTTTCTTTGAAGATGTTTCACTTCTCATCCAAGAAGCTTCTTCAACTCTGAAGTTCAGCTCTGAAGAAGCTTCTTGGATGAGAAGTGAAACAAGTGAAAGAAAAACTAGAAAGTCCAGTTGCCTCTTGAAAAAGCACCTTTATGTTTGTGCTGATGTTAAGGGAAGCCAAAGTAAACCTCCCATTGATTTTAGATGGGCTTTCCAAGTGATATATTTAATGATTTCCTTCAATGCTTCTGTTTATGTATGTTTCTTATTCTCTGAATGATATAGCTGATCCATCAGTTTCTAAGATTTTGAGACAAGGGAAGTTTTCCCCATATTCTCCATTCATCATTCACTATGGATTTATTTGCATTTAGGATTCCAAACGTACTGTTTCCAATGATGTTATTTTTCTACTTCATTGTTGTAGCATATACAATTAACAGTAAAAAAAACTAAGCTTGTAATTTCATTGTTTGAATTTGACAGGCAACCAAAAATGGGATAGAAGTTGCATTAATCACAGTGGCTCAGAAGTAGAAAAAGATACAGTGGAACATTGACTATAAATCAGGCAGAATTGTTTGGTAATTCATATTAAATTTCTTTTTCATCAACCACCTCCTGAAATTCGAGCACTGCTGCTAATGTATAGGAACTATGTATTTTCTTGTCTGGTATTGTATGAAAACTTTGATAGTGATAAATCTGTACGTATATATTCAGGGAGCGATACTCTCTTTGGCCCATAAATTTAGGAAACAGCAGAATTTCTGAAAATATATAAAGTAAGAATAGACTCTCACTAGACAGAAGGGAACTGCAGTAAAAATGAATTTCTCTTCACCCACATCTTTTACAAGAAAGTATATGATTATACTAGTTAAATATAGGTTTTTATTTTTTATTTTTAAAAAACTAGGCTTTTAGATCATTTTTACCAGGATAAACGTGAATTATGTTAATCATGTGGAATTCAATGACATGCAGAATATATGATTGTTGTTTCAATATTACTTAGGGATAGCTGGATAATCAAAAGAATAGAAAACAGTTAGAATCTAAATCACAGTGTATGTCATATATTTAAAATAAAACTAGAAGTAATATAAGCAGCCTGCTTAAGACTTAACAGTAGAATGCTTTTAAATATAATTTAGAGAAATACGGAAATAGATGCATTAGACTGTAATTGTGTAATACATATTGCAGATTGATACAAAATATCTATGTAAGATATCTAAATAAATATTTAGTAAAAGCAGTATTGATAATCTTATCTCACTTAAAATCCATTAAGTTATTTTAATACAAATATTATCTAGCTCAGAAATGCTGCCTACATGTATTCAATTGAATTTCATTAGCCACTCTCATATGTATCTTAAGTTCTTTCTTTTTACGACTGAGTTTAATTATTAAATTACAGAGATTTTTAGGACAGAAACTTTACTTTATAGCTCCCTGCCATCAAGGGTTAAAGTTAATTGCTCTGTAAGAAAAAAGAAGTCCTGGAAATCCTAACTCAACACTACAAATACAAATGACTGTAAGAAGGTTTACATTTCCTGGACAATTTGAACAGTATTTTTTTCTCTCATCATTTTTATGTTGAAAATAACTGTTTGCTGTCCTATATACACATAAATATGTAAATAAAATACAGATACCTATTCTGTATATTAATTTCTGAAAAAAGCAGCAGGTAGCAATGTAAAAAAGAGGCACATAGTAATTAGAAATGTTAGTTGAAATTACAAATTAGCATACAAGAATATTATCATTGCAATATATTTATAGAGAGAAACAATATTGTTAATGAAATATATGAATGGTTGTCAGACTAATTAGATTTAACAATAGCAGTATTACCTCAGAATTTGTGCTTTGTTCAAACGTTGTGCATAATTACAGTCAGTTTAAACCAATTCCTCTATCATTTTTAATGGTACTGATTTTTAAATTTACTACAATTTTTTAAAATTGTTCAAATTCTGTCTGTCTGTCTTTATCTATCTACCTACCTATCATCCATCATCTATATCTATCAATCATCTATCTATCTATCTATCTATCTATCTATCTATCTATCTATCATCTATATCATCTACCTATCATCCATCATCTATATCTATCAATCATCTATCTATCTATCTATCTATCTATCTATCTATCTATCTATCTATCTATCTATCTATCTATCTATCTATCTATCTATCATCTATCTATCTATCTATCTATCTATATCTATCTATCTATCTATCTATCATCTATCTATCTATCATCTATCTATCTATCTATCTATCTATCTATCTATCTATCTATCTATCTATCTCATCTACCTACCTACCATCATCTATCTATCTATCTATCATCTATCTATCTATCTATCTATCTATCTATCTATCTATCTATCTATCTATCTATCTATCTATCTATCTATATCATCTACCTACCTACCATCATCTATATCTATCATCTATCATATCTATCTATCTATCTATCTATCTATCTATCTATCTATCTATCTATCTATCTATCTATCTATCTATCTATCTATCTATCATCTATCTATCTATCTATCTATCTATCTATCTATCTATCTATCTATCTATCTATCTATCATCTATATCATCTACCTACCTACCATCATCTCTATCTATCAGCTATCATCTAACTATATCTATCTATATATCAATCTATCTATATCATCTACCTACCTACCATACACTATATTACACATATGATGCAAGTGATACTTCAGTAACTTAATTATCAAAACCACACCAATGATACTTTCATTTCCTACTGATGCAAGTTGAAATGCAAGTTGTACCCTGGCTTTTTAACAAGCGCTCAAGGTGGCAGATGTAGCATTCCTAATGTGTGCACCCACAAAAAGGGGTAGGGCTTGTGACCTAGTTGCATCTGGCATTTTGACATCACTGCCTGCCCCTTTGAATATTGCATTCAGCTTCATTTTCACAATGTTTGGAAATAGCAGACCTTGGTGGGAATGCTGGATCTTTATTTCTGTGGATGTACAATCCAATGCTCATTACAGTGTTTCTGCCTTTTCTACAGCCCTTATTAACAAGCTCTGCTACATCTTTAAACAACCATCCATTGCTGGAATGAATGTTTATTAAAATAAGCTGGGAGTATATTTAACACACAATTATGTTTTGGTTTTGTCCTGATTTTTGGAAAGTCTTACATTAGTAAGAAAAACCATTTTTTCAAGAATTCACACTTGAGTATTTTTTCCCCTTTTTAGACAAGAATGTAGGGCAGCAGATGTGCTGATATGAATATATTTTTAAAAAACCCTGACAAATGATGAATCAACATTCATTTTCATTCATATTCATTCTTTTTCAGTTGACAACCGATTCCCCTGGAAAGTATCCTGTTAAGCTTATTTGTAAAAAAAGAAAAGTAAGTTTCCTATTTATTTGGGGGAAAAGCTACTTTGATATTATAAATATGGAAGATTTTAACACATGTAATCTAAAAATTGTATCAAATGACTTAACTGGTTACGATTTGAATTTAGTTTTTTTCAATTATCATTTGCTGGTTAATTGCTTCACAAGTCTTTGGAGTGCTGGTTTTGTTGTGTTTTGTTTCGTTACCATGGTTATGATGAGAACATATTATATGCCTTCCAGACATCATTCTGTTAACAGAACTATATATATAACAGAACTATATATATGATGACTGTCTAAGAATTATAATGCATTGAACCTCTGTGAGGTCATATTGCTTTCCACTTATTTTTTAAAAAACTGGATCCTTTAATGCACTATTGCACATGTTAACTTGAGATCGTATTAGCAATAGCACTTAGACTTATATACCGCTTCATAGTGCTTTTACAGCCCTCTCTCAGCGGTTTACAGAGTCAGCAGACTGCTCCCAACTATCTGGGTCCTCATTTTACCCACCTTGGAAAGAGGGAAGGCTGAGTCAACCTTGAGCCTGGTGAGATTCAATTGGCCAAACTGCTGGCAGCCAGTGATCAGCAGAAGTAGCCTGCAGTACTGCACTCTAACCACTGCGCCAGCGTGAATATTAAAAGAAGATTCAATCCAAGATGGGATTATAGCTCTCGTTTGGCATGTAACACGAAGCTGATATGGAATTGGGCTATTGCCATGGCTTTTAATTCACCTTAAATTGTCTGGAATTGTCTAATGCAACCCATCTCCAATTTAAACTCCTTGCCACATTCAGCTTTTGGTATACACTCTAAGAGTTCAGTGCACTAGAGGCATGCTAAGAAAAAGAGAATATTTTTAATTGAGCAATAACATGGGTGCTTACTTTAAAAAATTAGCAGAAAGGAAACAGAAATGGGAGATTCAGGAAGAAAAGTGGTTGTATTAGATTGAAGGACCAATTGTTGTGTCCTTAGGTTGGAGTTAAACCAGCCATCCTGGGCCCAACATTTGGAAGCCAGGCTCTGCCTGTGACAAGCCAAAGGGTGAGTGATGGAGGAGTAACACCTCCTTAAAAAACCTTGGTCCAGCAGGCCCAGCTTGTAGCACCTCGTAGGGGCCTCTTTCCCGGGTTACAGGAGAAGTCAGTCAAGGGTTTTGAAGGCGGAAGAGGGCTTTATGCCCCAACAGCAGATAAAGTGGCAGAACCATCTTCTAGGAGATGGTTGATTACAAACTTCCACTGCCTTGTGGCTATATCCACTACTGGAAAAGGCTTCAGGAGTCAACCTCGAGGCAAAATCCAGAGGCGGAGTCCCAGAAGCAGTTTGTGACTGTGTACAACCCCATTCTGGTAACTCCTGTGACGCAGCCGGAACCAATTGTTTCAGCTCTGCCATTCCATTGGACTATTTCAGCATAGTGGAGAGGGGGGATCTGCTGCTTGGGTTACAGTCTATCCTCCATATTAATCTACCCAGGCCTCATGCTCTGGAGAGGTCCCTCCAGTTTTACCTCTTTTCAGAGCATGATACCATAGTCTTTTGAGACTGAAGGATGCCAATGAATGAGGTTGGAGTTACCTACCCTGTTTCCCGAAAATAAGACCTCCCCGAATAATAAGTCCAATCGGACTTTTGAGTGTATGCGCTAAAATAAGCCCTCCCCTGAAAATAAGCCTTTTCCCCAAAATATTGCAACACAGCAGCAGCCATGAGGTGACCATACTCGCTGCCTCCTGCATCTCAAAAATAATAAGACCTCCCTGAAAATAAGGCCTAGTGCTTATTTTGAGGAAACACGGTATTTGAACTGTTTTCCTTTGTTTGCCTTCTGTGATTTTTGTAATTGGTAGCAAGAGACACGGAGACAGAGATGTATATATTCATTATTGGTACAAGCTCACCTCATTGTCACACAGATTTTCTTTTAGTATTGTTCTACCATTATGTTCTTTCCTACATGGAACCATCTGAATTTTTCTTTCAGTTCATCATTCTCATTCGCTCTTGATCCATTCTTTTAATTTGTATGCTGGTTTAATTTTACATTATACACTATGTCCATTACTTTCTCTTTTCCTTACACAACCTATTATCTTGAATTTATTTATGAGAGTAATTCTCAATATTCTTTCTTGGAGGCATAATGTCTTCACTTTTACTTTTAGAATCTGCTACAAGAGAGAATATGTTCTCATCCACTCACAGAGTTAATCTGGGGAATTTTGATTAAAAGTATGGCAGCCTTGTCTGCTGCTGAGTCATTTTAACCTTTGTCTGTCTATCTTATTTTCTGTAATGCATTATCTCTTGAACTGACAATTATTTTTTAAAAAAAAAGATATTTATTTTTAGAAATAAGCTTTTGAATGAATGTCTTTTTCAGCCTTAGGCCAATCAATAAAAATGCAATAAATTCCAATTTGGGTATCATGTTTAAAATAAATACATTTTATTTAGAATAAAATAAAGTGATTCTTAAAAAATGAATACTTTAGCAAACAAAATCAATGCAACCATTTCTAAATTAAAACTATGAGCAATTAAAAATATTTTGAAATATTTAATGTTTTAATTAATTTTGCTGTTTAGTTTTCAATATAAAATGTGATGAGAGTGTGAAAAATTAAATCCAATGAATAATGTTGTGAATGCCCCAACACTGGAAGTTTTTAAGAAGATGTTGGATAGCCATTTGCCTGAAACGGTATAGGGTTTCCTGCCTAGGCAGGGGGTTGGACTAGAAGGCCTCCAAGGTCCCTTCCAACTCTACTATTGTATTGTATTGTATTGTATTGTATTGTATTGTATTGTATTGTATTGTAATAAACAAATACATTTCCAGCAGAGGTGGTCTGCCGCCGGTTCAGACTGGTTCAGATGAACTGGTAGTTTTGACCAGTGGTGGGCCCACTCACTCACCCTGGCGCTATCCCGTCCTATATAATCACTGTTTTTCAATGCCGTGCACATGTCTGGAAGGTGCACATTCACATTTTCGGTTCTGGGTGAACTGGTTGTTATAGTATGTGACGCCCGCCTCTGATTTCTAGAGATTACATTGAGAGATGATTGGGACAGTTCTCTTAACAAATGATGGATATAGTCAAAGAACTTTACATTGAAAATCTGTTCCAAATTTTCTGAGATTCATTCCCCATAATGTGGTATTACAGTCTAATAAATCCTGTCACAATCCCACTCTAATTGTAATTCTAATTAGTATTATAAGATTGTAGCTATCAGCCTATTTTTTTCCTATATTAGATACTAAAACAAAACAACAAAAAACCAACGAATACACGCAAGGGTGGGTTCCTGCCAGTTCTAACCTCTTCTATAGAAGAGGTTCCACAAATGTACAGTGCCGTTTAGAACCGGTTCCAGCTCCCTCCCCCCTGTCCATCCGCACATCATCAAGATGAAAAGCGAGAGGAAGAATTCTGGGAGTTGAAGTCCACAAGTCTTAAATTGTCAAGTTTGAACACCCCTTGACTTTTTTTTCTAAAGGGTTAGGGATGCAAGGGTCTTGTAACTTGACAGCTTTAAGACTTGTACACTTCAATGCCAGAGTTTCTGAGCCAACATTTTGGTTGCTAAGCAAGAGCGTTGTTAAGTGAGTTTCACCACATTTTACAAGTTGGCCACGCCCACCCAATCATATGACTGCCAAGCCACTCCCACTCAGTCACATGGCTGGCAAGCCACTCCCACAAAGCAGGCTATACATCCAGAAGAGGTTCTAAAAATTTTTGAACATATGGCACAACACACCAACACATATAACATATACCATTCACTTTTTAGGATGGGCAATTTACAATCTATGAGACTCCACATGAGGTCATATATTCACTTCATCTCAGCCATCAAATCAAATAATACAAAAATATAAAAAACATTTATACTGGCATGTAGATTTTTCTACCTAGATGTGGAAGATTTAACTTACAGTGAGAAATAAAATGAACATTTGTAAGTAGGCAATCATAGCTCACTCTTATTTATATGCTAGGATAAAAAAAAACCTAAATGCAGAAGTTCGTTATATTTTACCTCCTCTTACATATTTTTTTTTTAATTTCTGTATTTTTTGTATTTATTAGGCTGGGAATATTAAGGCCATATATCAGGTTTTGGAAGTTAAAGTAATTTCGTTGCAATTGCCACTTCTCAACATGGATGTCACATGGATGGGGGAAGGTTATGTTGCTGGCAGAAGATTCCGTTACAGTAAATTTTGTGATGGAAGGGGAGATAAAAGATGAAAGCAGATGGGAATGGTGGATTAAGGCAGCTGGGCAGATGGCATTAGAAAACCAATTGGTCTAGGAGAAACCTGAAGCTCAAATCCAGAAAAAAGTGATAATGAGTTACTGCTATATGGTTGCCAAGAACACTATACATACAGTAAGTAAACAGTTTATTGAATAAATCTCCAAACTGTTTCAATAAAGTACAGATAGAATTTAGAATAGAATAGAGCTGGAAGGGACCTTGGAGGTCTTCAAGTCCAGCCCCCTGCTCAAGCAAGAAAACCTATACTATCTCAGACAAGTGACTGTCCAGTCTCTTCTTAAAAACCTCCAGTGACGGAATGCCCGCACTTTCTGAAGGCAAGCTGTTCCACTGGTTAATTCTTCTTACTGTTAGTAAGTTTCTCCTTAATTCCAGGTAGTAGCAGTACATATCGTACATACATCTTAAAACAAGGTTATTATTTAAATCTAAGACCAACACTTTACAAACATTAAAACTTAAATCTAAAATCTAAGCAGTAATAATCCTGTCAATAGTATTGAACATGATACTTTAAAATGGTTAACAAAGAGAAGTTGTAGACCTAGTCAAACTCCTAAGAAATATAGTCATAACATGATAGGCTATGTAGAGTTAGATTGCAGTATCCCATCCCCCTTCTCTTGGCTGTCTTAATTGCAAAGATAGCAAGTCACTCTGTTGTAATGTGTTTGGTACCTTGTAGGAGGAAATTCAATTTCCTTTCAACATTCTAGTTCCTTCTGTCATTGAGGAACAGAGATAAATAATGATCCGCATACTTAACAAAGGACCAGTATTCCAATATATAAGATGCCAGACCCTCTATTCACATGTTCCACATACACAGAGTCTATCTTGCATTACGTGGAATCTGCCTTGTTGCGTTGTTTGTTCAAACTGTAGGAATCTGCTTTGTTTGCTCAAATTGGAGACATATTTACCAACTTACTCCAAAACAGAAAAAAAATGGCAAAAATTAAAAGAAAAAAAGATGCAAGTGGCTTTGAAAACAAACTTTCACTGTAACCAGAGAAAAATGGAGAATGAAAGCCTTGGGCAACAAGAAAAGTATACAGTATACTGAATTCTGACTTTCAACATCAAGCAAGAAAACCCAAGGAAGGATATCTCAGTCAAGACTGTCAACAAATGGAGGAATATAACAAGAAAAGCAAAATGAAAGGTTTTTTTTCAAGAAAATCAAAATTATGGGGTTTTTTTCCTGTTAAGAATAATCATGGAAGAGATTTTGTGGAGGCAAATAAAATGAATGGAAAATAGAAAGTTTTTCAAAAATGTTATGTTAAAGTTATACAGAAATACTATGTTAAAATATGAACTCTGAAAATGAAGCAACACAACAGCTTCAAGTAGAAAAGCACTACACATCTATCATCACTGAAAAATTTAAAACAACAACAAAAAGAGAATAATAATAGTTCTGGGTAAGTGTATATTTAACCAGACTGGGTGGGCTATAGAAAATAATATTTAAGATGGAAAATACAATACAATGTGCATATTAATGAATCATTACACTAATTTGTCGCCCAAGCAGAAATTTGGTCAAGTTTTTGCAAAAAAAGGGATAAAGCCATATTTGGAAGGAGAACTGCCTAATACTGGGATGGTGAACCTATGGCAGATGCGCCAGAGGTGGCATGCACAAAGCCCTCTCTGTGGGCATGTGTGTCCTCACCAGCTGCTGGCCAGCTGGTCTTCGTGCGTGCCGGAGCACTGGAAACCCAAAGATCAGCTGGCTGGTGCATACATGGATGCTGGCCACCTGGCCTCTGGGTTTCCGGCATGTGTGAAGACCAGCTGGCCAGCCCGCAGGTGTGTGCCAGAAACCCAAAGACCAGGTGGCCGGTGTGTGCCTGTGCACCAACCAGCTGGTCTTCAGGTTTCTGGCATTCCAGCATGCATGCGGGCATGTTCCAGTTTGGGCACTCAGTGCCGAAAAGGTTGTCATCACTGGCCTAATACCTTATTCTTCTGTGGAATTTTTACATGAACAAAAAGCTACTGTAAGAAATAGAAGAAAATATGAGTAGCTTAGGTTGAACTCTGGGTTCCTTGCTGCTGTCTGACCTTGGTTGTTTTCTTGCATATGTATCCGTGCGAGGTGAGAGTGGTGTTTGCTGTTATTTTATATACTAATAACTTGCCCTGTCAGTGTTGATGGGGATGGTTTTGGTGGTTCCTTGATTGGACTGTTGTTTACTGTTAGGTTGTTTGTCTGAGTTGGTAGCTCCTTGATAGGGGTATTATTTGCTTCTTGATTGTTGGTCTAATGTTAACCTTGGTGTTACCCTCTGTTCATCTGGTTGTGATTACTGGTGAGGGCTTGTTTTGACTTTTTGATTCTTCATTGAGTGATATATAGAATGTTGTGGCCAAGCAAGTGCCGTTGCCACCAGACTCCGAGAGTGAGGGTCCCTACGAGTCAGCCCCAGAGGAGATGGGGGACCCTGGACAGGGTTCGGACGCTGAGCAGGGATCCGAGAGTCTGGTCGGCCACCAGGAGGCGCCTGAGGCATGGAGCAGCGGTGAGAGCCAGAGGGGGGGGGGGCTCCCAATGCCATGCCTTGGAGCAGCGGGGAGGAGTCACGAGACAGTGAGTCAGAACTCAGCAGGGAGTTTCTGGACGCTCGTTACCGCCGCGCCCATAGACACAAGGAGCGTGGGCGTAATTATCGGCGGTAAGAGCTCTCAGCTGCTGTTTGGGAGGCTCCTTTCCAGGTTATAAAAAGGGTTGACTGTGCATACGCCCTTTGCAGCAGTCAACAGAAGACTTATGCCAGAAGTTCTAGTCTGGAATTCTAGCAAGCTGGATAGCTGCTTTTGTGTTCTGTTCTTGTGAGTTTTGTCTTGGTGGCTTGCTGCCACGGAACCTTCTGTTTGTTTGTGCAATAAACCTTGTTCCCTTGTACTGTTCCGGAGTGTGTTCTGTGTGGGCAACGGAGGAAGGGGGGTCAGAACAATAGAAGTTGTTTATTTCTGTGTGCCTATTCATAGTTGACTTGCCTGAATGCCAAGCTTCTAGGATTTTTCTAGCATTTTTGGACTTGGCTTCGTCTAGGACAGGGGTGTCCAAACTTGGGAACTTTAAGACTTGTGGACTTCAACTCCCAGAATTCCCCAGCCATGGCTGGCTGGGGAATTCTGGGAGTTGAAGTCCACAAGTCTTAAAGTTCCCAAGTTTGGACACCCCTGGTCTAGGATGCTCACAATTGAAATTATGTTTAAATTTATTAGTGTATTACTAAATTCAGGAGTTTTCATCATGTCTTCTGACTGTTAGTTGGTGTTCATGGATGCACTCTAGTAATCTTCTAGAAGTCTAGTAGCTGAGATATGGATCCAAATAATTTTGCTATTCAATATTAAAGAGCTTATTATAGATCCACAGCAGGAAATGAAAAAAACTGGGTAAATCATTTTAGAAGTTTAAGAATAAGTTCTCCATCACTGAGTAGGGGGCTGGATTGGAAGACCTCTGAGGTCCATTTAAGCCCTGTGATTTTGTGTTCTCTGTTCTTATGTCAACATAGAAACTTTGAGAGTTTTAGAGGAAGTTTTAGAAACTTAAAACTGATGAGAAAGCAGTGGAAGAGCATTAGTTTATGTTTGTTCTTTAGCTGAGAAAAAGATATCGATAACATTGTGCTACTAAAAAAGATATTAATCCTATGAAGGTAGGCAGTGATGTATTGACAAGCTCATGAATGATAAGGACATTTCAAAATAGCAAAAGCAACAGTTAAAGCAATAGACTTCCAATGGTCATATAAAAAAGTAAGACAAGGAGAAAGATAGATGCCTTTGAATTATGGATTTGGAGATAGCAACTTACTAAAAAGTGCCATGAATTGCAAGAAAGACCAATCAATCCATCCTTGTTCCCATGAAACCCAACTGCTCTCCTGAGGCAATGATCTGCAAGCAAAGATTTACATACCCTCAATGTGTAATGCAAACTTGAAAAAATGATTATGCTGGCAAGTTGAGGACAGTGGAAGAAGGGAGGACAATATATAAGATGGATGGGAGTATCTAAGAGGTTACTGGAAGGTCCTTGAGAGTGCTGTAGCTTATTATTATAGACAGTGATAATGAGAATTTGTCCATGAAATCTAACTTAACATGATAGTTCCCAACTATCCAATTGTCACTGTATTCTATTTTATGATATAACATAATTGCAAGGTGATTATATATTTAGACAGACAAATGTAGCTTGCTTATTATGTATACCTTTAGCAAGGATAAGTGTATTGATTGTCTATTCATCCACCCTTCCATCCATCTCTGGATAGGAAAATTGTGTAAATAGGTGGGTTGGTACATTGGAAAAAAATCTTCTCTTTAGTAATACAAAGCACACCTTGGAAGATTTGGTTTTACAATTACATTTCACCAGAGAGACAGAACATAAAATATGAGCTGTCCATGTATTTATGAGCTGTCCATGTATTGTTAAATCAATTGTTCTTCTAACAGAAGATCAATATTTAACAGAATATTTTTTGTACTGGATCACATTCATTCATAATATTGCCCAGACTCATTGTTAAACCTTTCAGTATAATCATTCATTGAAGTATAGCATGCAACTAGCACCACCTTTGAATTCTTGAATTCACCACCTATTCTCATATGCTGTTTTGACAATTTAGATGATACAGTAATTTATTCCATAAATTCTACCCCTTCATTCATATCATAGTTACTTCTGCATCTACACATCCATGCATATATTCTTCAACATTATATATTCAGATTATCTTCATTCAGGTCTTTACATCCTTCCTATTTCTCTTTGTTCCCCAAGCATATTTGTTTCTTTAATTTTATTAATTAATTCATGATCCATACTGGATACTCTTTGACATTCCATATCACAATCTTCCATATATCTTGGTCATCAACAGATGGTCCCATGAATATTGATCTTGAATGCTCCTCATTGCTCAATCAATAGAGGCACTCATATAATTAATAATCAATTATTATTATTATTGAGAGCCATCCAGAGTTGTGATTTCTCAGAAGGTCAGCCATATAAATCTCTTAAATAAATAAATTTTGCAAGTCAACATACAATTATCTAAATTATAACTATAGATGCATGCATCATACTGGCATAGTTAGTGTACCCTGAAATAGTAATAACATTATTCTGGTTCTCTAAAACTATTATTAGGATTTTACGAAGAATCACACCAGACCAATTTCACAATTAGCATTTGAAAAACAGTTTTGGCTAATAAATATTCAATCGATATGGAGTAGCTTATTCATAATATTGATTTTATTATATGCTCTATGTCATTTCATTGAACAAAAAGGAATTTTTCTGTCTCTAGAAGAGTTTTTCTTACAGTTTTGAAAGAAATAGCAGACGCTGGGATGCCAGTATGAATTGTAAAAACAGTGATAGGAATAGTGAGGGTTAACAGCAGAAATCCTGTACCTGGAAGGAAACTCACAGTAGGACATTTTGAACACTCATAAAATAGCAAAATGAAATGAAATAAAATAACTGTGAAAGAATGTGATAGGATGGTGAATATTATAAATTGTATCGCAAAGACTAGTTCTACATAATAAAGAAGCTAAGTTTTGTTACAGAGCAAAATTTAAAAACTATCATAAGCTCTTTTTGCTTTCACTTTTGGGAATCTATTCCTTCTGGGATGAAATATTTTCTCTGAAACAAATAAGGGTCATCTTTGAGTTCTGGGCTATAGGTATTATTAATTTTAAACAGGTACCACTCTTCACAGCTTTCCTGATTCAGCCTCTGCTTAGAATAAATTCTGTAGTAGTGGGCTGGATAAATGAATGCATTATTTCAAGTTTTTCATTATTGTTTTAAAAGTCAGCTTTTTTGAAAAGACCATTTGTCACAAATAACCATCTAAATTATACATTTATTGTATAATTGTGCGCTTGTTTATGTTAGCATTGTGTTATGTATAGATATTTTTTTTTAAATAAAAACTTTTTTCTTTAAATAAACATGTTACACAGCTCAAAATCCCAGGACTGTATTTATCTAATAAATCAAAAGTCATTGTGATATAATTAAATGACAATTTTTAAGCCCCATTTCATCTTCAAGAATGCAATCCGATAAATACTTGTAATAAGAATTTACTGAAAATACCATTGTGCTTTCTATGCTAATTCAATATAGTGATAAAGTCATATTGTATGTAAAATAAGATAAATTTTGTTATACTGATATTTTGTAGAGAGAAATACAAACAGAATACAGCCATGCCAAATTGGCAGAATTTTGGAATTTTGAGGTATAATTAATTGTAATCAATGTTTAATTGAACAGATCTGATGCTTTTAGCTGATGATTTGCCAGTGATCATGATAATTTGTATTATAATAAATAAACCATAAAGATGTTAAAGTATGGCAAAAAACAAATGTGGTCAATACAAACGTACACCTGAGCTGTTATGTATTGTATAATTTGTTTTGAAATACAGATGAAGGAAATTCTGTGAAATTTAATGAAAACTAAAATTTTATCAATCTACCATGGCAAATTGAGAAATGAAATAATTTGTATAATATTTATTTGTTGTTCTTTTTTATTTTGACTAGTTAACAATATACTCTTTATTTGCATTTCCATTTTAATTCACAATTATATCACATTGACAATAGATTATCATATGTTGCTATGCATAATTGTTTGCAATCTTTTGTAGAGAATGTAATGCTAAAATAAACAATAATTATTTATAATTGATTAATATCTATCTATCTATCTATCTATCTATCTATCATCTATCATCTATATATATTTTCACACCTGTGAAAATCTACGAAAACACACCCGTGCGCGCGCGCGCACACACACACAAACAAACACAAACACACACACACACACACATAATCTCGTAGATTTTCACAGGTGTAGGCATGCTGATCTTGTATTCAGGTCTTTTCCCGGGTAAGATTGACAGTATCTTGGCGATGTTTCAATGAGCTCGCACTCATCATCTTCAGCCTGGTGCCTTTGGCTTCATGCTTGTGCGAACAAAGTGTGATCAGAGCTGCCGCTTTTCTATAAATATAGGTGTGCGTGTGTGGAATGTTGGCTTTGTTGCTTTAAACGGATTGGTTGGCTGTGTTGTCACATCTTGATTGGTTGATAGAATTGATGTTTGGTGAGGGTTATTGGTGATGGTGTCCTGTGTTGTTCTGGGTCCTGTGTTGGTTTTTGTGGCTGGGACTCGTTTATTGACTAGGGCCAGTTTCCAGATGTCTGGTAGGTGGGAGGTATCATCACGTTTATTCATGTTGTGGGGGTGCTTCTCTATTTTGATAGCTTCCATAATTATTCTCTTGTTGAAGTGTTCAGTTTTGGAGAGTAATTTGGTTCCTTCAAAATCAATTTCATGTTCTGTTGCTTTAAGGTGCTGGAAAATGGAGGAAGTTTTTTCTTCTTTTCTGCCTGCGTTCTTGTGTTCTTGTGCCCTATGGCAGTTGGCCCACAACCATAGAGCGCACTCCTAGAGCGGCCGTTGCTGGAAGAATTGGAAGCCGAGTTCCGGAGTTTGGAAGCCGGAGAAGAAATTATGCTCAAAGCGCAGTGGCGGCGGCGAAAGCGGCGGCGGTGCCCTGGCCCTGCAGGGAGAACTGGGCCAGGGCATGGTGAGGCTGGGAGACATGTGAGCTGGGAGCAGAACAGGCACTTGCACAACCACCCTCTCCAGCCGGGCATAGCTCCATGCACTGATCTAGGGGGTATCCCAAATGTGCCAAGCCGCGGAAGCTGGGGAGCGGGCAAACTCCCCAAAATCCACAAAGAAGGACCTCCAGTAAGACCAATTGTCACCATCCATCACATCAATGATTCACAGGAGTTCACCAGGAAGGTCTGCCAACTGAAAGTGGACCTGAATGAGACCATGGTTTCCAATGATGTGATTTCCCTCTTTACCTGCATTCCAGTAACTGATGCTCTCGTGGTAGTTAAGAAACTATTGCTACAAGGCACCATGGGAATTGGAAGCATTCATCAAACATATCAAGTCTGTGGACAGATGCACCAAATTCACATGGAAATATGTTAAGGAAAATAGTCTAGACCTTCCCAGACTGTGCAGTACACATTAAGGAAGACAGAAACATGAACATTAAAGTTTACAGAAAGCCCCACACACACAGGTAAATCAATATTTACATTTTTATTCTCATCACCCACTGGAGCACAAAATGGGAGTTATCAGAACCGAGCTGAAGGCCTGCCTAGAAGCAAAGAAGGGAAAGAAAAAGAACTAAAACACCAAGGAAGCCCTCAGAACATGTGGCTATCCCAAGTGGGCCTTCATCAAATCTCAAAAAGACTCAGCAGGAGTTCCTCCGTAACAAAGAACAATAAACAAAGCAATGTTGTCATTCCACATGTTGCAGGGATATCTGAAAAGCTCAGGAGGATATTGAGCCAACACAACATACCTGCCCACTTTAAACCCCAGAATACACTAAGGCAGACGTTTGTTCACCCTAAGGATAAAACTCCCAGACACAAACTGAGCAACATAGTATGTAAAGTATAATGTAGTGAGATATGTGCAGATCTGTACAATGGGGAAACAAAACAACTACTTCATAAATGCACAACATAGGAGTTTAAACCCAAGACAGCAAAGTCCACATTTTAGACCAAGAGGACCACTCATTTAAAAGAGGGATCAAAGAGGCCATCTATTTCAAAATTGATATAGAGGGGAAGGGATCCTGCAGCATCTATCTCCGTTGTGGATGCTCCATCACTGAAAGCTTTCAAAAAGAGACTGGACAATCATCTATCTGAAATGGTATCCTGCTTAATCATTTGTGATATCAAATGAATTGCTTAATAACCCCTAAATAAAGATAGAATGGTCAAAAAAATTGCCCTCTTTTTAGTGGCTGTACAAAAGAGGATATTTTCCTTTTTGAAGATCCTGTAACTGTTCTTTTAAATCCTAGGGTAACGGTAAAGGTTCCCCTCACACATACGTGCTAGTCATTCCTGACTCTAGGGGGCGGTGCTCATCTCTGTTTCAAAACTGAAGAGTCAGCACTGTCCAAAGACATCTCTGTGGTCATGTGGCCGGCATGACTAAATGCCGAAGGTGCCCAGAATGCTGTTACCTTCCCACCAAAGGTGGTTCCTATTTTTCTACTTGCATTTTTAAATACTTTCAAACTGCTAAATTGGCAGAAGTTGGTAATAGTCGATACAGACAAGTAATGGGAGCTCACTCCATTATGCAGTGCTAGGGATTCGAACTGCCAAACTGCTGACCTTTCTGATCAACAAGCTCAGCATCTTAGCCACTGATCCACCAATGTCATGCATTGTATAAATGTGTTTGAAATATAGGATAAAGTTCTCTCTTGCTGGATCTATTTCCTTCCAATATGGTTGGGTTGACAAAAGGACAATCTATATTTCATTTTGCTTTCTTTTTACTAACAACTTTTGAAGCTGGCTTTCCAGTAGGAACAATTATTGAGTAAAAAAGTTTTAAATAAATAGAGGACAAGGTCAAACATTGTGACCCTGCCTATGATGTTTATTCATCCTATTTATACCAACCTCGATTTTTCTCCCCTCATCAGCTGAGTGTCATAATGTGAAATTGAACTATACTCACAGTTGTCTCGGTGATATTGTGATTCCGTATGTGATTTTGGACCCTGGTTTATTAAGCTTCTAGTCACATAAAGCCCTTTTCCATATTCACACAAACTTGAATACATCCAGATCACTTCATGAAGATTTAGAGAGCAAAGTGAGAGAGATGACTGCAGAGGTCAGGACCAATGTGCAGACCTCTAAACAGATGAAAGCGTTTCTTAGGAATTAATTGTTATCCTGCTCCAAAATATCTCCCAGCTCAGCTTCCATAATTAATTGTTCTTTTATTTTTCTTCAAGTTTAACAATCTAATTATTGGAGCTCCATCATTCAAAATGCAGCATACGACAGATTCCTCCTACCCCCTCAAAAATTTCTGTAATTACTTTTTTGGGATTATAATTAGTCGTACTTCTCTTTTTCTAAAATGTTTTCTTTTTTTTAAAGAAAAAACATAAAATATATATTCTCCCTTGTGTGGAGCAGAAGCTATCCTGCCTTTTGGCCTCTTGAATCACAGAGAACAATTGACCTGACATTACCCATTGCTTTTTAGCTGTGCAAAGGTTTCACCACCTAACAGTTCAGTTTAACAACCGGAGATACTGTGTTTTATCACCCAAGAGCCATTTCTCTCTGCTCCTTGGAACTTTTTGTGGTAATCCCTGTATACCTGTAGGCTATGAGGAGACCTATTGCTTTCGCTGGAAAGATCTAAGATACTCTTTTAACCCTATTTTTCTTTGGGGGGAATCTGAAACACTTCCACAGAGTTTAATGAGAGCATTAATATTTTATTAAACATTTTTTTATCAAAGCCAATTTCATTTAGTAGTTGTGGAGTGGCACTGAGAATGAACAAGCACTGAATTTTAAGTGGTTCAGAGAGAATGCAGAAGATCTTTGCTTATAATATTCTTTGAATTAAACAAAAAGTACTTAACCGGCGATACTTTTTGTTTACAGACATCTCAGAATGTTAACCTCATTATACACCAGTAGCTTTTTTCAAAATGGTTTTATTTTACTTTATTGTACTAGAATGATTTCACTCGAAGGAATAACATCCAAACTCTTCGGCAACTTTTGAAGCTTGGCTGATTTTTTTCCTACCCATCTGAATCAGCTTCCTTTGCTCTCCTTCAGCCAATCTTTGGTTGACATAATGTAGGAGGATTTACCACACTGAATAATATTTATGATCCGGAGTTAAATTCTTTTCAGTCATGAGTCCCCTGAGAAAGACTTTTGATCGAAATATATCCATGCATGAAAAGGAGAACTAGCTGTTGAAGGAATGCTGTTGAAAGAACAATGGAAAATGTATAATTAGATTGGAGAGAAAATTCTTCAGTGTCTTCAAATGATAAACCAATGGTTTATGGGCACTGTAAAGCAAGCTGCTTGACAAACAGAAAAAAAAGGGGATTTTGTTTTTTCTACTCCTTTCCAAAAGGAAGGAAGGAAAGCAGCATGGAAAAAAATGCAATCAGCACATTACTATATAAAAATAATTACTGAAAAAATGACTTACCGGCACATTTATATTATTGCTGTTTGCAATTTATACTGTATGCAAATAAATTAGTATGATGGAAGTGCTGCTGTTGTCTACAATTAACCACAGAATAGTAAAGATAGATACTTGCTTATTTCAAGTATTGAAGATGCCTGTGCAGTGTGTTGAACTGTGATCCATTTCTATTAGAAGTACCCCAGAATAATCAAAGCCAGGGTAATAAATCAGTCACACATACATGCCCATAGGAGAAAATTCAGGCTGTGATCCTGCCATTTCAGCTGCCCAACTATTGGTTGGTTTATTTGTTTTGCACAGAAGAAGAATGTGAAGTATTTTTTCTTCTTCTTTCCCTTTCTTTAAACTGAAGCAGAAGTATAGGGGCTCACCAGAGCTGAGGAAAGATACTGAGTAGACTAATCAGTGAACACTCAACTTGGGGAAGAGATGAATGTAATCTGTATTCCTTGGCAGTTTTTGTAATAGCCGAGTTGGTTTGAGGTCCCAGACGGCTTGGGGCAATTAAATGTTATTTGTTGAAAGGGGGGGGGGGGGAGACAGACAGACAGACAGACAGATTTTTATGTTAGCAGGACATATCCATTTCTATATTAGTTGTGATTATTGGATGATACTGTGCAGTGCTAGGTTGTAGTGTTTTTCCCCCTAGAGATAGCAAATGGGAAAAATAGGAAGTGGGGGCAAAGGAAGAGGTGTGTGTGTGTGGGGGGGGGGTAAAACCAGAAGACCATGCATTCTAGTCCCACCCAGTGGTTAGAGTGCAGTACTGCAGGCTATTACTGCTGACTGCTGGCTGCCTGCAATTTGGCAGATCAGATCTCACCAGGCTCAAGGTGGACCCATCCTTCCATCCTTCTGAGGTCAGTAAAATGAGGACCCAGATTGTTGGGGGCAATATGCCCACTCTGTAAAACTGCTTAGAGAGGGCTGTAAAAGCACTGTGAAGTGAAGTGGTATATAAACCTAAGTGCTATTGCTATTAAGCATAAATCTATCTGGGTGACCTTGAGCCTCTCTCTCAGCCCTAGGAAGAATCAATAGCAAACTACTTCCGAAATCTTGCCAAGAAAATTGCAGGGATCTGTCCAGGCAGACACCAAGAATGAAAAACAGACTCAAAGGCAGCCACAAAAAAAACCCAAAAATCTTGGGGCTTCAAATTAAGAATGTGGCTTGGATTCAATCAAAAAGCATGTAGTCATTAAAAAGTGTTCAGGAAAAGTAAAAACTTTTCAAGATGAAAAGTTGAATTCTCTCTCCTGATTTTCAAGGTGAGAATTGGTGGCAGAGTTGGACTCAAATAAAATAAAATAAAATAAAATAAAGGGCTGTGCTATCTCTAAGGCCACCTTTTTTTCCTGCAATAAAAAAGGAAGAATTTAGATTCTCTTCACTTCTCAGATGACTTTTAGAAGATGAAATTTACTCATTCTTTTGCTGGTTGAAAGAATGAAAAATTGAAGGAACGCACTATAATAATAATAATCCAGTATTTTTTTCTGTATTCCATTGAGTCATTTCTGTGAGACATATATTTGCATGAATATATCATAGTAGCTTACAAACCATTCTGCTTTGGAGTAAAGTTCATTATTCCACAATCTTATGACTGAGAATTTGTCTAGCCTGCTTTGAGTTAGCTTCTTTTTCTTATTACGTTCCATGGAAAAATAAAGGCTGGTTCTTAACCTAACTAATACATCCTGAATAAATGCAGTGGATGTAATAAATACTTGTCAGTAATTAGTACCAAGGACACATTATTCATCCCACACACTGGCAGGCAAGGGAATCTTCCAAGAGTGTAATAATATTTTATTGTCATTCATGTAATGGATCTACTTAAACAGAAACTGACATATGTAGAAGCTTCTTGAAAGATATGGTAACTTATTGTTAACATTAGATATATGGCTTGTCTGTTTTCCACAATTAGTTGGTGTACTGGCAGTGAAGAAAACCTAAGGATGTTTTGGAAGATGCTTTGAGATCGCTGGGTTATAATTTAAAAATTGATTGTCAGCACACAGCACAACATTTGCACTTCTGGAAAAACAATGGCAAATAGTTCTCAACTATAACTTACAAATAAAGCTACTGGAGAATTTAGTTAAATCTTTATGAACATACCTGATTACATTCCCAAGGCAATCTCTATGTATCATTAGAGAAATATAGAAAACTTGTTTTTGTCTTATTTGCAAGTTATCTGCATTTCAGATCTTTTAGACATAATTCCATATTATTGCAGATATTGTGCTGCAGTTCTCAGTTAAAAAAATGTGTCATGTTGATTGAAGTTTTGAACTATGTGGTCAACTTAGTTAAAAATAAATCTTAGAGTGGGGCAATCAATTTTTCTGTAGTTAAGAACTGTGGTTAACCACAAAAGGTGAAACATTGTCACATAATTTGGCAGGGCTACAATTTTCAAGAATTTCCCACGCTTCCAGCATTAAGATTTTTCAGTGCCTTTTTTTAGCAACACTGACATGAAAGTGACAGGAAGGAGTTGCCTCCTGAAGTTGTGAGTGCTCCATTGCTGGAGGCCTTAAAAAAAATATTGAATAGTTATTTGTCCAGAATGGTATAAGGTCTCCTCCCTTGATCAGGAGATTGGATTAGACTTCCTCCAAGGTCTCTCTTCCAGCCCTATGAATTTTATGATTCAAAGGAAAGACGTATGCGTTCCCTATCTTTTTTGTTTTAATGAAGAATTCGTGGAATAATTACCCTCATCTTGAATTCAGGTACATGCTCAACAGAAGTAAAAATGTTTCAAGTAGTGTTTTGATATTCTGTAATTTATTTTAGCTGAACATATTTGCATCCTCTCTACAGATCTTAGCCAGACTAAGAAAGTGAAAAAAGGAGGGGGTATACATAATTGCCCTCTTGTCCTCTGTAGGCTACCTTCATTGCACAAACAGGCATCTTGTTTATTACATGAAGCAGGAAAAATCTGAATATCATATATCTTTCCTCTTTTTTGTTTCCTTTCCTTTCCCTTCCCATCCCTTCCCATCCTATCCCATCCCACCCCACCCTACCCCTTCTTTTTCTTTCCTTTGCCTTCCATCCTTCCGAGGTGGGTAAAATGAGGACCCAGATTGTTGGGGCCAATATGCTGACTCTGTAAACTGTTTAGAGAGGGCTCTTTAAAGGGTATATAAGCCTGCTATTACTATTCATTGCACTACTGACTTTTACAATATTTTTCCTTGCTCCAGCTTAGTAGGAATTTAAAACAGGAACCATATTTACATGATTGCAGCAACTCAGGATCATGGGATTGCCATTTGTGACCCCCCAAGTAGGCTTATGGCAAGCAAAATCAATGGGCGAAGCTGGATTTGCTTAATGATCACATGATTAACTTAACTGCAGAGATTCACTTAACAATGACAAAAAGCTCATACACTTGGACATAACAAACGAAACCCACAAATGGAACATACAGCTAGAAGGATTTAAATTATTAAAAGAAATAGACCAAATAGAGGCGATGGAGTTGCACTATATATAAGAAATAACTACATCTCTACAGAAATAGAGCACAACAATGAGGAGAACTATCTTGAATGCATTTGGGTCAATATTAAAGGTTGGGGGAAAATGACATTGCCATAGGTCTATACTACAGGCCACCCAACCAAGCAGAGGAAGTAAATGAACTTTTTGCTAGTCAGCTAACTAAGGTATGTAGGAAGCACCCCACAATAGTAATGGGGGATTTTAACTACCCTGATAACAACTGGAAAACAAACTCTGCACCAAGTGGAAGATCCAACAGGTTCCTAACAAACCTAGCAAACAACTTTGTTTCACAAAAAGTAGAGAAGGGAAGAAGGGGATCAGCCATATTGGACTTAATTCTCACTAACAGAGAAGAAATGATAGAAGGTGTTGAAGCCACAGGAACCCTGGGGGCAAGTGACCATGCAATATTGGAATTCAACATTATGCAAACACAAGTAGTAGAACAAATTGAAACTAGAGTCTTGGAGTTTAAGAGACCTGATTTCAATAAACTTAGAGAGAGCTTGGGAAGAATTCCATGGATGAGAATCCTCAAGGGGAAAACAACTCAAGAAGCTTGGGAAATTTTGAAAACTGAGATTACAAAAGCCCAGTCTAGCACAATATCAATGAAGAAGAAAAATAACAACTCCCAAAAGAAACCAGCATGGCTGCATAAAGAACTTTCTGACAATTGAAAGACAAAAAAGATAAGTATAAAAAGTGGAAAGAGGGAGACATAACTAAGGCAGAATATCAGCAAATAGCCAAGCCTATAAAGATGAAGTGAGGAAAGCTAAGGCTCACAATGAAGAAAGCCTTGCCACAAAAATAAAAAATAACAAAAAAAGCTTCTTCCAACATGTTAAAAACAAGATAAAAGTTAAGGAAACAATTGGTCCATTGCTGGGACAAAATGGCAAGAAGGTGACAAGCAACAGGAAGAAAGCAGAACTATTTAACTCATTTTTTGCATCTGTCTTTACACAAAGGGACAAAACAGTCCAACCTATCAAAAACAGCACCACAAAAATCAGATTAGGAATACAAGTTGAAATAGGGAAGAAAATGGTAAATGAGCACCTGTCTACCCTAGATGAGTTCAAATCACCAGGACCGGATGGATTACACCCCAGGGTTCTGAAGGAACTGGCAGATGAGATCTCAGAACCACTGAACTATATCTTTCAGAGATCCTGGAGCACCGGGGAACTGCCAGAGGACTGGAAAAGAGCTGATGTGGTTCCAATCTTAAAAAAAGGAAAAGAAATTGATCCAGGAAACCACAGATCTATCAGCCTGACCTCAATACCAGGAAAGATTCTGGAAAAGATAATCAAGCAACGAATTAGTGAACACCTAGAAGTAAGCAAAGTAATAACCAAAAGCCAACATGGGTTTGTCAAAAACAGACCATGCCAGACTAATCTTATTGCATTTTTTGACAAAGTGACAAAATTAGTGGACCAGAGGAATGCCTTCAATATAGTTTACTTGGACTTCAGTAAGGCATTTGATAAGGTAAACTATAACTTACTACTAGATAAAGTAGAAGAATGTGGGTTAGACAGCATCACCACCAGATGGATTCGTAACTGGCTGACCAACCGCACTCAATGTGTAGTCCTCAATGGAACTGCATCTACATGGAGGGAAGTATGCAGTGGAGTACCCCAAGGCTCGGTTTTAGGCCCATTACTCTTCAACATCTTCATCAATGATTTGATGAGGGAATAAATGGGGAACTCATCAAATTTGCAGATGACACCAAGCTGGCAGGAATAGCCAACACTCCAGAAGATAGGCTTAAGATACAGAAGGATCTTAACAAACTTGAACATTGGGCATTATCTAATAAAATGAAATTCAATGGTGAAAAGTGTAAGGTTCTACATTTAGGCAAGAAAAACGAAATGCACAGGTACAGTATATGTGGTACCTTGCTCAATAGTAGTAACTGTGAGAGGGATCTTGGAGTCCTAGTGGACAACCATTTAAATATGAGCCAGCAGTGTACAGCAGGTGCCAGAAAAGCCAACACAGTTCTAGGCTACATAAACAGAGGGATAGAATCAAGATCACGTGAAGTGTTAATACCACTTTATAATGCCTTGGTAAGGCCACCCTTGGAATACTGCATTCAGTTTTGGTCGCCACGATGTAGAAAAGATGTGGAGACTCTAGAAAGAGTGCAGAAAAGAGCAACAAAGATGATTAGGAGACTGGAGACTAAAACATATGAAGAACGTTGCAGGAACTGGGTACGTCTAGTTTAATGAAAAGAAGGACTAGGGGAGACATGATAGCAGTGTTCCAATATCTCAGGGGTTACCACAAAGAAGAGGGAGTCAAACTATTCTCCAAGCACCTGAGTGTAGAATAAGAAGCAATGGGTGGAAAATAATCAAGGAGAGAAGCAATTTAGAACTGAGGAGAAATGACAGTTAGAAAAATTAATCAGTGGAACAGCTTGCCTTCACAGGTTGTGAATGCCCCAACACTGGATGCCTTTAAGAAGATGTTGGATAGCCATTTGTCTGAAACGGTATAGGGTTTCCTGCCTAGGCAGGGGGTTGGACTAGAAGACCTCCAAGGTCTCTTGCAACTCTGCTATTGTATTTTATTATTGTAACTCACTTAACAACTGCTTTGCTTAACAACAGAAATTCTGTTCCCAGTTGTGCTCGTAAGCTGAAGACTACCTGTATATTGTTTTAATTTTAAGGAGAAAAAGATCTGGATGTTAATGTGGAATTTCTTAGCATTATAAAGATTGTTTCCAGGTGAAAAATGTACCATACAGTTTTTAGGATGTATTTGGATAAATTAAGGTGTCTATATCCTTTTAACTGTAGAGGCACTACACATTCTCAATTGCATATTTAGCCAAATTGGTTATTATTATTATTGTTTTTTAATCTTCAGAAGTTCAAAATACATTCTGTTACAGGCGTAGAACTTCCTATTCAAATGACAAATGTCCTCACTCAGACGTCTGAAAAACTCACTTATTAACTCTTTTATCTAACATCAACAAATAATCATGCAGCCTCAATGGGGAAGAAGGAGAAGGGGAGGAATGGAAAAGCATGGTTCTGAGTATATGCCTGTGTTTTGAAGGCTACTGCCAAATATTGCATTAGCTGTATTGAATTAAAAACAAGTTGTTTGCTGTTAATGTTGCTTTTATACAGAGGCAAGAGATAGCAAAGCTCAGAAGAACAAAGAGACGTCTACAAAGATTCAGTAATGGAATATATGGTTTCATACATAATAGAAAATCAGCCTTATCTCCCCACCCATCTGTGATTACCAGCAGTAATGTAGCATTTCATAATACCAGGCTGCATGTTTTTACAAGAGGAAGAATATTACAGTCAGGGATAATGCACCATTAAGAGTTTTCCAATGCTGTTTTCAATTTATCAAAGGATTTAGTCTATTTTTCATTCTGCACATACACACGCAGGTGTGTGTGTGTGTGTGTGTGTGTGTGTGTGCATGTGCGTGTATGTATGTATGTATGTATGTATGTATGTATGTATGTATGTATGTATGTATGTGTGTTACAATCCCTGGTACGCCCAAATATGGGAGGGAGCTCACAAATACAACACAAATATATATATTTGGGCATACTAGGGGTTGTAACACAAATGCATACATATACATATACATATACATATACATATACATATACATATACATATACATATACATATGTGTGTGTGTGTGTGTGTGTGTGTGTGTGTGTTGTATTTGTGCTGATAAATAAATAAAGGGAGACTAGTATAGATCTATTTCAAGCTATTTAGCTCACATCAGCTAGCCTTAACCTTACTGGGATTTGAACCTATAGCTTGAAATAGATCTATACTAGTCTCCCTTTATATATATAACAGTGGTGGGATTCAAAAAAAATTAATACCAGTTCTGTGGGCATGGCTTTGTGGGTATTGCAGGGGAAAGTTACTGCAAAATCCCCATTCCCTCCCCACCCCACTAACCTGCTTTCCAGCTCCTTCTCCTGTTCAGGGCAATAAAAGACCAGCTAGGAGGCAGTAGGGGCAGGGCCAGCCTATTTGCCAGTTCTCTGAACTACTTAAAATTTCTGCTACCGTTTCTCCAGAACCTGTTAGAACTGGCTGAATACCACCTCTGATCTATAAATACACAGAACATTGCCTACATTCAATTTATGTATGCAGGTTATCTGAAATCTTTACTTTTTTGGAGACATAGTCATATTTAATTTGAACACTGGCTTCTCCTTTTAGGACTATGTAAGACTGCTATGGCAAGTCCATGAAGGGTATTTAGAAAATCTATTTCACACAATTAAGGTATGCATGGGTGTATGTTATTAATTCTGTCACCAACAGCATGGTGCAAAAATTAATATATACATTCTATACAAGGGATGTCAAACATATTTTATAATTTAACTTTCATTTCTTGCTTATGTTTTATCACAAATATTTAGTATTTCCCTTACATCTTTTTTGAGCTTAAAGTTAGAATGTGTGGGAGAAGATTATACATGTGCTTGTTCATGTCACAAGCATGGAGCTGTTTATTTGTCTAAATTCTAGGCTGCCCACCTCCAAAACAGAAAGAAAGAAACCCTGTATGTGGGCATGTAGGAACTCAATACAGTATATTATAAACTTATTTAATAAGTTTCAAGTTAAACTACAGCCAATTGGGTAACGTAGCATATAATTCTGTCTCCATATATCCAAACGGTGAAGTGAGTTTTCTAAGTTACTATGATACTCAAGGCATCTCTGCAAATAGAGAATTGTCAGCAAGACAGAGTCCAACTTTTTCACAATTCGATGAGCCTAATTTTTCTGGCAGTGACTTGACATCATATGAAGAAACAGAAGAAAAGCAGATATACGTGCTCTATTTATACCTATATATGCTTATGTTGAATTCAAGGTAGATCTCAGTGTATCAACAATTTCAAATAAGAGCCATTCTCTAGACCAGTATTGGTAAACCTTTTCGGCACTAAGTGCCGAAACAGGAGCATTCATGTGCATGCATGGGGAAGCATCATAAACTGGAAGAGCAGCTCCCCGGTGTGCATGCACAGGAGTGCAGGAAACCAGAAGAGCAGTTCCCTGGCATGCATGTGCATGCCAGGAAGCTGAGCTTCCAGTTCCTGGTATATGCATGCGCACTTGTCTTCTGGTTTCTGGTGTGCATGTGCATACAAAGACCAGCTGGCACATGCATGCACTGCAAACTGAAAGCTCAGCTTCCCCAGCACACGCATGCGCACCAGGGAGCTACTCTTCCAGTTTCCGGTGCTCCTGTGCATGGGAAGACCAAGTGGCTGGCGCACAGGTATGTGCCAGAACCCAGAAGACCAATGGGCGATGGCTGGTGTGCCCGGAGAGATGGCTCTACATGCCACTTCTGGCATGTGTGCTATAGGTTCACCATCACAGCTCTAGACATTAGGGTCAAATTTGTACAGCACATTGAATTGAGCCCCTTCCTAAAGAATGTGTGGTTCATTTTGAATGTAGCAATCATAATTCTACTTGTTTTGAAGCTTCCAAATCATTTTCAATATCATTTTATTTATGACGTGTAAAAATAATTCAGGTGGTTCATCATTGCAAAACTGTACCTGTTCAGAAGTAATTACAGCTAATAGAAATCCAGCAAAATGACTAGTGACAAAGGTGAACCGTGGAGAATCTCTGAATTGTAATATTACTATTTGGGGTAAACTCCAGACCTATTCAGAAATAGAAGTAAATACCTCTTTTCTGCACGTGAAACCCACAGTCTCAATCTTAGTACCTTTGTTATTTAAAAATTCATAATTCAGACTCAGTGAAAATTTTGACGTGTTTTAATAAGAAATTGACACATTTTGGAAATCTGCCCATACAAAGAATTTCCAGCATCTAGGTATTAACACCTCATTAGCCTCAGGTGACTTACAAGGTACAAGGTAAAACAGCATGCAAAAACACCATGAAGATAATTCATACCAACATTTTAGATGATCTCAATGGCTTTTCATAAGAAGCATCAGTCTTGAGAGTCTCCTTAGGCTCAATAGAAATATGTGATGCTACAACCTTCTAAAACTAGAAGCACATATGTTTGAGGGGAACCTTTATCTTTACCTTTAAGTTCTCAATCTTCCAGTATCTCTTCCAAAAGAGGTAATCCATTAGAATACCAAATCAGGTCTGACACTTGACTAATATGAGACTAAATAATCTCATTCATCTAAGACTAAGTTCCTGGATGTTCCAGTATCTTGCTGAAAGATGAATAATTTGTTGGACTTCATCTTTGCCTGCACAGGCTTTCTGCATTTATATACCTATTGACCAAGAGGTCAATAGATGTAGAAGGAGAGGAAATCTATACTTTTATCACTTTTGTTTGTCCACTTGATTTACTTTGATTTTTTTTTGCATGACTTCATTACTATTGGTTTCGTTAGATTGGTATTCCCAGGGCTTCCATCACTTCCTTTCTCTCTCATTTCAGTCCTATTTCTTGTCTCACTACCTCTTCATATTCTCTTCTAATTTATGCTCTCTTTGTAAAGAAGGAAAGCCTGCAGCAGATCCTTAAGTGCCGTTAGACTTAAGCAAGTTAGGTTTTTCTATTATCATGTTATTTCTTTTAAAAAGATTACTTCGTTCTATGAAGCTATCATCCTCAAGAACATACCTCATTTTATTTTCCTAGCTTTCATATTTCTTTCCCATCATTGTTTCGGCTATATATTGACATTGAGTCTTTATGGATTAGCCCTTGGGTCATATCAAAGTACAAAGTTCCAGAAACAAATTATTACTAAAATGTGATAAAAACAATTTAAAATGGAATTTGATAACATACAATTTTAAATGAAATTGGAATAAAATATGATTTAAAGTGGAATTGGAATAAAATACAGCCTAAAATGAAATTGGAATAGAATACAATAATTTAAGATTTAGATAAAATATGATAAAATTCTATTTTGGTATCACCCCTGAAATCTACCCCAATCAGTCCTACATATGCAGATCTCAATCGAAACAATTTGTTTAAGTACTGTGCTGTGTTAAATGTTATTTTCAGGTTCTGGCTGCACATAAAGTAAGTTGTTTTGATGTGGGGATCCCAATGGGTCCTTCGTTTGGTATATGGACCAAGGTACCTATCTCTCACCCCCTTATACAAGCAACAATCAAATAGGATGTGAGCCGAGTCTTCTACCTCTTCTACTTTTTGCTATATAGCAATAGCACTTAGATTTATATACTGCTCCACAGTAATTTATAGCACTCTCTGAGTGGTTTAAAAATGCTGGCATACTGCCCATAACAATCTGGACCCTCATTTTACCAAGTTCGGAAGGATGGAAGGCTGAGTCAACCTTGAGCTGGTCAGGATTGAACTCCTGGCTGCAGGCAGAGTTAGCCTGCAATACTGCATTCTAACCACTGCACCACCATGGGTCATACATGTATATTATTCTGCATCATTTAATTTTTCATCTAATTTCATCTTTTCAGTCTAGAAGAACTTTTTAAAAAGACTCTTGTTTGGCCTTTCTTCAAGACCAGAAATAGGCAATCTGGTATACTCCACACATTTCAAAATAAACCCTCTATTATCTCTTTTGATTAGCTGAGCTGGCTGAAACTTGATGGGAGTTCAAGCAGCCCAGAATATCCAGAGAGTATGAGGTTGCCTTTTATTGCCACTACTGCTTGTTGTAAATTACAGGTCATCCGATTTATAATTACATTTCTTCAGGATTTGTATCTGCAAACTATTTCTCATAGTCTAGGATAAGTATCTCTAGAAAGTGAATGACCGAAATCAAATAGTTTCAGACCACATTACTGTAAAGTAATCAATAGCTTTAATTTTTGTTTTGCTATAATTAGAGATGTGTCCAAGAAGAAACAGAGCTATGCATAGTAATCTGAATGGTATTGCTAATAGATATTTCTTTTGTCTCTGCTTCAACTGCCATCAAGTACAACGTCATCTTTATTTTATTTTTTTGTTCGAGGAAGAGTTTAGTGCAGGAATTAGAGAATTTGTTGTCCACCTGATATTTCTGAGTGTCATTTTTATTTTATTTGAGGAAGAGGTAAGTGCAGGAATGAAAGAATTTGTGGTCCACCTCATGTTCCCATCATAGGACACTTGAGATTTTAACCAGTCTGAATTTTTAAGGAGACTGAATCCAAATGAATACATAAATTGTGATATAATTCTATTTTACTTTGATATATTTTCCATATTTTTCAGCAGGTTGTCTGCGCTAAGAAAGCATCAAAATAAATATTAAACTGAGTGTTTTAGATTAAATTTAATAGAAAAATTATAGCTTAGAGTAAAAGGCACTCTATACATATTTGGTGAAGGAAGATAGACAGTAATGGAACACTTTATCTTTATAATGCAGTCTAATACAAAATTGGATGAAATACAATTTACACTTTTGACACAAACCAGAAAGAGTAATCATGCTAAGCCCTGGCTCGGATCCAATACTTTAAATTCAGATAAATACATACACACAACTGCATACATGTGAATACATATGGATAAATAAAGTCATTTATGAAATACATTGCTATGTATGTTTTATGATCTAAATATTAGAAGTAAATTAGTCAGGATTCTATTTGAATTTTACATCAGAAACTTCAAAGATGGAACAGATACGACTTAAATTTCAAAGAATCATACAACTGTAAAGTTCAACCTATGTATAAATAATTCACAAAAAATATTCAATTCACAAGATGTGGCTATTTAGCCAACACCAGTGAAGGACAACCTGTAATCTCCATTGGTAGACTGTTCCACTATTGCAGGGGTGTCCAAACTTGGGAACTTTAAGACTTGTGGACTTCAACTCCCAGAATTCCCCAGCCAAACTTGGGAACTTTAAGACATGTGGACTTCAACTCCCAGAATTCCCCAGCCAGCATGGCTGGCTGGGGAATTCTGGGAGTTGAAGTCCACAAGTCTTAAAGTTACCAAGTTTGGACACCCCTGCACTATTGTATAAGTCTTATACAAGTGCTTGATAGGCTTTATGTTATTAGTCAACAATGAGTGTTTGGAATCATTTTCCATATTAATATACTAGTAGAAATAGAACTGCTATTATATTGTCATTATACTGTCATATAATTCCCATTTTTAAAATTGACATATGGAAACTATTTTCGTGAGGCCTACATGTTTCTCTCTCTGGGACTTTTAACAAATGGGAGTCCAAAATATATTAATCTCCATTGTTAATTCAGTTGCGCCGATCTTGTTTACGCAGGTTTAAACTCTGCCCTTTATTAGCCCAATGGACTTCTTTATTTCAATAGTCTTTTTAATGTGAGAGCAGGCTCTTTTAAAGCAAGTATTCTAAAATAAATTGTGATGCCTTTGTGATTCAGATTTCAATGAATCATAAATTACTTTGGAAAGCAAAGAGTGTTTCTTTTTTTTTTACTTATTTGTGAAGTGTTTCTGAATCACCTTTCCACCAGAAAGGGCCTCTGAGGTAACTTACAGTTTAAATTCTTATAATGGTTTCAAAAAGCTCCAAAGCACACCCAAGACTCTAAAACATAAAATAAGATAGAATTGTTGATTAAAAAAACAAGCTCAACCTCTCCACTTATTTCCCTCTTTTTGAGCCAAGTTTGTTGCTTTTAAAATCTTCAATAGCAGTAGCATTATTCAAACAAGCTGTCAGATAATTATAATGGATGTCCATCTAACTGAAGAAAATAAAAAAGGAATACATAAAGGAATACATTGATTACATTGGCACAATATGAAATTTATTTTTCTTTGGAATCCTATTGTAAAAACATTCTGTAAAACTAATATCTCTCAGTTTCATTTTTGTGAAAGTAGTATACGCGCAAAATTCTGTCCATCTTTAAACACACACACACACACACACATACACACACACACGGTCACAATTCCTGAGGTAGTCCTCAATTTATGACAACAATTGACCCCAGAATTTCCATTGCTAAGCAAGACAGTTGTTGGGTGAGTTTTGCTCCATTTTATGACATTTCTTGACAAGTTGTTATGTGAATCAATGCAGTTAATTCAGTAACCCAACGTTAAGTGAATCTGGCTTCCCCATTGAGTTTGCTTGTCAGAAGTTTGCAAAATGGGATCACGTAACCTCAGGGCGCTGCAATTGTTCTGACCCAGCTTCCCAAACACGACAAACCCTCTGAAGTGAACCCAAACATTCCTTTAATTAGAAGTGCCGGCAGCCCCAGCAAAAAAGAATCTCTCTCACCGCTGGCTAATAAGTCCATCCATCCAGAAGATGAATATTGTCTGCCATCCATTCATCTCTGCCCCCTGCCTTTTCCCCCCAGAGTTAGGGTGTGGCTTCGCTAGCAGGGGTGGTTCTTCCTTCCCAAGGATCTGCCCATAGATTTCCACTGCTCTTCTCTCCTCTGCCTTCTGGCATTCCGCGTGTCAAGCCCTGGACTCAGCTATTCCTCCTCTTCCTCATCAGCCACCTCTAGACTTGGGGGCTATAAACTCTCCATCTACAGATGGCCCAGGCTCCCCCTCTGTCTCTCTCTCTGCCGGCTCTACTTCCTCTTCTCCCTCGGAGCTCTTAGGTTGCCTTGCTGCTGACTCCCACACTTCCTCCTCTTCTGATTTGGTTGTTGGAGGGGCCGGCGGCTGGCAAGCCACAACAGCAACCTTCATAAATATGAGTTAGTTGCCATGTTGATCACATGACCATGGAGATGTTGCAACCATAAGTGTGTAAAACACTCATGTCACCTTTTTTATTGTGGCTGTAACTTTGAATGGTCACTAAATGAACACCTAAATAAACACCAATATTACACTTTGGAAAATAACCATCACTACAGGCTTCCTAGTATACAATAAATGTAGATAAGGGAAGCCATATGGAGATCTGAAATATGTGTTGTTTTTTCAAGAGCTACAAAATCTCTGCTTAGCTACTGATTACATGAAAGCTGACAGAATGGCACTATTTTTCAATATCTTCATTTTAAATGTAGATTTTGACTTTGACGTTCACTTGAGATGGATAGTAATTAATTTACATGCTGGATTAATTTCTCTCAAAGTACTAGAGAAGTGAGAAGAGATTAATGCTAGAGAGGAAGGCAATGTGGAGTAGACAAGATAATAAAGTATAGAGATATTTCCAAGACAATAAACTTAAAAATAATTGAAAGTAATTTTTCTCAAGACTGAGGTTTTTTTTTTTTTTTACTGGACTTTGAGAATAAATAGGAGGAAAAAAGATAAACAATGCGGCGAATTTGGAGAGTAACTACGGAATGCAAAATGAACCAGTTGCTTGCTCTTGGTTGAAATAAGAATCTGCCACAACGAAGAAGGGGTCAACTTATTTTTCAAAGCACCAGAAAGAAAGACAAGAAACAATGGATGGAAACTAATCACGGAGAGAAGCAGTCTGGAATTAAGGAGAAGCTTCCTAACAGTGAGAACAATTAACCAGTGGAATAACTTGCCTTCAGAAGTTGTGGGTGCTTCATCACTGGAGGTTTTTAAGAAGAGGCTGGATGGCCACTTGTTTTAAATCGTCATGTCAAACCTATAGCATGGGTGCCAGAGGTGGTACACTGAATCCTCTCTGTGGGCACATGTGCCATTGCCAGCTGCCCTTCATGTGTGCTGGCCAGCTGGTCTTCATGACCTGAAAATGCCCTCCAAAACGGCAGTTTTCCAGGCTGTTTGGGGGTGTTTTTCAGGCTGTTTTCAGGCTTCTTTTTGAGCCATTTTCCAGGCCCAAAAATGGCCTGAAAAATAGCCAAAAAACAAGCAAGCACATACTAGCCAGCTGATTTTTATGCACACACATTGCGGTTTGGGCACTCGGTGCCGAAAAAGTTCACCATCACTGGTATAAGCTCTATTCTATTCTATTCTATTCTATTCTATTCTATTCTATTCTATTCTATTCTATTCTATTCCATTCCATTCCATTCCATTCCATTCCATTCCTTTCCTAACTGTTCCGTTCCATTCCATTCCATTATCAATTTCTAGGTTCAAGGGATGATAATGATTTACTGTATGTTTTCAAGTCGGTGTTGATTCCTGGACAAGTCCCTGCAGTTGGAAATGTTTCGGATAGCTTGTCATTGCCTGGGGCTGAACCTAAAGCAGGACTAGAATCCATGGACTCTTAGTTTCTAGCCTGATGCCTGAACCACTACCTTAAACTAACTCTATTATTATTTAGCAAGTTGAAATTCACATATTTTTTTGGTATGTGACGGGGGCGGATAATTGACTAGGAAAAAGCTATGCTTGGCAAAGATAAGGGAAGCAAAATGCACAAGGAGAACTGAAAAGATGGATGGATAGGACCACTGGATGGATTGTGGAAGAGGTACAATTTGATGCCAAGGACAGGATGAAATGATGGATAATTATGCACACAATTGCCACAGGCAGGATCCAATCTGATCACACCTATTTTTAGAAGTTGTGTTCTAGGCATTTCCCTGTTTTCTTTCTTGCATTATTTTGCAATCATTGATCAAATGATCTAGCACTTTTGTTAAAAGTGCTCTTGTTAAAAGTGCTCTTCCACCCCAATGGGTATCTTTTATCATTTGTATTTTATTTCTTTGTCGATAAATGGGAAATTTAAAATAACTGCATAAGTAATAAGCAGATGTGCACATTTTTTTTTCTATAGGGTATTTATTATTTTATCTATATATCTTCCCAGGGTTGGATATTGTATCTATGGAACAAGTTTTTCAAGTAAGAAAATTGAATCTATTGATGTAAATAAACATCAAATAAAAATGATCTACGAATGGATTCTCTGCTCTTAATTCAATGCAAGTCATTTGAAATCTGTTTTTAACTTGCATGGCAATTGTGGGCACAATCCATAGGGCAAATCAGTTTTTAATTGACTTGATACGACCATGATATTTTTAGTTGTTTTAAGGTAATTCTAATTCTATCTAGTCAAAAGTACTTGGAAGCTACTTGGAACCTACATATTAAGGCTATTTGATATAGGATGGGTGTGCACTATGAAATCAAAAAGAAAAAAAATACATCCACTACAAAATTACTGACATGATACATTTAACATCAATTTACAACTAATTGAGGTCAAGCTTCGAATGACAGGAAGGAGCACAAACTTATTCAAGTGGAATTCAGTTGGGAGTCAAAGACTTAAATATTTTAAACTCAAGCAGTTAGCCATGTATGCTTCAAGAGGCAGCGTTGTGCAATTTAGAATTAAGTTTCTATCAAGAAGCAAATCTTTACTGGGTTAGAGGAAGAAATAGCGGGGGGGAAATAGCCTTCCTGAATCAGCAGCACAGACAAGAGATGATGGAAACTCATTGTGCTGATGATAGCGCTCAGAACTGTTCCTAGCTAAGCACAAGCACAATGCCCAGATAAAAGGTTCAGGGGCCCTTTAGCTAGATGGCCTAGGTAGATAAGAGAGCAGACCAGCCAGAAAGTGAGCACTTTTTAAGGGGCAATGAATCATATGTTGCATCAGACATTTTAGC